>NW_021604634.1:10521012-10569784 GCF_004785775.1 Grammomys surdaster | reverse complement strand
CTCTCCCTCTCCCTCTCCCTCTCCCTCTCCCTCTCCCCCCCTCTCTCCCCCTCTTCTTTCCACCGCCTCCCTTATCTCCTAAAATAAACCTCATGTGGAACTGTTTGGCTTAGTGTGGTCTGCAGTGAGCTGCTCATTGAACAACACTATCACAGCAACTACTTCTTGGACAAAGGTCTTTTCATATACCATGTACTTACTTTGGTCTTTCTGGGCAAGCTACTACTTTCACACATCAAAATAACTTTCCTTTGTGCATTTCTAGTTATACAGTTCAAGAAGCCTGTGATTATTTCATGCCTGATTCATCCACACAAGTCTTTTGATCTCAGAGGTTCATTTGTCATGCTGATAGAGGATGTAAATGTATGGACACTGTACTGACACTTTGATAGATCTTAGCAGTCAGAGTTCTCCCTGGAGGCTACATTTTATCTCAAGCATGTGACTGAATTAATCTACAGGTTATACTACAGTTTTCCTTTGAAACTTGGATATAAATACAGCAAAACAGATTTAAAAACACCTTTCTCATGAGACTTTGTACTTTCAGACTGAGGACTCCACTCTTAATTTTCTGGTATCCAGAGAGAAATAAACTTCAAGGAAGGTTGTTTTTTTCTAATGAGCATGGGTTGAGTACATGCCTCGCATTGAGCTCCTTGTCTGAATAGGGTTTTCCACAGAATAAACTCTTATCTTTCTACTGAGCTATGAATTCATTAATAATCTATTAGTTTATCTAGACATTTAACTTTCTAAGGCTTCATCTCTTTAAAAATACAAACCAAATATTTAAGTATAATTATGTCTGTTAAATTAAATCATGCCAAAATATGGGAAAGAGATAAATATCCATGGAAATGCCCACAGGCCAACATCTCTTACTTGATTCCATATTAAATCAAGTTGACAGTAAAGATTAGCAATCATACCAAACAAGTTCATCACACTGAAACTTTATTCATAGCAGAAGTTTAATTTATATTTTAGCTTAAGAGTATACTTGTTGGTCCACATTCTCTCCTTGAGCTTCTTACACCTAAGTTTGTGTCTAAGACATGGCTTTCTCTTCAGTGGCCAGATCTTAGATAGGTCTGTTTACTGGGGAAAAAAAGGGTTTTCTCTTCTTGAACTGACCTGTCTTTCTGTAAAATCCCAGAAGATTTTCACAGAAAGGTCAGAACACTTTAGTGAACTTCAGGTAACTAAGAAAAAAAAATGCTTACTACTGTGCCCAATTTTCTGAAAAGAAAAAAAAAACCCGTAAAGAGTATAATAGTGGAGAGATTAAACAGAGCTATTTCTATAGCTGTTTCTTTATGCTTTCTATTATCATAAACAGTTTTAAGTTATTTTTGTTATATGTATTAATTTATTTGTGCAGATGTCTGTGCAGGTGCTTGTTTGTCTACATTCTTGTGTGTATGTAGGTTTGTGTGTGTGTGTGTCTGATGCTGGCAAGTATGTGCACACTTAAAATAAAAAACAGAGGTATGTGAGGGGTGAACATCTTCTTTTGTATCACTCTCCATGCTCTGTCACTAAAGCCTCAACTCACGCTTTTTGCTAGAATTGCTGGACAATAAGTTCCAGGGATTACCTGTCTCTTACCATCAAGGCCTGAGGCCTGAGTTATACGTTTGGCCAGCTGTGGCTCCCACCTTTTACAAGAGTGTTTGGGGATTTGAACTCAGATCTCTATTCTTAGCTATAATTCGCTTTATCCTTTGAGTTATCCCCAATCTCTTTTTATAAAAGTACATGTAGTATGTAGTAAATTAAAATGTCCTTTATTGGAATCAATAAAATAATTAACTACTATAATCTTGTATTTTACCTATTTTGATATTTTTATAAACAAATAAGGCATATTAATGCAGCTTATTCACAAACACATACACACAAAAACATAAACACGCACACACACACACACACACACACACACACACACCACAGCCCTCATCTAGCTCAAATAATGGCTTTAACCCAGAAGAAAGTGTATGTCTGTGTAGATTGCCCAACATCCTCCCATGGCCATCTTCTCACTCAGATGACAGGGAAAATAAAACATGCCTAGTAGAGTTGCTGCTACCTCACTAACTGCTTCAATTCTCATGTCCTTCCTGTAGCAATTGGCAAAGACATACCATGCACCAATTGTGACGGCCAGCATCCTGCTTTCAGAACACAATATTGCTAGTTCTCTGTTCTGTCCTTCCTCTGCTTTTGGTACAAGTCAAGGCTAATAAATAAGAGTGAGTTTCCTAAACAAAGAAGAAAGAATAAATAAGCTGTCAGGAGGAAAAAATAAACAAACAAACAAACAAATAATGATAACAACAAAAAACAGCAGTATAATCTATTAGAGGTTTTGATTGTTCTATTTCTTTTTACAGAAAATAACACATTCATTAGTCTGCACAGCCCTTAGAATTCAAAGGCTGTTTATAAACAAATGACAAATGATGTTCCTATAATTTATCATTTGTCTTTTTTCACATAGTTAAAAAAATGTCATTATGAAAACTCCTGACAACTTGCCAATTAAACAAACACACTTACTCACAGAAGAACATACATCATTTCATTTCACAAATTAAGTTGGGATGGAAGCACAGATTGGAAATGGAAAGAGTGGTATGGTGATGCACTGGATACTTTAAAAGGCACATATTAAAGTAAAACAATCCACCTCCTATGTCTGCATGGTTCTCCATCAGAACCATGCAGAAGTCAACTTCCAAAACACCAAAACCTTTCCATATTCTTCTTCAAAACAATCTCACTTGTAAAGGTATTTAATTTCTTCTTTTTTACTTTTATTGTGTCAGAGGACAAATGATCTAATATACATATAGATGATGTACTCATCTTATGCTGTATTAAGAAGTAATTGACTTGTAATGTGAATAAAACCAGTACATGTACAATGGTGAAACAGGGTGGAGATGAAGCATTTTCTTTCTCATGGGAGAGTCGTATAGAGATGAACATGTAGTCCTGGGAGATGCTAAGTGAATAAAATGTAGCTGTACATATTGAAGAGCTGAGTTAAAATCCTCAGAATTGATATAAAAAAGCCAGATACGGCAGCACTGTAGTGAGAATGAGGTGATGGAGACAGGCAAATATTGGAGCTGATTGGCTGGCCGTACTAGCCAAATCCATGATATCCAGGTGAAAGTGAGATGTGAATATGAAAACAAAAGATGAAGAGTGACTGGACAACCACCTGGTCCCCAAAGGCACATACATGTGCACACACCTTCATGAACACTCACCTACATGGAACACACATCTGCATCCAAAAGACTAAAGAAGGAACATTCCAGAATCTAACAACTGATGACCAATTGGGAGTATGAAAAGACATGAAAGAAGGCCTGATTAGAGGACAGATGACAACAAATGTTGAGAAGTAGGTGCAATGGTGACTTTGGCCCAGGTAATTTCAGGAATCAAGAGGTTGAAGAGAGGTCCCTTAGCAGATGCAGCTCATCTTTCTTCATATGTATAGAAGTTATTAGGAAGAAGCCTCTATATCAGTGTTTCATAGTGGAAACTGTCAGGTCCATAGGAAACTCCATTTTCCCAAATTCTGGAAGTTATAAAAAAGACAGACTTCCTGAGGAACTTATGAATCTGATTCTCCTCTAACCCATTTTCCTTATCATCAACAGAAAAGACAAATGATTGTTTTGCATATTAGCATACTAAAGTACATAATGGCCCCTAAGCTCCTTACAGGTACTTGTTATACATTTCAGAGTTCATGCTGGTGTCCTGACTCCTCTCAGCTCTTCTCACTGTCCCTCAAACTTCCTCCAGCTCAGGAGCTTTCCTTCTCTCTCTCCTCTCATGGCCAAGTTCACTCTGCTAACCATGATCATTCTACTACTTCTTTCTGTCTCTGCTCTGGTTTTTCCAGCTGCCTAAGGCTGCTCTCTCCCTCATATATACAATCAAAGCCTTCCCCTTAACCAACTATTGAGTTATGTCATCAGTTTGTACAGAAATAATTAGTGAAAGCTCTCTGGTTAGTGCTTAACAAGATAATGGGGGAGATAGTACTTTTTCATAAGTGGTTTAATAGAATAGGTACTAATATTCTAAAAACACAATATTAAAAAGGATACTTTGAGGATGACTTCAGGCCCCATCACTAGAGATAGACAACGTGACAGGATCTCTGAGAAGGAATTCATGAGGCTGAATGAAGTGTACATCCTTATAGGATTTAGGAGAAGGTGGGTTTTCATGTAATCTGCTTGAAGTTGAAGTATCCATTCTTGCTCAACCTTAGGTTTAAGTCTTAGGTCTTAGGCTCAAGTCTTAGGTTTTAGGTGGCAAGTGATGCTATGCCACCAGAAGCCTGACCCTGTAAACATACTTGGGGAACAAGAATTAGAAGTACTATCATTCTCCTAGGATTCAGGCACCTGGTGGAATATGTTAGTTTCCATGGTGAGGATTTTTGTAGGAGGCTTGGCATCTCCTGTATATAAACAGTGACACTAGAGGCTGCTGCTGAAGGTAGACATGGTCTGAATTGCCCATTGCCACAAACTTAGCAATTTTTCCATTTTTCCCTTCTCTTCATCTGTTCCTTTCTTCCTTTTCTCTTCTTTTTTTCTCCTTATCACCCTTCTCTTGTTCCTCTTCCCTCTTCTTCCATATTATTTCTCTTTTGGTGTGTATATGTGTAGAGTCTTTCTTATGTATCTAGGCTGGTCAGGGTCTCACTATATATATCAGGTTGGCCTGAAGATCATATAGATGTCTATTGGGTTTAATTCACAGAACTGTGGTAGAGCACTATGAAGTAAATCTTGCTTCTAGGGTCGACCCTCAGCTTCCAATATCTCTTGCTTGTTGAGGTGGAAGGGAAATTTATTTTCCTACTTTTAGTGTAGATGGCAGAATGCCCAAACTAGTGCCTTGTCTCTTGGAAACAGATGTGATCTGCAGATACCATCCCTATGTGGGTGTTAGCAGAAATATGTCCTTGCCATCTGTTGGAATACAAGATGTGCCAGTTATGGTTATCATAAAGGGCTAATTAATTTGACAATGGACAAAGTCCAGAGAAATGACTTTGTTAGCAAACAATTGTGTTATAGTAAATTCTTTAACAACAATAAAATTCAAATTTCTCAAACTTATTTTTATATTTTGTGACAAAAACATCTTCAACAAAATGAAGCTGGAAACTGACACTTAAGCAGATACCCCAGCACATAGTACTGTAGAGTTCCTACTAGTTGCAGGACAGCTTTCACAAAACTTTTTAAATGTTTCCTGGAAACTTATACAATGCAGACTCAATTTGAAACTTGGCAAACCTGGTCTAGACACACACATTTATTTCTTTTAATTTGTTTGAATACATCATCATTACAATTAGAATCCCAGCACAGTTGTGACTGGAGACATTAATTATCAAGAATAAATAAATATGGCAAAAAAATAAATATGCTGCACAGAGTGAATTTAGTGAGTTTGGGGCAAATATACACTGATATATTTTTCCACACCCAAGCAAGGAGGATGTTGTACATGACGTGAAAGACGTGTGATCCTAAGGTATATGTTTTACCATGACTTAGGTTAATCAAGCGTAGTATCACTTTCACACTTAGTAGGTGTGTACTTACATTTTGTCAACTTTACAACCTCAAATCACCTGGAAAGAATGTGTGCCTATCTGTGCAAAGATTGTCTTGACTGTTAATTAAGGTAGAGAGACCCATCCTACCATGGGCAGAATTATTTCATGGGTTGCTGGCCCTGGTATGTGTAAGAGTGAAGAACATCAGCTACAACCAAAGGAGTGGTAGAATGGGTGCACTCAGTTCTCTGAGCTCATGAATATAGATATGATGAGACTAGCTGCTTGTATTCCTACATTGACTTCCCAAAAGTGAGGGCAACAGACTTGGCAGGGTAAGCCAAATAAACCCTTTCGTCCCCTGTTGAAAAACAGTCCCCTTACTGTTTTTCAAGGTTTTGGTCACAATGATATCATTGAGACAAGAATCATGTGCTATAGATAGAAAGAACATGGATAAGATAAGTGTACAACTTTGAGGCTGTAACCCTAGTGGTTCCTTCTATGTATGACTAAATACCTGACTGGAAGCAATGCAAAAGAGAAGAGCTTATTTGGGCTCAGAGTTTAATACAATCAATCATGGCAGAAATAACACAACAGCAGGATTCTGAGGTGGCTCTTCACATTCTGTCTGTAGTCAGAAAGCAGTATATAAACAGGAATGGGCCTAGGTTACATAACCTCATGGTCTACCCACAGTGAATAATTTCCTTTAGCAATGTTCTACCTCTTAAAAGTTCCACAACTTTCTGAAATAAGACCACCAGCTGACACTCAAGTGCTCAACAGCATAAGCTGATAAAAAAAATTTTACAATCAAACTGCCACCACAACTGTTCATAGTGTTTTGCATAAATTTCCTAAATAGCAAGAGTGTCATATACTAGGTTAAAACTCTCTTTCTGAATTTCGTGAGACAAGTAGTGATGTTGGATGGATACAGAGAGTTTTCATTCTCCATCAGTGCAGGGAGGTCTGAGGGCATGGGTTATGTTTATTTCCAGTGGGTACAAAGTCAAACCTTACTTTCTTTGTACCACATATGACTTCTATTCATGTAAGATTCAAACCTTTGAATGTCTATTCCCTTTTCATATCTTCTCCTTTCCCCATTCTGTCTTGCAACTTCAGAAGTGAAGACTTAGTCTCTTGGAGACTTGATGTGGGCTCTTTACAATCTCTCTGTGCAACAGTCTTCTTGGATGATTTATTCCCTATTTAAAACCTGTATATTTGGCCTCTGTTTCTAGGACACTGATGTGATTGCTTGCAAGTGCCCAATTCTTTTGCCAATTAGGCAAAAGAAATAAGAACAATTTCAAATTTTTCACAATTAATCAAGTCACAGAAAGCCAATAAACCCCTTTTCTTTCTGTGTCATCATATGGATTACCAGATATACGTATTTGTGTTTAAAATAATAACATATAGGTTCTGAGCAGATGACTCTGTTAGTAAGGTGTTTGATACTAAAAAAAATTGGATCTGAGTTATAATTTTATGCCCTGACAAGGGCATAAAAGCCCAACATGGTAGTGTGCCCTTGCAGCATGATAGGAAGCAAAACAGAAGAACTCCTGGAAGCTCATAGGCAATCGAGCCTGTTACATGCTGAGACAAACAACAACAACAACAACAAAGCCCTGTTCAAACATGGTACACATGGTACACTATGGGGCTGTAGCTCCCACATTGGGCTGAATTGTGGATCTAATGTGTCTGTCACAGCTCAGGGGGGAAGAAGCAAAGGAATTTTACTGAGTTAACTCCACATGGTGCCAGGCAGATGCCAGGCTAGGGAAAGCCACTAAGCTCTACTCCAGGCATGGGTAGATCCCAGTCTGAGGTCCCACGGGGGCAGAGCTCTTGGGTGGAAGATCTCCAGGCCAAGGATGCTGGTAGCAGACAGGCTGATCTCAGCCCTTGTGCTTCCAGGAGCCACTGAGAGACCACAGAAGGACTGAGATGGGGAGCATATAGGCTGGAGCAGCCCGCATCTGAAAGGAGTGAGAGGGAGAATTTCCAGTGGCCTGCCTGCAGGACAGATGAGACTCTTGGTTGGGGTGACTCACTTGGCTGGGTCATGGCTGGCTCGGCTAGCTTGCTTGAGTTGGGGGGGCTCCATGGCTGGAATGCAGACGGGGCCTCCAGTCAGAGATTAGGTGGTGACTCATTGATTGAAGGCCCCCTCTATGGTTCTCATGGTGGGCCCCAAAGACAAGAGGAAGTCCATGGTTTTAAAAAGTTTATTGTCATGGTGGAAAGTGGATGAAGCTGTATCCCATGTTTTCAGGGCAGGCCTGAAGTTAAATAGGAGGAGGGTCTGGGAAGGAATGCTTAATTGGCCTTTAGGTATATCATTAATATGGAGATCTCTTGAAGCTCTGTGGCCTGTAGTCATGCCCTCTACCTGTGCAACATGACCGAAGGCCATAAACTTTTCTTTGGGAGGGACTGTGGATAGCTGAATCTAAGTGCAAGGAATCAGGGCCCAGGAGCAAGGCTGAACTCCTACCATCCCTTTAGGGTATCCAGGGTTTGAAGCCAGTGCTTGACTAGGTATCCAGCTGCCTCTCACAGCCCAATGCTTCACAGTACAACCAAGATTGTCTTCTTACCTCCACACTCATACGGTGGCATACACCTGCACTCACACACAAGAAGATACTTGTACATGTACATCACACAGATAAAAGACAGTAAAGTAATTATATATGAAAATTGTCATTTTATCAGTAATAAGTAAACATGGGAAAAATTTAAATACAATTCATGGAAAAAAATGTAATTGTTTTCACCCAAATGTTAACATTGGGAGCTGAGAGAGGGAAAAGGTTCATTGTCTATGACTGTAGCAGCAGGCCATTGGGCTTGTCCAGAAGCAGAGAATAAAAATTACTGGGCTAGAAAGATATCCAGCTGGCAATCCCAGTCAGTTAGTCTGCCTAATGAGCACCTGGAGGAGACCACATTTGCAATCAGATGGGACATAATTTTACAGACATACAGAAACAGAGAGTTGCAGTCTTTGCAACTTTGGATTCTAAGTCTCCCTTACACTAAGGGGGTCAGTACCCACTCACTCTACCTTTCATTACACTGACTTTTATCATAAACGATATTTGTCTTATATTTCCAAATTCAGGCAAAATGGGACAGTTTTGTCTCCATGAGACAAAGCCTCCAAGATTCAATAAGTTCCTATATGAAACATGCATTTTCCCCTCTCACAGATCAGTCTAGGGGCAGTCCTTCAGGCTAATGGAGCTTAAATCCCAACCTAATCTTATGTGGAAGTAGGAGAGGGGATCATAACGACTCAAACACTGGCCTACAAGCTCCCATCTAGAGGTAATACAATATACTCCTAATAAAATGTCATTTGAATATGTGAGGTACATTGTCATCTATAATTTCAAATAGGGAAGAAATTTCAGTTTTCCCATGAAAGCTGAAAGACAAGGACCAGAACCCATTCTGTACCAACAGCTTGAATAACACCACAACATCCAAACATTAACATGTTTGGGAAAAGCATGTTTCATATTCAAAGTGATGTGGTAGACATTCAGAAATGTGCTGAACCAAAACTGTAGTTCCAAGAGCAGCAATGCTTGTGGATGTTTGTATTAGTGGGCTGTTAATATTAAAGGGTCAAATAAGAAAAAGTCTAAGATTTTGTACCTCATATTTATCTGTAAAATGTCATACAACTACTTGTAGTCATCAAACCACTTCACTGACATGTCAATGTTAAGAATATATTTACTCTGTTGTGTGACTTTTCCTGGGAAAGATATGAACAAATTCCTGTCTATTCATCTCAGGTAGAGAATAAACTATTCGACCAGAATCTGGTTAATAAATCAGACAGTTTACTGGGATTACTTACCAGAGCAGAAGTACAAAGGCACAGCAATACCAGAAAGCCCACTGGACAATTTATTCCTCCTCCATCTCTAAAGTTACCTGCACAACCTGCGTATTCTATTCAACAAGTCCCAAGTATATCAGGGAATCCTATGAATCCTGTAGCTCTTTGAGCTACATCCAATTCTCAAATTCTTGTGGTTTTCAGAGTTTCGTCAGGTGACTTCTTCCTTTCCAGGTGAAATGTTTTAGTTAGAAAAAACAGATACTTATCATACATTATAATAACTATGTGGAAAATGATGTTGTTAATTCAGTTCACTAGAATAAGAAATTCTCTTCTATGGTGATCCGCAAAATAGCTAGACCAAAGACAAACACACAGAACACACACTTAAGTCTTTGACAGCTGAGCACTGACTTGAAATTGACAGTTCACAGATAGATAGATGTTGATGGATAAATGATATATAGTGATTTATAGATTGATTAAAGATATAAAATACACTAAAATGATAGATGATAAAGAGAAAATAGATATACAGATAGATGATAGACAGGTAATTCATACATATTTTGATAGATACATAATCAATCATGTAGATTGATAAATGGATAAATATGGAAAGATGACAACTGGATAAATGATAAATAAAAATGATACAGATATAAACAGACTTAGACTTGAAACAAACAAGTGTGATGTGAACCACTCTTGGTATCACAACATGTAAACTTGTCCATCAAGAGCATATTATTTACTCGTTCCAATCAGTCTGGCCACACATGGTGAGTTGGAAGACATCTGAATATAAATGACATTTGTCTGAGAACATTTGAGGACAGTCATTAATACTACTAAAAGGCCCATGTGTTAAATTTGGCCCAAAAATGCTACCAGATGCAACTGGGAGGCATTTCTAATGGTGCCTCTAGGACAAAAACACTGCATCTGCTTCTAGTTAGGTAACCTGGCTACAGAAATACAGCATCATGGCAAAAACTATGTTCTAGACAGACTTCACATTATGAAAAATAAATGTAACTTGGAGCTGAGTCCTGTAGACAGATCTGGCCCACAGATGGTATATGTCTTCTAATGACATAGGACGTTATTTCAAGGGTAATTTAGTCCAGCTTTTTAGTTAACTATATTCAATAAGCCTTTGTATACACTCATATGTCTACCTTGTGTCTTGCTTTGTATGATGGCTAACCTTAATTATTAACTTGAAAAGATTTAAAGGCACCATGGAAACAAATATCCAGGCATAGAAGTTCCCAGACTCTGCTACCTGAGGTATGAAGTTCCTCTGTAACTGTAAGTGGTTTTATCTATAGGTTGAAGGACCTAGACTAAATAAAATGCAGAAAGTCTGCTGAGCAAGATCATTTACCTCCTTGCTTCCTGACTGTGGATAAAATGTAATCAGACATTTCACTCTGCTGTTTTTACAACATCTCTACCCATTATGAACAGTACCCTCAGAATGGCGGCCAAAATAAAGATCCTTCCCACTTAAGTTTACTTTTTTTAGTATTTTTCCTGGCAATTAGAGAAATAACTTATTCAAATTGCATTAAGGAAAATGAGAGAGCAGAAGTTTAGAACAATGATGAAACAGGTTTTATTTATCAAGGGTGTCATAGAACAAACAGACTTCATAAAATCAGAGAAGGACCTGAAACATTCTAAAATTTTTACCAAGGAATTTAAAAACATTGTTTTTTTTTATAACACCTGCAAATCATCAGCTGTTTCCTTAGATGAAAATAACAACATGGGAAGAGTATATGGCTTACATCATGGTCCAGCAATTGAAAGAGTTAAGGTTTAGTTATCTGATTCTGAAAATCATATTGATATATTCTCAATCTGAGAGTGAAAGCTAAGATCTGAGATAACTTTTGAATATGACTAAAAATATTAAACGTTACTATAGAGTGTAGCTGGTACCTGCCAACTTTCTTAGCTCTTCTAGAGGATAAATCATTTAGCCTTTATAGTAACATCCAAGTTAATTGCTAACATAGCATTTATTTGCTAATAAGGACACATGCATAAAGACTCTGAGTAAGAAATTGGTCTAGAGTTACAAAAGAAAACAAAATTGTGAGAATCTGACATCTATGAAGGTTCTTGTTCCTTCCCTGCTATACTACATTAAATAGTATGAAATGATATCATGTCACAAATCATCACCAACCCTTTGTTTGAAGATATTGTTGATTTTTATGTTTTTTCTCAAATCAGGTGTTTTCCAACTCAGCCATTCCTGATCTGTGCTCTCAAGATCTACAAAAGGAAATCTTTGTAGCTTTGGTGTGGACAAACTTCACGTAGATAAATGGAGATAATAGAGATGAAAGAAACAGATAAAGGTAATGATAGTTATAGATGTATATATACACAGATGATAGATGATCAATGTGTTAGATAGTTGAGAAAGACAGATGAGAGATTATATATATATGTATATATATATATATGTATATATATATATATATGATTGACAGATGATAGGAATTATAGATTATGCACTGATATATCGGGATATTTAAAATGTTATGTGAATTTTTATACACACATATACACATATATCCATATATAATGGATATATCCATATATAATATGTACATATAGAGATACTTAGATAAATATATATATATATATAGATAATTAATATCAATATTTTTAAAACTTCTCAAAAAGGAAGCAAACACCCAGGTGAGAGGATCACTTATTGTACTTCAAATTCTACATCACAAAGGTGTGACAGACATTCATATAGCAAGACTGTGTGGTAGAAAGACTACACCAGAGGTCAAATGTCTCTTAACTTTATCAATAATCACATTGTGAGTTTGATACAGAAATAACAATGCTGTTAAAATCACGAAACTAATAATATAGTCAGACCCCCTTTCATTGACAACTAAAGGAAAGAGATCAGAGGGCCAGAGCTAAAAGCTGCAGAACTTGGAAGCCTTTTGGGATTCTGAAATGATGTCTAACAAAGTTAGTTTTCCAACACAGAAGAAACTTGATTATCTTTAACTTTGACAAATAGCATTGAGTCAGAATTGATTTAATTTGGAATAAATAAATAAAGAAGTATTTTTGGATATAAGATAAAACATATGTACTAATTGAAATATTTAGTGGTTTTGTCAGAATATAGTAATCATTTCCTTTTTCAGCTGTGCTCTCCTTACTTTCTTAATAAGAAGAAAAAAGAGAAAGAAAGTAAATGCCAAAACCCTAGAGAGTTTTCAATGGTAGGTGTAGAAAAAGAGAAATATCAATTGTTTTCTCAATCATTGAGATGAAGATATTTTTGCTTCATAAGAGTGTGCTATTTGTCTAATTTTTCTATTAAGACTTTCATACCAGAGACCAAAATAATCACTGTACAGTGAGCATGGAATTCATTAAAAGGTTTAAAGTTTAAGGAATTTTCTTAAGTAAACAAAGTTATATGGTGTACATGTAAAATATATTCTTTGAATTTAGCAATGAGTGAGACTTTCAAGAATCTGAAAGGTTGTGAATCATTTTGGTCTAAGGATGCACAGTTTATGTATTGTCTTTGATATTTCTGTTTGAAATGTACTTAAGGAAGTATGGACTGTCTCTGTGGGCAGTTTGGACATTATCTATGGAACCTAAATATTCCTTCTTTTGCCTTTAAAGGATGAAAACCAGATATTGGCATCCAGAGACATTTTTTCTTGACTGTGATTTTTGTCCCATGTTTTCATAATATTATCTACCCTTCTCCAGGTCAACACCACTAAAATCATGGGTAGTGAGCTCATAGATTTATAGGTCAGGATGGTAGATTGTACCTTGAGGATTCTCAAACTCATTATCCTCCCCTTTCTAAGGTCATCTCCTTTATTATTCCATCAATTCTCCAAGCTTCAGATATAATCTGTATGCAAATGGAACTAAAATTAGAATATTCATTCTAGGGCTTGGGGTTATCCTAGATATATTCATGTAAGTACCATTTCAGCATCTCTACTTGAACATCTAAGCAACATTTCCAATTCACATCCAAGCTGGCCATGTCTAATACCCCAGCCTGCATTTTCTCTGAGTTCCATTAATGGAAGCTCTATCATTTTCATCACTCAAATAAACACTTCAAATTTTCTAAAATTATTCTAGCATGCTTCAGCTGACTTGATAGTAAACCCACTCAACTATCCCTCCAAACGTTATCCATCCAATCCTATATCTCTGAGACAAAATTTACCCTCTGTCCTTGGGTTCTCCTATTACAGATAGCACTAGAGACTGCCCTACCTGGGGATCCATGCCATGTGTAGTCACCACAGGCAGACACTGTTGTAGATGCCAGGAAGTGCATGCTGGCAGGAGCCTGATATACCAGTCTACTGAGAAGCTCTGACAGAATCTGGCATACACCGAAACAGATAGATGCATGCAGCCAACCATTGAATTGATCATGGGGTCCCCAATTGAGGAGGTAGAGAGAAGACTGAAAGAGCTGAAGGGCCTGGCCACCCCATAGGAAGAGAGACAGTACCAACCAACTAGAGATCCTAGGGTCTAAACTTCCAGCCTAGGACTGTGCATGGAGGGGCCCATAGCTCCAGCTCTATATGTAGTAGATGATGGCCTTGTCAGGTATTAATAGGAGAGGATGTTCTTGGTCTTCTGAAGGCTGGATGCTCCAGAGTGGGGGAAATCAAGTGCAGAGAGGGGGAGTGGGTAAGGAGACAGAATGTGAGGTTTCTGAGGGGGGAAATGAGGAAAAGAATAATATTTGAAATGTAAATAAACAAAATATCCAATAAAAATCAAACAAAAATATAAACATTAAGAAGAAAAATTGATGCCAAGGAACATTCTGCTGAGTAGTTAAACTTCTTGAGTATAACAACAAGTGGTTTGTTTAAACAAAGTAAACAGGTCTAATAAAATCCCAGGTGCACAGCAAGGCATAGTTACATAGAACCTCAACTCAAAGTACATGTCATTTCTTCCAAGACAATGATTTCTAGATATAGATTAGATGTAGTTTGGTAAGAGCCTAAGGAAAAATCTGGACTGGTTTCAGTCACATAGATACTGTAGATGTTATTTACTCTATAAAGCCCATGTGACATCTCCCCTAGAGATAGGTCCTATTGACTGAGAAACAAAGAGAAAGAGAAAGCCTAGGGAGGAAGTCAAGGATAAATATTGTGAGGAATTTGGGTGAGATCAAGCTCTACAAGTAGCAACATGGGTAATTAACAACATCCATTACCAAATGTTTTTTTTTCTTTTTTTCTTTTCTGGAAGGTAAGCAAGTATTACATCTTTTACTTTGAAAAGGTAACCTTGCTGGGATTAATATTTTGGTTTCACTGGTGTCTATGGATGCAAGGACTTTTGTACTTGTAACACTAATGGACAATTTTAGGAAGTCATCTCTTGAATTCCACCCTCTAAGGCAGAGGCTCTCTCTTATTTTTGCAGTGGAGCATAGTCCAAGATAGCTGGCCAAGTAGCTCTTGGTCAATTTTCTTGTTTACGCTTCCCATCTCATTGGAGAACTTCTGACATCACAGATGATCACCACCACATCCAGAGGTTTGTGTATTATTATAATACAGGGTCTAGAGATTGAATTGTGATCATCATACTTGCTTGGTATGCAAGTATGAGTCATATTGCACTCTACATACTAATTAGTTTGACAGATAACTTGAAACACAATCAAGAGTTGTCTGGAACTGGGAAGCTTTGATTGAGGGACTTTATTGATCAGGTTGATCTGTGGGCATGTCTATGGGATATATAAATGCTAATCATGTAACAGGACCCACCCCATATTGAACATCATCACTTTTATGAAGCTGGGTTGGAGAAGTATAAGAAAGACAGCTAACACAATTTCCTCCATGGCCTCTGCTTCAGTTTCTGCAATCAGGTTCCTTTCTTGAGCAGTTACCCTGGTTTCTCTTGACAATGGACTACAACCTGTGACTCAAATAAATATATTCCTCCCCAAAAGTAATGTTGGCCAGAGTTTTATCACAACAGAAAACAACAACAACAAAAACAAAAGACACAAATATTACCTTATAACATGTCAGTATACTTGTATGTTAATAGACATACATATAGGAGAGAATGAAGAACAAAGAAAGAAGGGAGAGAGGGGGGAGTGTATGAGGGAGATAGGGAAAGAGGTTTAGTAGCTAAGAGTAGGAAAGCATCCACTTGCAGATGAAGTTTGGATTCTAGTGCATACATTGGTCACCCCATATAACTCCAGCTATAGGGGATCTGAAGCCATTTTTTCACCTCCTCAGGACTTGATACTCATGTGCACATAACTACCTCCACACACATCCATTTACATAACTTAAAAATATTAATTAAATAAATATGATAGTTTTCTTACATTTTAATTCAGAAATTGAATTAATTATGCACAGAGAATGTACTTATTTGCTATTTTTCCTAAGTGATTTCACTAGATTGTTTTCTCAAGAATGTAGGAGAAAATCTACTTGTAGCCAAATATGGCATCCTCTTACATGGCAGATTATTCTTTTTTTCTTGAATTTAGTCCAGGGAAGCATTGAAGTTTGATATTCCCTTACTTATCCTGCAGATTACCTGAGATTGCAGGCCCAGTGCCACTAAGGAAATTATAAATACATTTTCTGAGACATTACTTACCTTTGTCCTTTCTACATTAAGTTTCTACATGTATCCATTTGTTATTAGAACTATCAGTATACTTTTTAAGAAAACTTTGTCAAATTATTATTATCTTAAAAAATATATTTTTATTTTATTTAGTTGTATATGCTCTCACCATGCATGCCAGTACCTTCATGGCTTCTGTGGAAGCCAGAAGACTGTAACCACTGAGCTAGTGTTACAGGTAGTTGTAAATGCCTGATATGAATACTGGATAAATTCTCTGATCTTCTGAAAGACAAGTGCTCTTAATTGTAGAGCTATCTTTCCAGCACCCTTTCCCCAATTTTACTGTTATAATTATACTGTCTTAGAGATGTTATTACTTTATCCTTTAAAAGTATATATGTGGTGAATCTAGCCTTTGGAATCAGATATGATGTAAGAGTGAATATTCATTTCAAAATAAAATAATTCGATAATCCCTCAGCCCAGCACAACTTATTCAAAGCTGTCTGTCATTCCCTACTATTCTGCAGATATCCCTTCATTATTCACAGCAGTATTAAAGATATGTTTCTAATGTTCTAACACTTCAATGATATTACCATCTTAATTCCTAGATATTTCAATTAAGAAAATATCTGATGGTAATTGTGTATTTTTCAAAAATATTACTTCTTTATTCTACTTCATAGATATTCACACATGACACTTAGAATTAAATTGCAAATTTCCACAAGAACATCTGCCAGGTTTTTTATTAAGTTTTTAAATTAATGTTAATTTGGGGGGAAATGTCAACTTTATTTTAATTGTGGAACCCATGAATATGTCATATTCTCACTTTTGTTTAGATATTATATGTTTCTCAACAATGTCTTATTCTTTACTAGCCTATGGATCTTGACTATCATTCAAGAAATTTATTTCTAGAAAAATTAATATTAACTCAGAATTTGTAAATACCACTTTAAATATTTTTCTCTTAGTCCAGTAGGATGACTCAGTGAGTAAAAATGCTTGCACTAAGCCTGAACTCCTTAATTAAACCCCCAGAACCCACATGGTAGAAAGAGCTGACACCCACATATTTCTATCTGACCCTCACACATTCATCAGAGTGCTCTCTCTCTCTCTCTCTCTCTCTCTCTCTTCCTCTCTCTTTCACTGTCTCCCTCTGTCTCTTTCTCACACACACAAACACTCACACAAACACAAATAAATAAGATTAAAAATGCATTCTCTGTTAATTTTCATAATAGATGTGATTATTTTTATATATGGTTCTCAAATACAGTATGTTTTCAACATGTGCATATACAGTTTAATCACTCAAGATACTTTGGCAGTTTCTATATGCAAAAGTTTACTATATATGAATAATAAACTTTATCTTTTTATATTATACATTAAACATAATGGCTTTTGCCTTATGTTTACCTCTCTATCTATAAATTCTAGTACAAAGTTAAATAACAGTTAAAGACAGTTAGATCCTTTTTGGTTCTGAATCTCGGGTTCAAACATAAAAAATATCATGAAATATTTCTTCATGTTTACTTACAGCAATTTAAGAGTTATAGACCTTAAATTAATCTTATGCAGTGTGAGAGGTACAGATTTAGTTTCATTCTTTGACAGAAAAACATACAATTTTTTCAGATCAGTTTTTAATTTTTGCCAACAAACTTTGTCTTTGATATCTATTTGCATTTTGTGTATATTCTCATACATTGCTGTTTAGTTTTATAACTTTAATTAATTGTTTCGATTTATCCTACTTTCCTGTATATTATTGTGTTTGTTCCTTATTTTATTTGGATTTATTAAGTTTTATAATTGTATTCCCATATATTTACTTTTCAGCTGTATTTTTTTAAATATTAATCCATGAATCCCGTCCCCAGCTCTCTAGTAGAACAACTGCAGGGCCTGTCTTCCATCTCTACCTCCATTCCCTAGAAATTCTGAGAAACCTTAAGAAATCTAGTCTTACTCCTTTACCCTAACATTTTGTCTCAGCTGCCAATATCCAGAGGAACTCTACCTGGGAACATGCTGGCCACAGCCCTCTGGGCATCAAGTAGGTGATTTTCACTCTCCTCTGTGTCCTCCATTACAATTTTGTAGTCTCACTTCTAGCCCTACAACAGGTCACCTGCAGAAGCTTGCCTTTCCTCTTTGCTTCCACTCCCTAGGAAACCATCAGATAATTATAGATGCTAGCCACACATACCCTGTCTAGTATCAGTCCATAATACTACAAACATATTCTACACATTCCATCAGTGGCCATGTGTTACAGAGGCTCAGAAGCATTCCTTACCAGGCAATACATAGCCACCATACTTTTCTAAGATACAGGAAGAGTGACAGAAACAAAGGAAAGAAATTCCCAATCAACTAAGGCTGGACCTGATATCAACACCCACTTGCCAATCAACACTAATCATGCCAAATCAGATACCTAGACACCAATGTACATAATCAAAAACAGCCTGCACAACATATATCCACTAATGAAATCTATGAAAATACAAAAAGAGGATGAAATTATAAAAACAGTTCTGAAGTGTGGGTCCACTTCCAGATGGGTCCCACGAGGATCTCTGACAGGCTGAGGACAGGGTGTGAACGGCAGCTGCCTGGCTCCCTCTGTCCGTGGGCTGCCCAGGAGGGACAATGGAGAGCAGACAGGGAGAGTCCACTGCTATCCTTGCCACCAGCCTTGTCTCAGCGTCTCAGCGGTGGCAGAGAGGGGAAATGTGTTACAGCTCTTTGAAAAGTGTTACAGCTCTTTGAAGTGCCCCAGTAAGGCACTGGCTGGCCTGCAAAGAGGGGAGGGACCGCAACAGAAGCTCTCAGACAAAGGGAAGAATCTGGAACATCTTTACTCCTGAGTTTGGCCTATATATACAGTTTTGGGGTGGGTTAAGGTCTGGCAGCAGATAACTCCTATTGGCTTGGTCTCAGAGCTTGGGAATGCCTCATCTGCATGATGGTGCTACTCCTACATGATCAATGACCATGGACCTCTCTGTGGGAGGGACGGTGGAGAGCTGAAGCTGAGAGAGCTAGATGCCTGGGAAAAGCCTGAATTGCCTTCCGTCCCAGTGGTTTTTTTCACATGAGGGTGTTGGGGTTCTAGAGCTCTTCTACCAGGTATCCTGACTTTTCTCATAGCTCACTGCCCGACACTGAATATATGAATGTAGAAGTATAATCACTAAAGAAAACCCAAAATTCTGTAAAACTACAAGGGCAAAATTTTGGAAGTCCATGAAAAACCTCAGAAATAAGACTTACAAAGAGATAAAAGAGTCACAAACAGTACTAGCTATAAGAGATGAATATTTCTGTTAAAGTTAATGTTAAATCTAATATATATATATATATATATATATATATATAAAGAATAAATATAAATAAATAATAAAAATCAAGGTAAAAATATTCAGGAAATTTGGGACACTATGAAAACAACAAATCTATAAATAATAGGAATAAAGAGAGAGAAAACAACCCTGAGATTCTACCTCACACCAGTCAGTATGGCTAAGATAAAAAATCTCAAGTCATAGCAGATTCTGGTGAGGATATGGAGAAAAAGGAACATTCCTCTATTGTTGTTGGGATGCAAGTTTATAGAACCACTCTGGAAATCAGTCTGGTGGTTCCTCAGAAAATTGGACACAGCATTACCTGAGGATCCAGCTATACCAGTCCTGGGCATATACCCAGATGATGCTTTAACATATAACAAGGACATATGTACCACTATTTTCATAGCAGCCTTATTTAAAATAACCAGAAGCTGGAAAGAACCCAAATGTCCTTGAACAGAAGAATGGATAAAGAAAAGTTGGTACATTTGCACAGCTATTAAGAACAATGAGTTCGAGAAATTCTTAGATAAATAGATGAAACTAGAAAACATCATCCTGAGTGAAGTAACCCAATCACAAAAGAACATTCATGGTATGCACTCACTAATTATTGGATATTAGCCCAAAAGCTCAAAATACCCAAGATACAAGTTATACCCAAGTTATATATGTGAAGCTCGTGAAGAAGTTAGACCAAAGTGTGGGTGCCTCGGTCCTTCTTAGAAGGAGTTACAAAGTACTCATGGAGGCAAATTAGAGACAAAGTGTGGGACTGAAGGAGGGACCATCCAGAGACTGATTCACCTGGGTATTCATTCCATGTGCAGTCACCAAAGGAAGACTCTGATATAGATACCAGGAAGTACATTCTGACAGGAGCCTGATACAGCTGTCTCCTTAGACATTGGCCAGAGCCTCACATATACAGAGGCAGATGCTCACAGCTAACGATAGAACTGATCATGGGGTTCCCAATGGAGAAGTTAGAGAAAAACCTGAAGGAGTTGAAGGGCTTTGGAGTCCCATGGGCATAGGGAGAACAACAATATCAACCAACCAGAGCTCCCAGGGTCGAAACCCCCAGCCAGGACACACGTATGGAGGGATCAGTGGCTCCAGCTGTATATATAGGGGAGGCCCACCTTGTCAGGCATAAGTGGGAGAGGAAGTTATTGATCCTGTGAAGGCAGGATGCCCAAGTGTTGGGGAATTCGAGGGTGGAGAGGAGGGAGTTGATGAGTAGGTGGGGGCAGGTCCTCATAGAAGCAGAGGGAGGAGGGATGGGGCAGGAGGTTTTTGATTGGGGCTATTGGGGAAAGGAGATACTATCTGAAATGTGAATAGAATATCCAATAATTAAAAAAAGGAACAAAATGAGGAGAAACCTAGGTCAAAACAAAGATAAGATTTTCAATAAAATGATAGAAAAAAAATTCTCCAAACAAAAGGATATGGTGTCTATGAAGGTAAAAGAAGCCTGGTACCAAATACATTGGACAAAGAAGAAACTCTCCACAACATATGTTAATCAAAATACTAAATGTATACAACAAAGAAAGAATTATTATAAACTGTAAGAAAAAAGACAAAGTAATGTATAAAGACAGACACATTAGAATAACACTTGTTTCAATGGGGAAACTAAAAGCCAGAGGGCACAGATGAATGTCCTCCAAACTCTAAGGGACCACAGATAGTATCCTAGACTTTATACCCAGCAAAAACTTAAAAAAACAATATGAAGAAAAAAATCATTCCACAATAAAACTAAATGTATGCCTGTGTTAATTTGTATATGCTTGGCCCAGGGAATGGCACGGTTGTTGGGAGGTGTGGTCTTCTTGGAGTAGGTGTGTCTCATGAGCATGTATATAACACATATATACACACAGTCACAAACAGAAACACAGACACACACACAGACACACACATACACATATGCTCAAAAAAATAGGTGATCACAGAACATATGACAGACAGGTTGGCAATGCTTATCAAAGTCTAGGGAATTTGACTCTGGAAAGACAAGTAGTGAGTTTTATCAGAAGCGATAATTTTCTCTGCCAATATGAAGTAGTAAGTTCTATAAATCTGCCTATTTTGTTTTTTAGTAATCATTTAACTGTAGTTTCAAAATTGTTGTCTTATTATGGAAATTATTTCCTGATGCAGGTGGAAAATTTCAAATACAGGAAAAAGTTCATGAAAAATATTCATCACTTTTTCCATTTTATGATATCATGGCTGTATGACAAGCATGGGCATACACATGTACAAACACACACACACAAACACACACACAGAGAGAGAGAGAGAGAGAGAGAGAGAGAGAGAGACAGAGAGACAGAGAGACAGAGACAGTAACAGAGACAGTAACAGAGGCAGATTGGAGGTATGAGTACAAGGAGGTATGAGGCTTGCCTGCCTCAGTTAGAAAGGATGAGCCTAATCCTGCAGAAACTTGATGAACTAGGGTAGAGGATACCAGGAATGGGGTGTGGAGATGGAGATGGGGGTTGGAAAGGAGGGTTAGGGCCACTATCTCTGAAGGGGGAGTGGAGAGGGACATTCTGAGAGGGCTAAAGATTAGACTATGAATGAAATAAAATAAAATAAAATAAAATAAAATAAAATAAATATTAAGAAAAAAGAATGTAACTGCAATCCTTCCAGTTTAGTCAATATTTTGGTAGGTACCATAGCATAATACATGTCCTGGAATAATTATAAAGAAGAGAGAATTTCTAAATTATTAATTCTGTAAATTCAAGATAAAGCATCAACTTTGGCTCGGCCCTGGTCAAAAGCTCATAGCATCCAGAGATGGCTAAACATGCATGAATAAGAGCAGGAGGAAGAATTCATGACTACATCAGGCAGCCAGAGACAAATAGGTTAGCTGGGGTTTTGTTAGGGTCAGAATTTGGAAATAATCCACTATGAAAACCAAATTTGAGCCAGCAAAGTGTTGCTTTATTAATAAAGCATGGCGATTCCAGCTGAGTTTTGGATCTAAACTGTGTATATGGTGGCAGGTAGGAACAGGTATCTAGGAGGACAGAAAACACAGAACAATTTTTAAAACAAAAACAGACAGAACACAAATTAGGTGGTATAGGGAAAACCATATACATGCATGTAGTATTTTTCCAACCGTTTCCCACACCTGGCATCTTAGAGTTGGTTATTAGAGTTGGTTATTACCCATCAAGTACCTCAGCTCTCACTTCTGATAGACTTGGCCTGGATCAAGACCAGCCAATTGGAGCCTCTTTAACAGCTGTTGAGTTTCAATGTTGACTGTGTGCTAACCAAAAAGCATAGGGTGAGATATTGTGGTCTAAGTTCATATGGGTTATCTGGGGCCAGAATTCCTTTCAGGGAATTCAGTGTTTTCTTAGAATTCAGACTAGGACAATGTTGGGTCTTTTCTTTGGAAAAGAAACTCTATATAAGATGAGATCTCTGGACCTAAAGTGGCCCCAACAGTTTAAAATACCAACTCTCAGGATAAAAGTAGGGTCCCTGTGCAGGATAGTTTGTTGTCAACTTGTTACAAGCTAAAGTCATCAGAAAGAGGGACCCTCACTTAAGGAGTGCTAATGTGTAAGTTGTAATCAACCCTATAGGGCATTTTCTTAGTAATTGATAGGGGACGACATACTCATTTTCTTAGTGATTGATAGGGGAGGAATGAGCCAAATGTGGGTACCATCATCCCTGGCCTGGGCTACTAGGTTCTCTAAGCAAGCAATGAGGAGAAAGTCAGTAAGAAACATCTTTCTATGGCCTGCACATCACCTTCCTTAACCCTGCCCTGATTGAGTTTTAATCCTGAGATCCTTTGATGAAGAGTAATATAAAGTATAAGCCAAGTAAACCTGTACTTCAAAAAAGTTGCTTTGGTCATGGTGTTTCATCACAACAATTCTAGCACTAACTAAAACAATGCTCTTTGATAAACATTCTAATTACTTATAAAGGTAGTATTCATGATTGAGTTAAGAAACCCTAAACAGGTTCTGTCTCTGAAAAAATGGCTTGTTACAACTTTCTTTGTAAATTGAACTTATCTATTGTATGTAAGCACATATATGCAACACACCACAACACATATATGTTAGTCAGAGGATAATTTGTGGGAACTGTTTTTTTCTTTTCACCATGTGATTCGTGAAGATGGAACTCTGATAGTAGTCTTGACCAAGAGGGACACTATCTGCTGAACTATCTCACCAGCCCTGAATGTCACCTCTTGTAGTTGCTGTACTGAGGATCAAACTCTGTATACATGAACACTAAGAGCAAGCCATACCTTGCTTGCTAAACTATAGCAGTACAACTCGTACACATTTGGGGGTGGGGGGTGGGGGGTGGATAGTCACAGGCTGGAAAGCCTCTTCATTCATTTGGATCCTCATTTTCTTTCTCTATCCTCATTTTGGCATTCTAATTAAAAGGGAATCTGAAAATTGTGCCTATATAACTGGCTAATATTTAAGACATCAAGTACCTTGGCAGACATTACTCATAGTTGTATGTACTTATAAACTGAGTGCTAAGGAGAAAGATACAGGTAGACCCTAGGGCTATTTGGATAGCCAGCCTACCTGCTATAGGGATCTCAACATCCTAATGAGAGATCATGTCTCAAAAATCAATGTAGACAGCTCTCTAGGAACAGCACATGAGGTTGCTCTCTGTCTTCCACATACATGTGCATCACCACCCTTGAACACACAGACATACATATTTGAGGCCCAAATTTATTAATCTTCTCATACAGACATACAGATAGTTCTCACATCTGCTCACCCTCATATTTTATCTTCATTTCTAAAGTACCATCAATAGGTTTTTTACACACATAGTCTCCAACACATTTCTTTTAAATATTATCCTCTGGCTATTGATGGCACCTGGTAATTGCAAAGAAAGATAATGCCTTCAAACTATAAAAATAATATAAACAATGAATACAGAGACCTGGTGTCAGTTCCAGGGATTCTCAATTCCCTTTCTAGAATAATGGAAATCCTCCCATTTCTTGAATTAAATTGTAACTGAAAGGATGAAGAACAGCTCTTGTTTTATTGTAGGAAGCCTTTCCTAGATAAATGAGTCTTACTTCACTCATTACTAGTGTAGCCATTAACTTTGAGAGAATACAAGATCTGTGACATCTCCCAGAAGAATAACAATCTCAGACTATAATGCAACTCATTTTCATGGCTCACGGTATGTAAAAACTAACCATTTGTAATTTCTTGACTCTGCACTTACAGAAAATCCATTTACTAAAAGGATGAACATTAGAGACCCTGAGTGTTTTCTTACTTCCACAACTAAGTGCTTTATTTTTGTTATATACATCTGTAACAGCACTAAAGGTAAATAAGTTAAGCAAGATAATTATTATGCATTAAAACAAATGGTAGGAAATTGATAGAAAAGTAAGATCAAAGTTCACAATAATACAGAGTAACATAAAATTTTGGTTAGATGGTTAATATTGATTTTCAACTTGAGAGCACATAAAGAACAGTTCACTGGAGATGTCTATGAAATATTTATTAGGGTATTTATTATTGATTATGGGACAATTGAGGTATGGACACTCATCATCCCTTGGGCTGGAGTCCAGTGTTGAATAAAAGAAGATAGTGAGCTGAAGTTAATCATCAGGCCTGCAATGTTCTTATATCTCTTTGCTTCTTGACTATGCCTACAATGAAACTAGTGAACTGACTCAAGCTCCTCCTCCAGGACTTCTTGGACTGTATCCTCAAATTCTAAACGAAAATAAGCCTTTCCTTTCTCGAGTTGTGTTTGTTGAGTATTTTGTAAAAGCAAAGAAAAAAGAAGCTAACACAATTGGCTGACACTTACTGACAGCTAGAAAGCATTCTAAAAATAGTGTCAGTGTTACCAATTTTGACTTTAATGAGTTAGGTTTGTTCCCCTAATTCTGCTTGGCTTGTAAGTGACAGAGTTAGGTTCAACAACAACGACAGCAAAAACCATATTGTGTTCTGAATCTGTAAGGTTTAGTCTTCAGAGCCCAACTAAAGATGTAACTTTGCATCCTCTATTTTGCTATAGCTTACAGCAAGGAATATCTGGTGAGCACAAACATGAATGTAAATTACCATAAACAATTTCAAATATATATACTGAGCATGTAGCTGCATTTAAGCCACAGAAATGTGTACACATGTATGTACACACACACATACACATACACACACAGAAAGAGAGAGAGAGAGAGAGAGAGAGAGAGAGAGAGAGAGAGAGAGAGAGAGAGAGAGACCAGTGAAGCAGAAAAAAGAAGACAACTTTAATCAAGTTCAATAATCTTCACTCCAGATCACCAGTGAAGAATAAATAACACTAAAATATTTCCTGAGTTTCTACCATGCATGGTAAATTGTCGAGTACCTAAAGAGAGTATGAAATACAAGACCAAGATGAAAGCTATCCAATATTGCAGCTACTATGATAATATCATATAGAAGGTTAATGGTGCTGGTGGTAACAAGTGCTATTCAAGCATATGTAGTTTCCTGAACCTTCTAACAAATTCAAACAGGGAAATGTAAGAACAGTTAGAGCTGTGTTAGTGGGTTGGTCCCATAAGAGTGGATAAAAAAAAAATTCTTTAGTAAAGTTAAATTAAAAAAAAAGGGATTGAAGCTGAAATCAAAGCTAATCTCTAAGTATATGTTAAACATCAAGTACAGAGTATAATTTTTCTAAAATCCAGTGAGTACACCAAGGCAGGAGAATCCTAATAACCTCCTATATATCTAGGAGAGTGGAGTGGCCATTGTAGGAAGCAGAACCTGACCACGGGAGGCCATTGTAGAAGGCAGGGCCTAAACATAGGCTATTTTGTACAGAAAAGTGTACTTTTGATTAATATATAATGTAAGCAGAAAAAGGCACAGCCCCATCTCTCATGCACATGTATATATATGCTTGCACACCCATGCATGATGTGATCCTGCTCATTTGCAGTTGTGTGTGTAAATGGAGGACAGAGATGCAAGTTAGGTTCCATTCAGATCAACTCTCAATGTTCCACCTCTGACACACACACCAGCACTTGTCTTACAGATGTTCAACTGTCTTGGTTGGCTTTTCACTTGGGCAATCCACATTTACCTGAAAAATCTACACTCTAAATCTAATGCCTCTGTGGCAGGCAACTGATTCATTTCCCTAGCCTCTTCAGTTAACTTCTTATATTAAATGCTAACCACTTTTTTATATTAGAAACAGAAGTCTTTTCTATTCTTTTGTGGGTTAGAAAGCTTATAGAAAACCCTTAAGTTTAGAAAATTTAAAGTTTGAAATGGAGCCTAAACACTATGCCTGTCTTGATGATATAGAATAGAAGGATTGCATCTCAGAGGGGACCATATGAAGTAACTTTAGATGAAAAAAAGTCAAATAGAATCTTGGAACACTTGTAAGGTAAAAGAGTACCATTGTCCAGGCCAATCAGTTAGAAAACATTGTTCTAGAAAGAGGATAATATGGAAGGAAACAGTTGGTGTCTCACTATATTTAAAGTTACAAAGATTCTGCCTGGAAAGACAGTGGGAAGAATATAGAAAGAATGGCCGGAAGGATTCTCTGGAGCCCAGTTAAGTGTTCTGCACCCATTCTCAGAGCCCAGGGAACTGTAGCAAGGTCTTCAGGAAGAATCCAAAAGAGACATTGAGTGGATGCAGCAATCCTCTTATTAGGAATAAAAATAAATAAATTTTATTAAGAACTATTAATTTTACTAATAGGGCTAAGGAGATAGCAAAATTCTTACATTGATAATATGAGGACCTACCATGTAGTCCCAGAAGCCACAAAAAAGAGCCAAACATAGGAATGATAGCTTAGTGGTAGAAAGCTGGCCTTGCATATTCTAGGTCCTGGGCTTAATTCCAAATCCTGGAAAGAGAAAGGAGAGTCAAATTTTAAATCAGTCTACAGAGTTAGGTATGTGTGTTTAGAATTGCAATACCAGGAAGATGGAGACAGCCTGGTCCCGGAATCTGGCTAGTCAGTCAAACCCAGCTTACTTGTCAATTTCTAGTCCAGTGAGCACCTCAGTTTCAAATGAGGAAGGTAATTGGTACCTGAGGAACATCACAAATCATATCCTTTTTACTCTTCATGGAGTTATATACTGACTTACACTCATCTGTATAAATATATGTTTGGATCTGCCTTCTACCCTGCCCTTGTGACAGCTCAGGGAGTCAGAAAACACAGTCTAAGACATGGTAGGCCAAAGCTGGGATTCCCTGACACCTCCAGTCTCCATTGACAAACCTGCACAGAGAAGTTGGGAACAAAGGGTTGGAGGTCCCCAAGCTGAAAATGAGGAAGGCTGGGACCAGGAACTCCCAAACTCCTGGACATCCAGGCACCAATGAGTTGCAAAGAGTTGGGAACAGAGTAAGAAGTCACAGGCTGAGGACAGTGACTAGCTCAGGGCTGAGGGAAATGGCAGCTCCAGCTTAGCTCATCAGCAAAAGTCCTTAGCTCAGCAATGATTGTTTGGGATCACAGAGGGGCTTTCTCCAATCTCCCCATGGCAGTTCTTGATGAAAGAGGCAGTTCTAGGTTCCAAAGTGTTTATTGATTGATCACTATGGAAAATGGGTATATACAACCTACACAGATGGACCAGAGGAAGGGAAACTTATTGGCTAAACCATCACGGCCTCTAGGCACATCATTAACAATTTCCATGGAGAACTCTATGTTAGGCTATGTGACTACAGTTCACGTTTTCTTTTCTTTTTAATTTTGATTAGTTATTTTATTTATTTACATTTCAAATGTTTTTCCCTTCCTAATATCCCCTCTGAAAAAACCCTATCCCACCCTGTCTACCCCTGCTTCTATGAGGATGCATCCAACCCACCAACTCACTCCTGCCTCACTGCCTTAGCATCCCCCTATGCTGAGGCGTGAAGCCTTCACAAGAACAAGGGCCTTGCCTCTCACTGATGTCAGATAATGCTGATGATCCTCTGCTACACAAGTGGCTGAACCCATGGGTTCCTCCATGTGTACTCTTTGGTTGGTGTTTAGTCCTGAGGAGCACTGGGGGGTCTGGTTGATTGATGTTGTTCTTATGGGGTTGCAAATCCCTTCAGCTACTTTAATTGTTCCCCTAAATCTATGCTCCCCATGCTTAGTGTAATGTTTGTCTACAAGCATACACAACTATATCAGTAATGCTCTGGCAGAGCCTCTCAAGAGATAGAGATATTTTAGGCTCCTGCCAGCAAGCTCTTATTAACATCACTAATAGTGACTGGGTTTGGTGGCTGCATATAGGATAAATCCCCAGGTAGGGCAGTCTCTGGATGACATTTCCTTCAGTGTCTGCTCCACTCTTTGTCTTTGTATTTCCTTTAAACAGGAGCAATTCTGGGTTAAAATTTTTAAGAAGGGTGAGTGGTCCCATCCATAAACCAGGGGCTGTGCCTAAACTCTCCACATGATCTCCACAGTATCTCTCTCCCCTTTGTTAGGTATTTAATCTAAAGTCATCTCTATTCGGTCCTGGGATTGTCTTGCTTTCCTGGTGTCTGGGACTTTCTATTGGCTACCCCAGATCCTCATTCCCCATTGCTATATATTTCTGTTTAATTTACTGACCTTCTGTACATCTCCCCTGTCTCCTCCCACACCTGATCCTGACCCACTTTTTTCCTATCCCACTCCTCTCTTCCTACCACGTCCCTCAATCCTTCTACCTCCCATGATTATTTTGTACCCCCTTCAAGGCAGGACTGAAGCATCCACACTTTATTTTTTCTTCTTCTTGAGCTTCATATGGTCTGTACATTTTATCGCGGGTATTCCAAGCTTCTTTCTTAAAATCCTCTTACCAGTGAGTACATACCATGTGTGTTCTTTTGAGACTTGGTTACCTTACTCAGGATGGTATTTTCTAGTTACATCCATTTGTCTGCATATTTCAAGAAGTCACTGTTTTTAATAGCTGAGTAGTACTTCATCGTGTAAACATACTACATTTTTGGTATCCATTCCTCTGTTGAGGGACATCTGGATTCTTTCCAGCTTCTGGCTATTATAAATAAAGCTGCTATGAACATAGTGGAGCAAGTATCCTTGTTATATGTTAGAGCATTTTTGAGTATGTGTCCAGGAATGGTATAGCTGGGTCCTCAGGTAACATTATGTTGAATTTTCTGAGGAACCACCAGATTGATTTCGAGAGTGGTTGTACCAGCTTGCAATACCACCAGAGTGTTCCTCTTTCTCCACATCCTCACCAGCATCTGCTATCACCTGAGATTTTGATCTTATCCATTCTGACTGGTGTGAGGTGGAATCTCAGGGTCATTTTGCTTCACATTTCACTGATGACTAAGGATGTTGAACATTTCTTTAGATGCTTCTTGGCCATTCAAGATTCCTCATTTGAGAATTCTTTGCTTAGCTCTGTATCCCATGTTTTAATAGGGTTATTTAGTTCTCTGAAGTCTGACTTATTAAATTCCTTGTACATATTTGATATTAGCCTTCTACCAGATGTAGGACTAGTAAAGATCTTTACCCAATCTATAAGTTGATGTTTTGGCCTGATAACAGTGTCCTTTGTTATACCGAAGATTTTCAATCTGATGAGATCTCATTTGTCTATAGCTGATCTTGAAGCCTTGGCCATTAGTCTTCTGTTCAGGAAATTTTGCCCTATGCAAATGTGTTTGAGGATGTTTTTCAATTTTTCTTCTAATAGATACAATGTATCAGGTTTTATGTGGATGTCTTTGATTCACAAGGACTTGAGATTTGTGCAAGGAGATAAGAATGGGTCAATTTGTGATCTTCTACATACCAACTGCCACTTGTTAAATATGCTGTCTTTTTTTTCCACTGGATTGTTTTAGTTTGTTTGTCAAAGATCATCTGACCATAGGTGTGTGGGTTCATTCCTGGGTCTTCAATTCTATTCCATTGATTTACCTGTATGTCTCTGTACCAACACAATGCACATTTTATTTTTCTTTTAATCACTATTACTCTGTAGTAGAGCTTGAGGTCAGGTATGGTGATTCCCCTTGAAGTTCTCTTATTGTTGAGAATAGTTTTTGCTATCCTGGGTTTTATGTTGTTCCAAGTGAATTTCAGAATTTCTGTTTCTATCTCTGTGAAGAATTGAGTTTGGATCTTATAAGGATTGCATTGAATCTGTAGATTCTTTTAATAAGTTGGGTATTTTTACAATGTTTATCCTGCTGATCTATATGGATGGAAGGTCTTTCCATCTTCTGTGGTCTTCTTTAATTTCTTTATTCAGAGTCTTGAAATTGAGTAGAGAATGGATACTGATTTGTTTCAGTTGATTTTATATCCAGCCAATTTTCTGAAGTTGTTTATCAGATGAATGAGTTCTCTGGTGGAATTTTTTGTGGTCACTTATGTATACTATCATATAATCTGCAAATAGTGATATTTTGACTTTTTCCTTTCAAAATTGTATCCCTTTGACCTCCTTTTGTTGTCTAATTGTTGTGGCTAGAAGTTCAAGTAGTATATTGATTAGGTAGGGAGAGAGTGGGCAGCATTTTCTATTCCCTGATTTTAATGGGATTGCTTCGAATTTCTCTCCATTTAATTTGATACTGGCTACTGGCTTCCTGAAGAGATGTTGAATTTTGTCAAATGCTTTTTCAGCATCTAATGAGATGGTCATGTGTTTTTTCTTTGAGTTTGTTTATATAGTGGATTATGTTGATGGATTTCCATATATGGATCCCTCCATGCATTCCAGGAATGAAGCCTACTTGATCATGGTGAATGATCATTTTGGTGATGTCATATTTTCTTATGTGGGAAGTGTAGCATGTGTTCCAGGCCAGGAATCTGTTAGAAAACAAGAGGATGCCTACTGTCTCAATTGCTTGCCCTGTGCTGGAGATTCTGAACCCACTTAACCTACCAAGACACCTGGCATGGTCCACTGTCTCACATATATGCACTCTTACCTATATGAGTATATAGAGAGTCACGTAGAACACAAACACCACTCTCACATTGTTTGAAGACCTGAAGATTATTCCACAGCTATAGTTTCAACAGGACATGGAGTATGTATGGCCAGGAATACTGTAATGTTCCCTGTAGACAGAACTTTGTTTTATACTCTTTGATATGGCAGTCCCTCTGAACCTTCACCCTGAAGCAACTCTCTCCTTTCAAACATTTGTGGTCCCCCCACTAATTCCTCCTCCCCATAGACTCCTGACTCTTCTTTTTCCCTCCACTTAAATATCCTGTATATCAGTGGTCTCACTGACATGAACTTAAATAGAAGAGCAGGTAACCGCTTCACATGGTTCCCTACATTCCTAAATAAATATTTGTGGTGCACTTAAAACTTAGAAGAGCAAGGAGCTGTGGCAAGCCCAGAGGCAATCATGATATTTTCTCTGGAAATAAAGATAAAAAGTAAGCTGGGAATGGACCAAGAAAGCACATAAACTAAAACCATAATACAAGCGAGAAAAGGTCAGTGGATCTCAAAATGTCAAGTGACAAAGTATAATTTTCCTTCTAGGTTATAGTTAGTGTAGCTTAGCTGCCAAAGCTTGAAAGTGTCTGGATTCATGTACTATTTTAGTCTCATGGTGACAATTTATTAGAAATTTATTCAAGCTGTATTAATATCACTATAAATGTCAATCAGCAACTTTAGTGGAAAGTAAAATGTCACATCGATTGTATATATTCTGAGCAAAATAATTAAACATTAACATAAATAATGTCCGGATTATAAATGATGTTGTTTCTCTATATAGTTGATAAATTTTACTAAATGTATATGAGAAAAATACACACAAACACACACACACACACACACATACAAACACACGTACACACACACACACACACAGAGAGAGAGAGAGAGAGAGAGAGAGAGAGAGAGAGAGAGAGAGAGAGGAGAAGACAGGAGGAGACTTGGAAGAACAAAGCTCATAGATAAGGGTATTGATTCCTATTTGGTTTACAGGAGGCCTCTCAGTGGGAAAGCACTTGCTATGCCACCATAAGACCTGAGGTTAGGTCCTCTGTACTCGTGTAAAATCTCAGGTACTATAATGTACATTTATAACTCCAATGCCGAAAGAGAGAGCTAGGAGAAGCCCTCAAGTATACTAGCCAGTTACTCTAGCAAATTCAGTAAGTTCCAGTACAGTGAGAGATCCTGCCTCAAAAAAGTAATGTGGAGAGCTATAGAGGAAGACAACCTACAACACCTATACACATAAACACAATGTGTAAAATAAAATTTTAAAGTATGTATCAACTACATATTTTGTAACTACTAATAAGAATGTTCTAAGTGCTAGTTTTTACGCTCCAGGACTTGATGTACAACACTTTTATTTTTCTTAGTTATCACTGTCTTGATTTCAGTGATGAGGCTATTGTGTGTCCAGTGAACTAAATTATACTTCTGAGGCCTCACAGTAATTTATGGGGCACAGAGAGGATTTAAAAGTAGAACGCTATACTTTTCAAACACAAGTTCTTCCTGATACATATATAGAACTGCTGGCTGTCAGTAAATTAATGATAATTTTATCAGATCTAAGAGTAAGCATCCCAGTCCTTATAAAAAACAATGGAGTACATACCGTCTCGAATATTTTACATTTTCTTCCATGTCCTAGTGTTGCAATTTGAATACGGAATTCTACCATAAACTCAGCTGTTTGAAAACTCAATTAGCAGCTGATGGTGTGGCTGGGTGAATATAGAACCTGTAGGAGCTGGAGGTTGGCTATATCAAATGGGTGACTATCTGTGACTTAGTGTCTGAGTGTCCACTCTACTTCCTGTTTATTCTTTGCTATTTCTCAGAAGATGCAGCTTGACAGCTATCTCACATGAAGATAATGATTCCCCACTATGGTGGACTGACTGTATACTTCAAACTGTGAACCAACAATAGCTTTTCACCTTTAACATGCTTCTTGTTGTGTATTAGACACAGCAACAAGGAAAATAGCCAAACCTTCAAGACCTTTAAGAAAAAAAACTTAACTCAGTATATGTGGACAGTTTTTTCTTTGATCCTGTAAAACTTCACAATGGGATTATAAGTCTGTAACAATGAGAATTTCTAAAGTTCTTACACACTGAATGCAATTCAATTTTTTCTCATTGACCACTGTTCATGTTCATGAATTAAATCCAGAAGAATGTGGAGCACAAAAAGCTGAGTTCTTCCCCAAATGACTGAATGCAGCCTACTTCCCCATTCCAGTTCTGCCAGAGATGTGCCAGTTGCAGTAATAAAACAACAGACAGAGGGATTGGTAGAACTTCAGAAACAGTAGCCACTTCACAACCAAAGGAACTGTGGTTATCAACCTTTTTAATGCTTCAACCCTTTAATACAGTTCCCCATCTTGTTGTGACACTTGAACATAAAATCATTTCATTGCTAATTTTGCTACTATTATGCTTTGTAATATAAATATCTCATATGCAGGATAACTAATATATGATGCCTAAACATTTCACCATCCACAGGTTGAGAAACACTGCCTTAGAACAAAGAAAGAAACAGCTTCATGTTTCTCATAGGTTTGAAGAACCCTACATACATAGATGATGAGAGTGAAAATAAATGATACATATAGTACAAGTACGTAACTTAGTTCACAGTAATGGAGGGAATTTGTGGAAGAATATTAACATAATCCATCATTCCTTTTCTTATAACAAAATACCTTAGAGTAAATTTGTTGGGAGCAAAGTTCATTTTTATAATTCTGATAAACTTATAAAACTGATAAAATCAAGTCCAAAGTACTGTCAGACTTGGTGTATGATAGGAACTACTCAGTAGAATGCATCCTACTCTCAATTTGACATAATTGATGGGGTAGAAATATATGAACAGGGTTTGATGCCTGTTAAAAAGGGACTTCTTATTATCCTAATCATCTCTTGAGGGTCACATCTTTTAATACCATCAATGTGAGAGTTAATTTCTAGCATCTAAACATAGAAAATTGGAGGTATTAAAAGACTGTTAAAAAAGATTGTGGAGAGAATGGACTTCATAATAATGACTTAATTCATGTTGCACAATATATGAAATACAGGCATAGTATCCAATAATAATTGTGACCTCAGGCAGCCCCTCTTTGGCTAGAGATTGAATAGTGGCAGTAGAGAAACTGGAGACAAACTGTGAAGGGATGATAATGATAGCAGTGTGTAGAGATGTTTCTGCCAATCAGAGTAATCAGGAACGTTGGGTTCCTCTGTTTCATCCTCCTATATGAATGATATGTCTGAGTGCATACTTCTCTATGGCAGTAGAAGGTACATGGACATAGGTCTTTGTCTTCCCTATTCCCTTGTACCAAAAATTGACCTCTTGTCTACTTTTTCTCCCTGGAGTAAGATTCACTATTTTCAGAGAAGGAAGAATAAAGATTTGAATGAAAGAAATCTCTTTAATAATTTTCTTAAAATGTTGAAATATCCACTTCACGGAGTAGAGAGAAGAGTGAACAATATCAACTATGACTTCTATCCTAGTTAGCTTGCTCTGTTATCTGGACATCACATATTGTCATTTGAGAAGAAAGACTCAAACAGCATTTTGCAGATCAGATTGGCCTGTGGGCATGTGTGTGGGGATTGTGATGATTACTTTTTGATTCAGGAGGATCCAGCCTATAAGAGTAGCACAATTTCTAGGTAGTGATTCTTGACTATATAAGAAGACTAGATGAGCATATATAATCAAGCCACCACAATTCATTCCTTTTTCTACTCATGCTTCTGCCCTGACTGCTGTCAGTGATGTTCTATGACCTACATTTGAAAGTCAAATTAAATTTCTATCATCTAAGATTCTCATCTAAGTCTAGGTCATTTACCACAGCAACAGAAATCATAAACATTGGTTACTTAAACTAGCTGCATAAACATTGTGGAGAATTCCAAAAACTGAAAATAGACATAACAACCATCACTTTTGTACTTGTATTAGAGTCATATAGCACTATTATGGCTTATTTATATAGTAGATTATTGCAGTACATATATATTATTTACTAGATTATTAAAACTTGAATTTATAGCATTATGAATTACATACACTATTGTAGATTATAGCTCTTCAACACAAATTCACAAAGTGCCATGCAAAATGATATGAAAATACACAAATAGGTGTGATATATTAAAACTACTTCAATGAAGGTATTTCAAACAACGATATTTTAAGTAATCCAGATTTGTGAAACAGGGAACATTTTTTTCCATTGAAAGAGAAATTTCACTACTTAGTTACACATATAAAAGAATTTCACAATATAGATGAGAAAACTGGAAGGCAAACCATTAGCATTCTAATGCAGTTCAATATTAGATTCAAAGAAGGAAAGGGAGTTCTTACCCAATCTAAACTTCCCTCAGTAAAACAGTGCCTACAGTAATGTAAAAACATAGATAAATGAAATTAATAACAACAAAGCATCATCAAAAATTATATTATAACCAATTAGCTTATTTGGGACATAGGAGCACAGAACCTGAATCGCTTACATGCTCTCTGCCCTGTAGGTACAGAGCAGGGATAGATAAGAGCAATAAACAGAGGCACCAATGTCGGGCACTTAGTGTGGATCACATAAGAACTAAAATGAACCAGATGGAAGCAGGAATTCTGCCCTTACCCAGAAACCAGATACAATTTCGTTCATGTATTCTCTAAGCCTCAAGTACAAAGCAGACAGTATCCTTATTCTCCCCGTAAAATGTTGGCAACTAATCTACTTTCATACTGTATATTTTTACAGTTACCACTCATAGGGTTGCATGCATCATAGTTAGATATAAGCAACTGTTGATTCATTCATGGTGAAACGAGAAAGATTCAGACAAAATGCATGTCTACAGAAATCGAAGAAGACCCAGGTTACCACCAGTGATGGTGAATTTCATTGTCAATATTAAAGGGCTCATACTCACATGAGTAACAGATCTCTGTGGTTGTCAGAGAGGATGCTTCTGTTTTGTTGTTGTTGTTTGTTTGTTTGTTTTTTGTTTTTTTGAGAGGATGCTTCTAAAGAGGTTTAAATGAGATGGCAAGATCAACTCTGAAAATGGCAAGTACCATTCAACTGGCTGGGGTCGTAAATAAAAAGAACAAGGCAAGCACCAGCATTCATCTAATGTAAAATTCTTGATTACCTTTCCCTGTTGAGTTCCACAGTATGACTAATTTTTCCAAAGTATATTATGGCTAATTATCATCTCAGAGAAATTAAGTAAATTATTAAAGACTATCAGAAAAGATAGTAACTAAAATGTAAACCTTGGTCTATCTAATTGAGAAGTCACACATATTACTAATATGTATAATCACGGCATATTTTTAGTTGGCTGTAACTTCAGTTGCATTTGTTGATAGACAAGATAGTGTTTACTTTTCCAGAAGCTTCTTACTCCAAGAAGATTTGAATCCAACATGGAATACAAGGGTCACACTTCCTGACTAATAAATGACTGTTTTGGGCTTCTGTGGTTATGCAATAATGTTAACCAATACCTCATAATCATGATATCTGATGATAATCAGCCAATATCTACTTCTATTTTTTTTGACACTGAGAACTAGTTGTAGGACATTGCTAACCAAGTTCTCAGTCCTGAGCTACATATCCAGCTCTCTTTTTAAATGCTTTGATTTAGTTTTGAGATAGGATTTTTTTTAAAGTTGCCCAACCTTGTTTGGACTAATTCTTGTAACCTATACATTGAACTTGCCACTGCTTTATCCTTAAAAGTAGTTGATATCACAGGTTTGTGCCAAAGGCCAGGCTTGCATGGTTTAATAGGCTCATCAAGTAGTTGGAACATTCTGGAAAGTTTAAGAAGTTGTGTGTTTGTGTCGCTTCTGGGGTTATGTGAGACATATTCTTTTCGAGATGAAGGAGTTCATAAAGAACAATGCCAGACTTCCATTTGTGAAGGCTAACCTACAGGAAGTAATTGTGAAACATCAATAATAAGTTTGGGGCTGGAGATACGCTCAGGAATTTAGAGTGCTTACTTGATTTATGTTGGACTAAGTTCAGTTACCATCACCCATATGGTGGATCATAGCTGCCTGTAATTTCTGCTCTAGAGAATCCAATTCTGACTTCTCATCTCTAAAAGCACCAGTCCTGAACTTGGTGAATGTACATACAGGTTTGGAAACATGCATAAATAGGCAATAAATGATTAAAATCAAAGCTTTCATCCAATCACAGGATATCTTATAGAATATGTACTTCAACTTTAAAAACAACTGAATTCTGATACATGAATCCCAGAAGTAAGCTTGTCAGAAGCACACAAGAGAAGTGGGAATACTGTCTTACAGTGTTCCTAGGAACATACATGTGTGCTTTGGCTATAATCAAGTCTGAGCCAACCCCAATATAGACAACATCATTCCATGGGCTGGGAACAAGGACTGAATAAAAGAGAGCAAGTGAGATGATCACCAGCAACCTTCTCTGCTTCCTGACTGTGGATGCCCTGAGACTAGCTGACTCATGTTTCTGATGCTATGCCATCCCCACTGTGATGAACAGTACCTTAGAATTGTGAATCAAAAGGAAGTTTTATGTCCTGAAGTTGCTTTGGTCAAGTATTTTTCGCCCAGCAAAATGGAAGTAATTCACATTGCTCTCAAAACCAGTACAGTATTCTTTCATGGCATTAATTGGACAGCCTCACATACATGCTATCTTGAACATTCAACATTTCCAATTAGCCACTTGGCTTTCATTTATATAATTCACATTTCTTTCCACTTGTATTTTTATCAAAGCACTACATTTTAGTTTTATTTCTTTTTTATTGTCATTCCAGCTGAGACAAGGTTTCAACTTTAATGGCCAAGGATAATTTTGAATTTCTATTCTTCTGACTCTACTTCCTGAGGACTGGGATTATAGGCATGTGCCACTGAACCAGTTGTCTGCAATGCTGAGGATCACACCCTACAACTTGTGAATGCTAGACAAGAACTCTATCAAATGAGCTGTAGCCCTAACTTCAAATTAACTGCTTACAAATTAGAATGTGACACTTTCTTTTTTTAAGCAATACTAATTCAAAGTAGAAATATGAGTGGGGGTAGCCAGACTAGGACAGTATGGGGCACGATAAACTCTCTCTAAATGCAGTAGTATAACTTCTCCTAAGGTAGCTATCAATAGCCATATAATATAGAGGTCAAGAACGACACATATTCTAAATAGGTAGCTGATGTGATGCGTGAGATCTTAACATCAATTCAAGCATGATGGTCCACCACAGTTATGTTATCAAAATGTAGATTATTTATAGAAAAATGAGTCACAAGAACTGTGTATTTATAATGGAAGATATATTTACAACACACACAGAGGGGGACATCTTCTGGATCCCTTTATTTACTGTAATAGAAAAAGGCTATGTTGAGTGACCTTAAAAATCTTTCCATTGCAAAGAACTTTCTCTTGATGCTACTTTCATCAGAGTGTATCAGAGGATCTCCTGAGTGTCTTTTGTACTGGCTAATCCTATGTCTCCAGTATATGCATGTTATCAGCTTGTTCAAGATCATATAAGAACATTACATTTTTTCAGGGTTTCTTTATCCTTTTTTATTGAATATTTTATTTATTTACAATTCAAATGTTACCTCTTTTCCCTTCCCCCCCCCAGAAACCCCCTATTCCATGACCCTTCCTCCTGCTTCTATGAGGGTGTGCCTGCATTCTCCCACCCACTCCCACCTCCTAGAGACTGTTACATATCAGGGTTTTGTGACACTTTTACTGTATAAAAAATGTACTCAACACTTCTACTAACCCCAGATAACAAAATTATGCCATATCAAAGTTATGATTACATAAAAATCAAAATTGATAAATCTATTGGTTTTGGAGAGGCTACCAACAAGGATGTGGGTGAGGGTTATTTCCAAGCCTACAGATGGCTCAAAGACAACTGCATCAACAAGAAGCCTCCAAATACTGACTGCTGGGCATGAAACATTCATGCTTGTCACTTGCTGTAGGACTTATGGATTGCATAATGTGATGGACAGTCTCTGTATAGCTCAGAAGGTCAGAAATTCATCCAGTCTGTTGCTTATTCCTTCTATAACCACGGAAGGGGTTCTCATGAGTTTTGAAAGTTTCACCCTTTCTAGATAAGTACAGCTTGTTACTTTGTGCATCTGATATGCCTTCCCTCTCCTAACTTGAGGAAATGTTTATACTCAAAAGGGGTTTCCATGCAATGGCTAGACAGAAAAGTAGTGTTATCCATTAATATATCATTATTTTCTACACATGCTAAGATTGTTACATATGGTAATTAAAATAAATTCAAAAGATTTATAAAATAGATTCCTTTGTGTGTGTGTGTATGTGTTTGTGTGTACTTATGGGCATGCACGTGTGTGTGAGAGGACAGAGGTAGATGTCTTCTCAGTCACATTTACAATTAGTTTTTTGAAAGCATGTCTCTTGCTGAACCTAACACTCATTGGCTTACTTTGACTGTATGTCCACTGAACCCAAAGGATCTTTCTTTCTCCACCTCTTTAGCTCTAGAGTTATCAGTATACATCACCACATCTGTGTACTAGGGATCTGAATTAATATACTACTCTTTCATGGTGAGCGCCTCTCTAGTCCCGAGATTCAATGGAATAATTAATACTTTTGAGCTATTTTGGGAAAGAAGACTAGAAAGATGGCTTAGCAAGAAGGAATAATGTCTGTGATTGCAGAAGACATAAATTCAATCCACAGTACATACATGTAAGCTAAGGACCACCTCTAATCTAGTACCAGGATATCTGATGCCCTCTTCTGACATCCATGGGCTCCTACATTCACATGGTACACCTAATCCCGTACAGGTACAGAGAAATATATGAATACATTAAAAAATATTGGAAGAAGAAAAATCTACATTTTGGCTCTAGTTCTTCAAAATTCTTAGTAAATTTTTCTGTTATCCACTGCAATCTCCCCAAGATAGACCGCCTCCTCCATTTCTCTTCAGAAAAGAACAGGCCTCCCATTGATGGAAACAGATCCACAGAACCACATCCAAGCATTAGGCGAAGCCCAAGAAATTCTGTGGAATAACAGAAAGAAGGATTGTCAGAGACAGAGGGGTCAAGAACACCACAAGAAAACCCACATAATCAGCTAACTCGATCTCATAGATGCTCACAAGGACTGAACTGCCAACCAGGGAGCCTGTATGAGTCTGTACTACCTTGGTCTCCTTGTAGGACTTCTAACAGTGGAAGCATGGTCTGTTTCTTTTTTGTTTCCTTTTCCACATACTGGATTTCCTCATATGGCTTTAATACGTAAGGAGTAGTCTAGTTTTACTGCATATGATGTGCCATATCTAATATGACATGATGTATTTGGTTAATACCCATGAAAGGCCTGTTATTTTCTGAAGGAAAATAAAAGAGTAGTGGATGGAGTAGGACAAATGGGACGTGAGGAAAGGCAATGGGAGAAGAGAAGGGAGGGGAAACTGTGGTCATAATATCAAAATAAAAAGAAGAAAACTTTAAAAAATAAACAATCTAGGCACAAACCCTCATATTAAGGATGAGCAAGGCAACCTAAAAAAAGGAATAGAGTCACAAGAGCAAAAGAAGTGCAAAATACCCTCACACTCACTATTAGGATTTCCATAAATCTACCAAGTTAATAATCATAACGTACATCCAAAGAATTTAGTGTAGATCCAAGCAGGCTGTATGATTGCTGCTTAAGCCTCTGTGAGTACTTATGAGCCCTAGTTAGGACTCTATGGGCTGTGTCTTTTACTTTTGCCACAATCATTTGTTCCACAAGGGTTCACAGTTTCCAAGGTGACAGATCGAATGAAGATCTCCAACTGTCCTCTACCTCTGTCTAATATTTAGCTGAAGGCCTCTCCATCTACTTCATTCACCCATTAACCAAAGTCTCTGGTGACAATTGGACAATCATCAATCTATGTGTGTATAAAAATGTCACTAGGGATCATTTTTATGATTTTTTCCATCATAGATCTCAGAGATATCCAGTCTCTATTTCCTATTCATGCAGACCCACATCTTATGGTGTATTCTTTACATTATTCCAGTCACTGTTGGCTACTCCCATAGTATCTGTACCTCCAATGTCCCAGAATATCTTGCAGGCAGGATAAATTTTAGTTCAAAGGTTTTGTGGCTGAAGTGGTGTCCTAGACCTACCACTAGAAGCCTCATCTGGTTCCAAAGAATGGCCAGTTCAGCCTTTGCATCCCGCATTACTAGGAATCATCCTAAGGGTCACCCTCATATATTCCTGGGAGGTTCTGTTGCATTCGGGTTCCATGTCCACTGAAACACCCTCCAAATAAAAATCTCCCACTTTCAGTCATCTCTTTTCATAGTCTCTTATTCCATTACTTTCCCCAACCTGATCCCTCATGTTCCCATTCCCACATGCCTCCATTTCACTAGTGCAATCTATTCTATTTCTTCTTCCCAAGGAAACCCATGTGTTCCTCATAGAGCCATCTTTGTGGCTCAGTCTTTCTGGATTTGTGGATTGTAGTATGATTAACATTTGCTTAACAATTAATATCCACTTATAAGTGAGTATGAACCATGTTTGTCTTTTTGGATCTGGGTTACCTCCCTCGGTGTGATTTTTTCATAGTTCTGTTCATTTGCCTACAAATTTCATGATGTCACAGATTATAGCAACTGAATAATACTCTATTCTGGAAGTATACCATTTTTCATTCATCGATTCTTTGGGTGAGGAGCATCTTGCTTGTTTCCAGTTTCTGGCTATTATCAGTAAATCCACTATAAATAAAGTTAAGCATGTTTCTTGGTGGTAGGACTGAGTATCCATTGGGCATTTTCCCAAGATTCATATATCTTAGTTTTGAAGTAGATACAGTTTTCTGAGAAATTTCTGTAGTGATTTCTACAGTGATTGTACACATTATCACTTCCACCAGTAACAGAGGAGTGCTGCTTCACATCCTCACCAACATGAGCTGTCCAGTCACTAGTGTTATTGATCTTGGCCATTTAGAAATGTGTACCATGGAATCTCAAAATACTTTTGATTTGCATTTCCCTTGAGAACTCTCTCTCTCTCTCTCTCTCTCTCTCTCTCTCTCTCTCTCTCTCTCTCTCTCTCTTTCCCTCTCTCCCTGCCTTCCTCTCTTCTCCCCTCTTATTCTGTTCTTTAATTTCATTTTTTGATGTATCAATATCTAGCTTCTTGATTTCTTTATATATTTTATTTATTTGAACTTGATTGGATGTAGAGTTACTGAAAATCTTTTCCCATTCTATATGCTGCCATTTTGTTCTATTAATATTGTCCTCCCATTTATTAATTGTTGACTTCAGAGTTGGTCTTATCAGTTGTCTATTCCAGAAGTAGTCTACTATGCCAATCAGGTTTGGTTTTACGTTGAGGACTTTGATTCACTGGATTTGAATTTTATGCTGGTGATAGAAAAGGATGTATTTGTATTCTTCTACATGTAGATATCCAGTTAGAATAACACTTTTGTTGAAGATACTTTTTTCCCACATTGTGTATTTCTAGCTCTTTTATAAAAAATCAGATACCTGTGGGTGTCTGGATTTATATCTTTGATTCCATTCCACTGATCAGTGTGTTGGTTTCTATCTCAATACTATGGAGTTCTTATGACTATAGTTTGAAATCAGGGATGGTGATACATCTGGAAGTTTACTTATTGTTCAGAAATGTTTTAGCTATCCTATATTTTTTGGTTTTCCATATGAAGCTGAGTATTGTCCTTTTATGGTCTGTAAACAATTTTGTTAGAATTTTGATAAGGATTTCATTTAATCAGTAGATTGCTTTCGGAAGCATAGCCATTTTTAGTATTTAATGCTACTGATCCATGACTACAGGGAATCTTTCCATCTTCTGATATCTTTCTTAATTTCTTTCATCAAAAACTTGAAGTTTTTATAATACAAGACATTTGCTTGTTTGGTTAGAGTTAACCCCATGATATTTCATAATTTGTGACTATGGTGAAGGGTGTTGTTCCCTTGATTTCTTTGTAAGTCTGCAATTTATATTGATAACTGATATTTTGAGTTAGTCTTGCATCCAAATTTTTCACTTAGGGTATGTATCAGCTGCTCAAAATTTTTGAGTTGTTTTTGTGTACTATATCATCTAGAAATAGCAATACTTTAACTTTTTTACCAATTTGTATCCCCTTGATATCCTGTAGTTGTCTTATATCTCTAGCTAGAACTTCAAGTACTATATTGAATGTTCTTTTTTTTATTTTATTGGAACTGTTTCCTCCATTTACTTCAATCTTGGCTATACACTTGCTGTAAATTGATTTTCTTATGTTTAGATATGGTCTTTAATTTTTTCTGTATCTGAGACTTCTATAATGAAGGAGTGTTGGACTTTTTCAGACTATTTCAGCATCAAACGGGGTTATCATATTTTTTTTTGTTTTTTTTTTCAGTTTGTCAATATTGGTGGTTACATTGACAGGTTATTGTTTATTGAACTAACTCTCTACCTCTGGGATTGAACCTATTTAGTCATAGTTGTAAGACTTATTTTAATTCATTTTGCATCCTGCTGCTTGCATCTCTCTCTGTCACCCTTTCCCACAATCCTTCCTTTTCCCTCTCCCTTTCTCCTCTGAGTGAGTGGTGTCTCCCTGGGTGTTGCCTCAATCTGCCACTTCAAGTCTCTGAAAAGCTAGGTGCCTCCTCTCCCATTGAGGCCAGACAAAGCACTCCACCTAGAAGAATATATCTAATGTACATGCAACAGCATTTGAGATAACTCCAGACCCAATTGTTGAGGAACCACGTGAAGATCAAGCTGCACATCTGCTACATATATAGAGGGAGGCCTAATTCATACCCATGTATGTTCTTTGGTTGGTGTTTCAGACCAGGAAAGCCCCAAGGATCCAGGTTAGTTGACTCTGTTGGTCTTCTTGTGCAGTTCCTATCCCCTTCTGGGCCTGCAATCCTTCCTCTTATTCTGATATGAGCCCCAAAGCTCCATAAATTGTTTGGCTGTGAGTGTCTGTATCTTATTGAAACAGAAGACAACATGTTCCTGTCTGCAAGCATAATAGAGAATCATTAATACTATTAAGGATTAGTGTTTGCCTATGGGATAGATATCAAGTTGGAACAGTTATTGGTTGACTATCCCATCAACCTCTGCTGTTGACAGAATTAATGGTTGCTTATATTTCCATAGGCATTATAGGTCTATTTAAATTGTTTATCTCATCTTACCTTAAATTTGGTAAATAGTATCTATCTGGAAAATTATCTATTTCATTTAGATACTTTTGACTAATGGTTTATAAATTTTGTTGATTTTCTCAAACAGGCATATTTTTGTTTCATCAATTCTTCATATTGTTCTCATTTCTATTTTATTGATTTCAGTTCTCAGTTTAATTATTGCCTTCCATGTACTGCTCTTTTATGTGCCTACTTCTTTTGATGGGGAGAGGGGGTTCAGTGACCAGCATAGGTGGGCTTCTGGCATCTGGTGGTATAGCTGGTAGAGCAGGGAGTCTTCACATCTCTTGGGTCCTAGGTTAGGGCAATGAGAAGGGTAGGTTACTGGACTTAGGGCTATAGGAAGAGTCTATTGTCATGAAATTTAGTAATATATATATATATATATATATATTTAGTAATATATATATATATTGCTGATGACAGATTTTTGTGTGTGTTGTGTGTGTATGTGTGTGTATGTGTACATATACCACATACCAAATGATGTTCACAGTGTATTACTATCTATTGTAGCAGAGAATGCTTAGTGTGTGTTTTCTGAACTAATGCATTATAAATTTGAATTCATCAATATCTAATAATTGCACATTTTTCTCAATAATTTATGAAATTTGGACTGAGAAATGACTCTCATATCAGTTACTCCATATTTTCCAACTCTTAGTCAGTTGTATACTTAATATGAATATATAACTCTTACTGTTTAACTCTACCGAAGCAAATGTTTGAACACCTGTTTTTCAGGTGGTGAAACGGTTAGACTTAAGTCTGTGGGGGGGGGGGGAACTTGAATGTAGAATAGTGTCTCACTTCCTGTGAATCTCTACTTCCTGCTTGCTTACATATGATTAAGCAGCCTCATAATCTTGCTGCTATGGCCTCAGGCTTCTCTTACCATAATAGAGAATAACTCTAAAAATAATTTGAAATAAATTTTTTCCTGAAATTGCTTTGTTATGTTTTTAGTTATAACAACAATTAAAAAATTAAGTCAATAACCATACAATTATCAACCAAAAAAGTCATAGCTGAACATAAATATGAATAACTTTAATAACTGAGTGAAGACTATAGAGAGAAATCAGGATTATTACATAACATGAAAAGCAACCAGAAAGGATGCTTATTAGGAAATTATTGCAGATGCTAAATGAGATATACATTGTCATAAGATATGGATATAAATAAGAAATTTTAAGAGCTTAAAATAAACTCTGGGTCATGTAAAGTTCCCAGAGTGGTTTTTAACAATGTGAAAAAATAGCACGTATAGCCTAATGTTATGAAGAAAAAAGCTGTGTTTACCTCACACTGATGTAGAATAAATGTACAAATAACACAGTACAGCTTCTGTTAATGGTAGCAAATATCTGAGAGTGTCTAAGTGAAAGTATATCATATCAAAGAATGAATCAGAATAGTTGAGCCAGGTCATGCTGTTTCCTTTAATAGCAAGCCTCTCTCAAGAGCTTCCTAATTCTTTTCTGAGGGCAGATGCCCTGGTGCATGAAAGTCTTCCTATGAAAATAGGACATGAGTCTACTCTGTTTGGGAAGGGAATCAAAGTAACAAATGCACCAAAGCCTAGCATCGTGAACCTGTGATTTTATTAGGGTTAGTTACATGATTGTGGGTAAAAAGTTACTTACCAATAAGGAAGCAGGGATGACTCAACAGTCCTTGCTTCACAGAAAGGCCCATGGATGAGAATCCTCAAAAGCCAATTCAAAAGTTTGAGATACCTCCCTTCTGTAGTCCTTCTGGCAAATATCTTGCAGCAATCATTTACTACTTCTATAACTCTTGGGTGGGGTCCTAGTGAATCTTACAAGGTCCATTTTTTTGCCAAACAAGTGAGTCCATGCAGGAAGGAACATTTCAAGTTTGAGAACATGTCTATACATTTCTATCTCCCTGTTCTGTCACTATTATCACCAAGATTTCAAATCACCACCACCATATCAAAGTGGTAAGACAAGAAACAGTGGAAAACAGTAAATTTTTTTGTCTTTGTCAAGAAACCTGCATTACTTTATGGCAGAGCAGAGCACATTCATCTCAGTGGCTCATCATAAGTAACACTGAGTTCTCTTTTCAAAGTAGTGAAGCAGATTCACAAGCATCAACATTGGCATGCCAGGAAAGCGTGAAATCAATATTTCTGAATGTGTTGATTCTACTCCATGAAATATTTATCCAAGAAAAGTAATTAACAGAAGACCCTGTGGGCTTCAGAGACTTATAATACCTATCTAATTTTCAATATATCACAGCTTTCTCAACAGTCATTCACACCCAAAGCTAAAGGCAAGAGAGTTTCAAGGTTAATTTATCTAATCTATTTTGATTATCTGATTCTATCTAAATCTTCACTACACCCAGATAGTTGAAAAGAAATTACAAGAAGATAAATCAAAGAAAAAGTAATGAGAAATGGCAGAGCATAGGTTGCCAACTACCACTTACCATTACATACTGAATTTGGCCTGTGGTTGTGTAGGGATAATAAAGCCAATAAGAACTCAGAATGCTTTAGTGTTGGCTCACCATTGTAATAAACTTCTAGAAATAGGTCAGAAGGCTCTCATGCAGTAGAGCTGGACCAAGATAGACTGACTTCTTTGCTTGGGCCAAAAGTATAAAAATAAAATGAAATTTATTCAGAATTAAGGTAAAGAAAGATAATTTTAATAAGACAGTACTTTTTTGGCAGGGTAAAATGAGTAGGGATATATTAATTATATCAGTGTGTATATGTTCTGTGTGTATGTGTTTTTTTGTGTGAGGGGAATGAATTATTTAGTATTATTGTGTATATACATATGTATATATGCACTTTGCAGGCAAATGAGGAGGCTGCTGTTCAGCTTCAAGTGTCTTCCTCTGTAGTTTACCACATTATTTTTGGAACAAAGTCTCCTACTGAATTTAGAGATCATTGCTTTGGCTAAACTGGCTGGCCAGTGAGCACAGGGATAATCCTGTGCCTGTCTCTCCATGCTAGAATCAGGTATATCATCACATTTGGCTTTTTACTGGGAACTGAGGATTTTGATTTAAGTTTTCTTGATTTTATGACAGCCATTTTAACTCCGGAGCCCTTTCTGTAGCCCAGCAGCACCAGTTTTTTAAACAGATATTGATGTTAAGTTCGTCCAACACATTCCACATATCCAATTTGCCAATGTATCTTTCAGAAAATCCTCAGACACAATTATTCATCCCCATAATGACATAGACACTCTCTACTTCCCTTATTTCTTTCTGACCTCTTGGGGCTATTGGCTGTTCACAGGGTCTTATCATATAACCATTTGAAAACTAGAAATCTTTTATGATCGTTTCTTTGCTTGCCCACATTAGTTATTTCTTTAAGAGCTTAATATCAATCATGAGGAGAGTCAGTTTCTAGGAAATAGCACATATCAAGGCATAAATAATAGGAAATCTACTGCCCTATTGAAGGGAACAAAGACCACAGGGCCAGATAAAACTTTAAGCAATATGGTACCCATGTGGTTAACTAGAACAACTCAGGTAGCAGCAACTTGTTAGCGAAAGAACCATAACTTAACAGTAATGATGATTATTCAATAAGTAAATACATAGACAACTCTGGCAAAACCATCACTTTGATGTGATTTTTGTAAACTTTGTGGTCAATTGTAAACACTTTCACTTAGAGAGAATACAGCCCAGCACAGCATAACCCAGCACAGCACAACCCAGCACAGCACAACCCAGCACAGCACAACCCAGCACAGCACAGCACAGCACAGCACAGCACAGCACAGCACAGCACA
>NW_021604634.1:10377251-10521002 GCF_004785775.1 Grammomys surdaster | reverse complement strand
CAGCACAGCACAGCACAGCACAGCACAGCACAGCACAGCACAGCACAGCACAGGATAATACATCTGCCAGTGACTCTGCAAATCTTTAATATCATGTCTCTATACAACCTTCTATCCCTGAACTTAGAACTCTGACCCATCAACTACCCTATCTAGAGTTTGTCAGGGAAACTGACATATTGTCAAAAGCAAAATAAGACAGGAAAGCAAAGAGTAAATATGAAAATTTAAATATTAAAATACTTCGTATAATTTGCTGAAAATGATAACAACGTATGTATATATGTAAATATTTACATATATATGTACACACACAATATGTAATGCATATAGTAATACAGGCATCAACTGCTCTGATGCAGAATCTATTAATTCATTATTAGCCACACAGAAAGATTAATGTATAAGGCTATAGAACTAAGCTATTTTTGGCCAAATTTGCTGCCATAATTGAGTGGTCAATTAAAATCAATAATAAAGTAAACTCTACTATAGCTTGAAATACAAACAAACTATGCTTTCATGACCAAACATCAGAGCCTGTGCCAATTACGGTGGTTGAATATCCAGCCAACCATTGCCTTCAAGTATGGCCAAGGCAAGTGACAAATATATCCAGGTAGATTGTCATTCTCTTCTTTCTAGCCATAAATATAAGCTGTACATGTGAGAGTAAGGGACATTCTCAACTATTTTAATCATTCTCCTGTCTAATTCTAGGATCTATTTGAAAGTCAATTAAGACTATTGTGTCAATCATCTTCCTGCCACTATAACAAACTACTAGAGGCAAACAACTCAAAGGGAAAAGGTTTATTTGTGTCACACCTTTACATGTTTCAGCTTATTCTCACTTGGTCTTTGGAGCATTTGGAAAAAGAGCTGCTTACACTATAGCCACCCAGAAGTAGAGAAAACTAAAAAGCCAGAAAAAAAAAAAGTTCTTCAAAGTTTTTTATCCATACTTCGACATAACCATGTTATATTATTCAACATCAATAAATGTAAAGAAATATCTATTTACCCCAACACAACATTGAAAGACAAAGAAATGGTTCTATGTATGTCCTTCTGGATAGAAAATACCTTCGTTATAGTTACTTTGACGACCATGCCATGAAGCTACTTACAAATCCAGAAATTACAAAACTGAAGATTCATTAGCAAAAAGCTTCATCCCAGAATGGGTTAAAATTAATGAAAGCATCATTAGAGTGTGTCATCTACAGAACTGCTAACTTATGAAATGCTGCACCTATGAAGAGTCCTCTGGAGAGCCATGGTCAGCCATGGTCTAGTCATAAAGTGTCCAAAATCAAATTCTTGCCTCTTATGTAAAGGTAAGGAGGAGAGAGAGTAATGATGTGCGAACAATGACTCACAAGTTTCATGAGCTCTGAGAACCCTAAGAACTCCTCTCATGCCACAAAAGAAACATTGACAACCCCATTCTTATGAGAGTTTTATGGATGACCACAGCTATTCAATATAACCATAATCATATCCATTGTGGAAGAAAATAAACAACTCCAAAATACTCTATCTCTTCCTTTTCATTTAATATTCTTTCCATACCCTCATCTACAATAGTTCCTGAGTCATTTATGGTCTATATGACCATTTTCATAGAAGGTCAATCGTTAGTATATTATGCCAAAGGTTCAGATACTCATTTCTAGTAGATCTACCTAATATGAGTTTATTTATTTTTTTAAGTAGCTACAGTTTGCTGTAATAAGTTTCTTTTGAATATGGCTGACATCAGCTATAACTAACAGTCCTAACCATAAATGTTTAAATGACAAGCTGGCTGTCACATCAGATTCACCTAGTAAGACAATATCTATGACTATTTGTGGACAATGATTTTCCTAGCTTGAAGTTGTTCCTTAACTTAGAGTAGTAAACATGTGTTTCTTACTATGAAGCATTCTTACATCTATTTAGAAAATAGTTGTTTATTTCCATAACACCCATACCATTAGTACAAAAACTGCATTTTTCCTAGAATGATTAAAATGGAGTATCTAGTATCCAGTACCAGACAGGGCCATTAATAACTATTCTCTCTCAACAGGCTACATACATTCTTCTGGCTCTCCAAAAACTGGTCAGTAGTAATGCGCTTCCAGTGAATTCTGAGCCTGATTCCTCCATGTTTTATAAAAATGATAAGAATTTATCATATAGTTATGTGTGAGTTCGAATCTTTATTGCTGAGATAAAACACTATGACTAAAGTAACTTTTCCAGGAAAGGATTTATTTCAGCTTACATATACCAGTCTTTCAAAGAAGAAAATCAGGACAGGAGCTCAAGGTAAGTATATAGAGGCATGAGCAGAAGTTGGAGACATGGAGGAGTGCTGTTGGCTTTCTCCTCATAACTTGCTAAGCCTGTTTTTTATAGAACACAGGACCATTCAACAGAGGTAACATAGCCGTGGTAAGCTCTGCTCTCTCCCATCAATTATCTAGTTATGTTCCAGAGGAAACTATTTGGAGGCATCTTTCAATTGAAGTTTCTCTTCTCAAATAACTCCACCTTGGGAAAAGTTGATGACTATGACAATGATGATGACAACAATGATGAGAATGACAACAACAGAAAGAAAGAAAGAAAGAAAGAAAGAAAGAAAGAAAGAAAGAAAGAAAGAAAAAAGAATAAAAGTAGAAAAAACAAAATAGAAAGAAACAAATGAAAACCATGTATTAATCATACAAATTATTCATTCAATGGCATGACATTCTCTATAATCTAAGTTTTAAATTCCCAAAATAAATCATAGGATCTTTAGTTTCTTATTACTCAGATAGTGCTTCTTCAGCCAGTTTTATGTAGTAGTGGAAGTTAAATAATGGCAAGAGTGAAGTTGGGGCATGGGAAGATGGAGATGAGGACCCTTGTACCATCCCAAGAAATAGTATATAAGTTAGGTGTAACAACATGCACCAGTAATGTTAGTGCTGTGGGAACAGATACGAGTAGATCTCTGGAGTTCATGAGTCAACATATCTAAGCAGTTAATGAGCTCCAGTTTTAGTGAGAGAACCTGTATAAAAATAAAAACAAGCTAGTGAATAATAGAGCAAGATAGCCAATGTCATTCTCTGTTCTACTCGCATGCATGTGTATGCAACGTTCATGCTTGTATGATCACACACATGTGTGCAACCACACTCCACAAGAAATGAACAGAACCATAATAATGATCTTATATGTGTTGTAATTTTAGCGTATATCATTTACTCAGTAGGCATTTGTTCTTTAATATCTTTCTCAAAGCTCAGATGAGTAGCACTTACTTTGACATAGTTGCCCTCAACTTATGTGATCGTCCTGGAACCAAAGCATATAGAAAACACAACTGTGTGTGTTTTCCAGCTTCCTCACCCCTGAATCAAAATACCTTTGAAAGCTAGTAATAGCCATCTCTTCATAGAAAAATCAAGTGTATAGCATGAAAGGAAAAACAGAAACAAGAAAAAATACAATCCTCAGAGTAAGTTGTATTCAGGACTCAAGTGTAAATCCTTTTATCTTGGATAAGTTATTTGTTAGTGTGATATGGATGGCACCATTTTTCACTACATATATTAAATAAGTTTTATTAATTATTTGACAATTTTATACATACATTCTTTTGACTTTCATTCCTCTTGAACTTCCTGGATTCAAATCTCAACCTATTCTTCCCTCTCAATCTTACATTTTTTTCTTTTGTTTGTTCTTTCTTTTCTTTCTTTCTCCCTTTCTTCCTTTCTTCCTTCCTTCCTTCCTTCCTTCCTTCCTTCCTTCCTTCCTTCCCTCCTTCCTTCCTCCCTTCCTTCCTTCCTTCCTCTCTCTCTCTTTCTTTCTTTCTTGTTCTCTCTCTGTTCCTCTCTGTCTCTCTGTCTCTCTGTCTCTCCGTCTGTCTCTCTCTGTCTCTCTCTCCCCCCTCCCTCTCTCCATCTCTCTCTCTCTCTTCCTTCTCTTCTCGGAAGGACCTCACTATGTAGCTCTTGTTAGCCTAGAACTCACTATGTAGACTGGCCTTGAACTCACAGAAAATAATCAGCTTCTGCCTCCTGAATGTTTTATAAATATGTGTTTCATAACTCATAAATTTTTTTTCTTTATAATCTACTGAGTCTAATCAGCACTGCCTTAACTCTCAATAGATCCTTAGTTGGGAGTAGGGAAAAGTGAGCTCATCCCCCCACCCATTCTGGAATGTTGATTGGCTTGATCTTGTTCAGGTCTAATGCAAGAAACTAAAGCTTCTGTGAGTCCCTGAATTGAAAGGGAGCTTGGAGTTGTAACATAACACACATTGACACCAAATTCTCAACAAAAGGGAGATTTATTACCAAAGAGGATCAAGCAGAATGAATATACCTCTGGATTGAGTAAAGACAACAGCAGGTGTTTCTACTGCAGTGGCTCTTTCCGGAGAAAAGTGGATGTATATCTGTGTTAGAATTTGTTGACACATCCTGACTGAACATGTTAGTCAGTGTAGCCAAATAATTAATTTTGATGGCTGGACATTGATTTCTTCACTTACTTCTTAACTTTGAAGATATTATATGAGAATTTAACATAGAAATTGTTTAAAATTACAACTAACAATATATATTTTATATAAACATACATGCATGTCTACATGTAGTACATATATGTACATGTGCAATATGTATATTATAACATACATAATATACTGTATATATTAAATGATACATATTTTATATCTAATGTACGCTTCAGCTTTTCCTGGGAGGATATGGTTAAAAAGTTAATTTGAAGTTGGTAAGATGACTCTTTAAAAAGAGTTACTTGCTTTCTGATATAAATATCACTTTTCTATATGCTAAAGTTCATATGGGAGGAGAAACCCAGCTCCTGAAAGCAGTTGTCTGATCTCCACATGTGCACTGTGGTAAGAGTGTGTGCATGTACACACACACACACACACACACAAACACATATACACACATAGACACACACACAAACATTGGTTAGAGGCTTTATAAAAAATACAAAACAAGATTTTAAGTAAATCTGATGAAGACAAATGTCTTAGTTAGATTACTATTGCTATGATAAAACCCCAAGATGAAAAGCAACTCGGTGAGGAAAAAGTTTATTTGGTTTTCAACTACACATTATATTCCATTATTGTAGGAAGTTAGGACAGGAACGAGAGGCAGAAGCTGATGTAAGGCCACATAGCCAGAAGCTGGAGGCTGGAACTGAAGCAAAGTCCATGGAGGGTGCTGCTTATGGCTTACTCAGCATAGTGTGGTCACTTTGCTTTCTTTTAGAACGTAGGATTACAGGCCTAAGGATGGCCCTCTCCCATCAATCACTGATTAGGAAAGTGACCTATAAGCTTGTCTATAGCTAGGTCTTATAAAGATAATTACTTAATTGAGGTTACTTCCTCTTAGATGACTTTAGCTTTTGTCAAGTTAACAAAATAATATCCACCACCACATACAAGAGAGAGGTAGGTGGCAGGGGGAATATAGCATGTTGATTGTGAGGAAGATGAGGAAAGCTTTCACTTGGAAATTCTGCCTAAGGTAGTTATGAAGGTATGAAAGATAGAAAATCGTGAAGGGGGAGGCTTGGAGAGAACTGCATGCCCATATTGGAGCACCTGTATCTAGGCATTAGCATCATTTCTATACTTGAGACAAGATAATTTTTCTGGCTTTATTTTGATAAGTAATATTAAAATTGTTGTAGGACAAGCATTTATGTTTGTGAGATATTTAACTTTCATCAATAATAAATTCAGGTGAAGCCTCATTGTTTTTAATATTGATCAATATTTCAGTTGAAAGCACAGATGTCAGAGATTTTTTAATGTGGGTTCAGTTATATTTAATGGTGCTGCTCATGAGAGGACACCTAATGAAAACCAACAGATGGTCTATTTAATATTGCTCTCAGCTTTGAAACATGTGCCAACTGTGATCAAAGCAAGATCTGACAGGGCTGTTGGGGTCAACCCTTAATTACAACTATTTGCACTCTGGGCCTGCTGAAATTGCTACAATAACACTGTCATTCCAACACTGGCCAAAACAGAATTTAAATAACACACATTTATGATATTGTGTGGTTCTGTTTTTAAATGACCTCTGTAGAGAGCATTTCTTATAGGTTTTCTCTTCTCACAGTCAAGAAGCTTGAACTGGTGGTCAGGAAATTTGCAAAGAGTTCTACTCCCCACCTCTACATCAAAACAATGGGTTTTCAATGCTGAATAGCCTATCTGAGGTCATTCAAAGGTTGCTCCTAATTTACTTTAATAATGAGATACCACAACAGAGGTAAACTGCCAAAGCAAAGACTATTTACTGACAACACTGGCAATATCAACCACCCATTAAGAACCATAAAAATGACTTGGTAAATATTACTATGTACTCTCACAACCAGACATGGATAAGTTTACTGAAGCCAAGAAGGGTTCAATGTCAAGCTCAGGGTCATACTACTTCTAAGTGATATCTTAGGAAGCTTAATTGAACAGAATATAATATGGGTGGATCAATTGTTTAACACAAGTCATTATTTTAGAAAAAAAGAGAATGAGAGGGAAGAACAGGATGGAAAGGAAGAGGAGGGATGTAACAGAATGAAGAGGAGAGAGGAGGACCAAGGGCAAGAAAGGCAGCATTTCTTTAAAGGACTGGAGAAGAAAGGGAATGAGAACCTGTTGTTCAGTCAGAATGTAGACAGCAATAGGAAACACTATGACTAAGTGGCCAAAAACAACATAAGAAAAAAAGGTGGGGGCAGGAGTCTGATTCCTCTCGTCTGCACTCTTCACTGACCTAATTCTGCCCTCTGGCTGCCTGCTACTCTAGGCTTTAGTGCATGTAACTCTGTTTGGAACAGAATGATCTAGAACACTGAACATGTATGGATGCCTTAAAAACACAACTCCTGGAGCTAAAATGTAGCACAGTCCCAGAATGTGAAGACATTGACTCATAGGGTACCCCTGGAATAGATATTCTCCACATAACACTAGTAACTAATCATGACTCTATCACTAGCCTTCAAGAACCTGGGATCCAATAGGCCTCACAAGGTACCACAAAAGTTGTCAATCTGATCATTTCTCTACCACTCCAAAATAATAATCCTGCTTCCCATGGTATGCAGCCTAGGGCTGAAGAACTGAAATTACCAACAGACAAAAAGTTAAAGAACAGATAATAACATATCTTTTGTTGTCAAATCCATAGAGATTAATCATGATAAAATCATGTAAATTATTACATAGGTAAATAGAAGTACATACCAAAAAGAAGCTATAAACTTGCATTATTTCAACTCAATTGTTCACAAAGATAAGTAGAACAATTCTCAAATTCATTGGAATAAAAAAAAAACTCAAAAAATAGCAAAAACTATTCTCAACAATAAAACAACTTCTGAGGACTCACCAACCCTAACCCCAACACTACAGAGCAAAAGTGATTAAAATCGCATGGCATTGGCACAGAGATAGCCAGGTAGATCAATTGAAATTAATTGAATTGAATAGAATTGTAGACTCAGAAATAAACCCACATATCTATGGTCTCTTGATCCTTGACAAAGATCCAAATCTATCCACTAGTAAAAAGATAACATTTTCAACAAATGGTGCTGGTTGAACTGAAGGTCAGCAAGTAGAAGAATGCCAATTGATTCATTCTTATCTCCTTGTACAAAGCTCAAATTCAAGTGGATCAAGGACATCCACATAAACCAGATATGATGAATCTAATAGAAGAGAATGTAGAAAAGAACCTGGAATACATTGGCACACAGGAAAACTTCCAAAACAAAACTCCAATGGCTGAGGCTCCAAGATCAACAATTGACAGATGGGACTTCATAAAACTGAAAAGCTTCTCTAAGGCAAAGGTCACTTTCACTAGGACAAAATGAAAACCTATAGATTTGGAAAAGATCTTTACCAAGCCTACATCTAATAGAGTCCTAATATCCAAAATATACAAAGAATTCAAGAAGGTAGACTCCAGAGAACCAAGAAACTCTATTCAAAATTGGGATACAGAGCTGAAAAGAGAATACTCAACTGAAGAATCTCAAATGGCTGAGAAGCATCTACAAAAAATATTCAACCTCAAATCAAAATAAACCTGAGATTCTACCACACACCAATGAGAATAGTTAAGATCAAAAATTCAGTAGACAGCAGATGTTGAGGAGCATGTGGAGACAGAGGAACACTCTGCCATTGTTGGTATGATTCCAAACTCATACAATCACTTTGATAAACCATCTACTGGTTCTTCATAAAACTGGAAGCTCTTCCTGAAGACCTAGCTGCTCCACTACTGGACATATACTCAAAAGATGCTCCAACATATAAGAAGGATGTGTGTGCCACTATGTTCATAGAAGCCTTATTTTTAATTCCCAGAAGCTGTAAACAACACAGATGTCCCTCATTGAAAGAATGAGTACAGAAAATGTGATACATTTACACAATGAATTACTATTCAGCTATTAAAAACAATAACTTCATGAAATTTTTAGGCAAATGGATGGAACTAGAAAATACTATCCTGAGTGAGATAATTCTAACCCAAAAGGACACACATGGTATGTGCTCATTGATAAGTGGGTATTAGCCCAACATCTCAGAATACCCATGATACAACTCACAGACCATATGAAGCTTAACAAGAAGGAAGAAAAAAACTGTGGATTCTTCAGTCCTACTTAGAAGGGGGAACAAAATGATCATGGGAGATAGAGGAAGCAACAGACCTTGGAAGAAAAGAGGAGGAGGAGGAGGAGGAGGAGGAGGAGGAGAAGGAGGAGGAGGGGGAGGAGGAGAAAGAGGAGGAGGAAAAAGGGGGACAGCAGGATCTGGTATATGAAGAAACAGGAGGGAAGCCCAGAAGGTGTGGGAATGAATAGAAATATGTAGCAGTTGGGGGGGGGTAGGGAACAAGGTGGGGGGACAACTAGAATGTCCCACATGCCAAGAAAGCAAGAGGTTCCCAGGATCCTATGGGAATGACCTGAGCCTAAATTCCCAACAGAGGGGAGATGGAACCTGTAGAGATCACCCCCAGTAGATAGGCATTGCCCCCAGTTGAAGAATGGAGCCATTTTCCCACCTTCCATTTCAAAATTTTTAACCTCAAATTCTTCCAGTCTAAAGGAAAATCAAGGACAAAAAATTGGTCAAAGACTGAAGGAAAGGCTATCCAGGGACCCTCTCACTTTGGAATTTATCCCAACTGCCGATACCAAATCCTGACACTGTTGCTGATGACAAAAAGTGCTTGCTGACAGAAGCCTAGCATAGGTATCCTCTGTAAGGCTCTCCTAGCACCTGACTAATATAGATGCTGATCATCACTCACAACTATCTGACTGAGCCTAGGGACCCTAATGGAAGAATTAGAAAAAGGACTGAAGGAGTCAAAAGGGATTGCAACGCTACAGAATGAACAAAAATGTCAACTAACAGGATCCCCCAAAGCTCCAAGGGTCTAAACCACCAACCAAAGTGTGTACATGGATGAGTCCAGGGTTCCAGCTACATATGTAGCAGAAAATGGCCTAATCTGGTATCAATGAGTGGGGAGGACCTGGCTCCTATGGAGGCTTGATGCTACAGTATGGGAAATATTCATTTTGTTCTTCCATAGCACAAGAAATTTTTAAAACCCTCTCATAATAGGTTTCTGAAACTCAAAGGGTAGAGTAGTTTCATATAAGAATTTTATCTATAAAGTCTCTACCTTGCCAAAAGGAACTTTTTGAAATAACTTTGAACTACACTTTCTTTATCTTATTTCTACTCTATTATTTCAAGATCCCCTTTACTATGCCTTCTGCATTATTCAATCCATCTAGGTTAATGATGCACAATACCAAAAGTCTTCCAATAAAAAGGATTTGACAAGAGTGAAACTAGGTGTCAATTCCTCATCAGTGCCTCAAAAACATAAACCAAGTTTTACTTCAAATGGAAAGATAGTTTTATAGAGCTATTAAAGAAGACACAGAATTACAAACCTGAAGGCTAAAGTTTAAGCATTTTACACTGGAGAGATGGATCAGTAGTGAACAATATATACTGCTTTTTCATAGGATCTCAATACCTATATCAGGTAGCTCAGATTCACCTGTAACTCCAGCTCCAAAGGGTCCAATGCTCTCTTCTCTTGTCTACAGGCACTGAACATAGATAAACACACACACACACACACACAGAAATAAGAGGACATGGAGAAAAGTGCAAAGGAGGAAGCAGTGGCATGAGGAATCACTGAGGAGGAGTCACTGTGAAGGAAAAGAGAAATGAGGGGAGAGACTAGCAGAAAGGGGATACTGAGTCACTGAAGCTTTCCAACTGTCACCCTTAAACTTTTTCTTAAACTTTTTCTCTTATTTATGATATTGATCCCTGGAAATGAAATGAGTAACAGATGAGAAACAACCAGAGTTGAATCCCCAAGAACAAAAGAAGGCTTGAGCTTGGACACTACAGAGGTATTGGTCTGTGGCTCAGAATAGCACACTACTGGGAGAAGCTCAGAGATGTTGAAGGTACAAGCAGGTACATGAGCAGTGAGGGAAAGTAGAAGAGGGATTCCCAATCAGAAAGTCAGAATTTCCCATTGTGCTGTGAGAACAGGTTTCTACTGTGAATAAGAAAACAACCCTAAAGGAAGGCATTGAGGAGGCACTTTCTAAGAACAGGCAAGGGAGATAGTTACATTGTTAAAATGAACACACACATGCCTGAATGCTCACACATGTGCACACAATAAAAAGAGGAAGAGAGAACTGTTGTAATAAGAAAATACATCTCTGAGATAGGAGCCATTTGAATTTTTGATCTCTCACAGAATTGTGATCACCAAGATCCTTCACATCCTTTTGTTTTTGAGAGACTTCCTGCATGCTAAGCAGTCCTGGAGGAAATGTTACTTTGATATTCTATAGGCAAAAGAGAAGTGGAATTTGCAGCCACTATGTGATTGTGCAAGACCAAGTCCACCCAATCACAAACTCACAAACAATGAAGCCAGGACTAGTGCAAGCATACCTAACTTCAAACTCTTTTAGCAAAAATATTTCTGTTAAAATTTGTTACTCTGCTTCTGCCAAAGTACTTAGGAAGGAAGTACTTAGAGCATACTAGAAATTAATACTTACTTTTAGAGATGATTTCAAGATCGTAATAAACCTGCTTCTATATAAATGAGGAAAATGATGGCTAGCTGGAGCAACTGAGAGGGAGAGTACTAATATGCATGAGCTCCTATGTTTAATTGCCAGTCTTGGAAGAAAAAAAGGACAGAGATAAAGGAAGATGGAGGAAGGGAAGAAGGAAAGGAGAGAGAAAGGGAGAGGAAAGGGGGGAAAATGGGGACAAAGGCAAGCCACTGATACTTTCAGAAAGCAATTATTCAATCATATATTGATGCCTCTGAAATATTTATATGTAGCTTAATTTTAAATAGACTGTCTTATCTTAATTGCTTAGTAAACTACACAATATAATCATGTGTAATATTACCTTCAAAAAGGATGCATGCTGCATGCTATCTTAATGTTGGCTATATAAATTGAAAATTAATTCTTGTGTATGTTTAATTAATAAACCCAGGAATGAACGTGGCCTTGAGTAGTCATACCCTAAATTCTATCAACAATATGATAAAAAAATGCCTTACAGGAAATGCCCTTAAATTCTTATCACCTTATAAAATAACCCAGAAAAATTAGATATAGCACTTAACATTCAAAATGGCTAAATGAAGTTCTTGAAGCAGTACGTGAAAATATCAGATTGTCCACTTAGATAAAGCAGAGAATTTGGAAAATAATGTAGTATGTTGAACTATTGGTACTGAACAAACATTATGTTCACATATTAGCCACATTATGGCTAAGATATCAGGATGAGACAGGACAACACATATTCATGTCTTTGTGTTCATTTGTATGTGCACTCATTGACTACATAAAACTTTATATAAGCCTGCATTAGTTACTTCTATATTTCTTCCATAAGACACTATAACCAAGGTAACTTACAGAAGAAAGATTTTATGTGGTCTTCCAGTTTCACATGGCTAGAGACCATGATGGTAGACTAATAGCCTTGCAGCAAGGGAAGCAAGTTGAGGATTCATAGTTTGAAAATCAAGCCAGATACAGAAAAATAAATCTGATAGTTGCATAATTCTTGGAAATTTCAAATCCTATACCCAGTAAAGTAGATCCACCATCATTGTATAGTCTTCCAAGCAGCATCTTCTATCAACTAGGAATCAAATGCTTAAATATTCAAGAATCTGGAGAATATCTCATTCAAATCACCACAAACTCCAAATACAAGTGTATTTGAAACATAATATTCTGATTTATCAAAGCTCTTAAAGGATTTTAAATTGTTGCTCAGGGTTGTACAAGAGGTTTTCAAAACACTTCACTATTGTTATTGCCTTTGGTCACCACAGAGAGGTGGAAAAGAATTCTCTATTGTTGAAGTCAACATGCACTTTACACATAGGGCCCATGGGTCCCTGATCTGTAACTGATCTTGAAGTCTAGCTTTCATGTTACAAATTATTCGATGCAAGCTTCCAAAGGGTGGGGTGCAGTAGAACCCAGTAATAACTCTGCCCAGCTAGCACACCTATAAAAAAAATTGATCAGCAATACATGATATCCCTCAGGGTTCGTTCATGTCAAGTATACCACAGCAGTAACCAACAGCCCTCTAATTGAATTTAAAGTATGTCTGACAAAGAACAAATCACGTTTAATGCTAGAAACCTAACTAATTACCCAAAGGATCATTGAAGGGAATCAACAACTGTCATTTTACTAAGCCAGCATAATTTTTAACTTTCTGATCATTTGACTTTATACCAACAGATAAGCATAGTCCTTAGCCCTCATGAAGAAATTTTCTTTTTGCAATAAAGATAATTACAGTAAACAACTAGTCAAAATGCAAAGGTGTGGATTCCAGTCTCAGAAAAATAAATCTTCAATAAAATTACTACACCTAAAAATCAGAAATTATTACAGAGGAGGAGATGAATATTTGAAAAAAATCAGAGTAACAAGTAATTTGCTGTGAGAGTGTGTTTCTTTTTTTTTTTAAGATTTATTTATTTTATTGTGAGTACAGTGTCGCTGTCTTCAGACACACCAGAGAGGGCAGCAGATCAGATTACAGATGGTTGTGAGACACCAAGTGGTTGCTGGGAATTGAACTCAGGACCTCTGGAAGAGAGTCAGTGCTCTTAACCACTGAGCCATCTCTCCAGCCCCGAGAGTGTGTTTCTTAGGTGACAGAAGCCACACCAATAAAGTCCCACAGACATGACAGAAAAAAAGCAGAGCAAGGACAACAACTTGTTGTTGTATACAAATCTCTAAAAGCAGAGCAAGGACAACAACTTGTTGTTGTATACAAATGTCTATGTGCCAGTATGGATGAAGGTCCAACACAGCACAAAATGTTACAAGCAAGTATGGAATGGTAATAAAAAGAGAAATAGTTTCCCTATGGAAAAGTGTACCAATAACAAATGTTCAGCCCAGAAAACATACTTATATATAACATCATACAGACTGAGTAGGTGTGTGTGTGTGTGAACAATTCATGAGAAAAAAGCCAGTAATTCATAAAAAAATAAAAAACAACAAAAATAAAAGAATGTGCATATGGGAGAGTTGTTTGGAAGAAAGAACTCTAAGAAATGATATAATTATATTATAAATATAAAAATAGAGAATTCATTTTTAAGTCATTCTCATAACTCAGTGCAACAGAGGCAAACAGCTGACCTTACCATCTAGCTATACATTAAAAAATTGCAGGTAAAAGTGAAATATCCTGTCTCAAGAAACAAGCTAGGAGCTTGTGAGATGGTTCAGTGGTTAAGAGCACTTGTTGCTCTTTCAGAAGACTGAGATTCAGTTCTCAGCATTCACCTAGGCTGTCTTCAAACCATCTACATCTTCAGCTTCATAGTATCTGACTTCTTAGACCTCCTTGGACACATGAACTGAAGTTCATCAACCTACATAAAAATGATTTTTGAAAGAGAAAAGTAACAAGGTAGACTCTATTCAAGGAATAACAACCAATCTTGTCATTTGGCCTCTGTATATAATGTGCTTTTTGGTGTGCACATATATGCATATGTACATACATATTTATAAATATGTATTTGTACATTCACATGCATATATTCATGGATAAATATACATAATATTAAATAACATTTAGTAGAAAGATGCAAAGGTACATAAACTTTACAATGACATATCTCCTCCATTTTGTGAACCCAGATTGCTTGCTGCCTGTGATCTGATATGAAAAGGGACTACATCATTTAAATTTGTAACAAGGATGGTAAAAGAGATGCTGTTTACCGCACACACACAGACACACATGCACACCATGACAGACATGATGAGGTCCTTCATGACAGCCTAACTCATCAGTGAAAACAACTTTATTTCCCTTATTTAAAAGACAAAGAGACAGATACACAAAGCATGTGAGTTGAAATCAGAGATCTAGAAGCTGGAAAAGTAAGAATATACACTCCCAGACTCCTGATTGCATCCAGTGTCTGTTTCTACCTCCCCTGATCCTATAGTGAAGATAAAATAAGAACATGCATCAAGAAAGTTGAACAGGTGATCTCTGATTATCCTTTATTCTAGAAAGTCTGGAACCCGGTCCTCTTCTTTAAAAACCTTTTTCAATGATGCAAAATCACTACTCACTACATCAATAGAAAAATTCACTATATTTCTAGTGGTTCATGTTTTGATCTTGACTCCCTTGGATTGCTTGTGATTACTAATCGGATAATATTTTGTCAAATGGATATTAAACAGATACTATGAGTGTCATGGTTTGAATATGCTTGGCCAAGGGACTTGAACTATTTAGAGATGTGGCTTAGTTGGAGTAGGTGTGTCACTGTAGGTGTGGGTTTTAAGACCCTATCCTAACTGCATGGCAGTTAACTTTCCACTAGCAGCCTTCAGATGAAGATGTAGAGCTCTCATCTCCTCCTGGACTGTGTCTACCTGGACACTGCCATGCTCCTGCCTTGATGATGATGGACTGAATTTCTGAACCTGTAAGCAACCTCCAATTAAGTGTTGTCCTTTATAGAACTTGCACTGGTCATGGTGTTTCTTCACAGTAGTAAAATCATAAGACAATTTGATTTCCATAATTTGTACAGGCTCCTCTTGTATTCACAGAAGGCCTAGGAAGGATGTAACATCATACAATATACACAATAGTGCTGCACAGTAAAGAGGCTTCTTACCTAAATGGCCAAGTGATGGTGACCTTATGTATATATGACAATTTATTGTGCTGAGAAGATTTGTAAAAACAAAACTCTTTTTAGCTTGTAAGCCATGAGATAGTTGCACCTATCTTAAACATACTTTATTAGTAAACTTTCAGATAGACAAGTTCACAGTGCAACCAGGCTTCTTAAAAACTTATAGTTGTAAAAATATTTCACTGCTTCAGCTATTCCTACAAAATAATTGGTCAAAAGATGATCAGGCTAACTGCCAAGTTTCATTTTTGTATGAAATCCTTGCTTGCTTGCTTGCTTGCTTGCTTGCTTGCTTGGATGGATGGATGGGTAAGGCATCTGCTGTACATCTGTTACAAAATCAAGCTTGGCCTGCACCTAAACAGGTTATAAATTGACTTAGATCTTCAAAATTATAACATTGTGGGCATTTTCTTTAAAATTATTGGACTAACAATAGCTGAGGTCTTACCTAGAGAGTTCTTTGGTTTCGTCCTAGACAGTTTTTTGGATGTTTGCTTATTTTGTTTTAGTTTTTAGTTTTGTTTTTGTATATGTCCTACATTTTACTAATATTAATACCCAAGTCAGACTTCAGAATCACTGAAGGACTCCAGAAATGTAATCATCCAGAGGATTTATGGATGGCAAACTTTTACTACTCTAGCCTGAAAAATTAGTCATCCAGAGAATTTATGCATGGCAAACTTTTACCAGTCTAGTCCTGAAAAGTTAGTCATGTGCTAGGTCTCTACTCATAGAACCCTACAATACTCAGGATTTTCAGGCTCCAGGCTTCTACTTCCTTTTTCAAGAATCAATTTCATGAAACATAAGTGTAGCCAAATCATTTACATTTTTGTAAAGGCAACATAGATCCCATTTGTCTCCATTTAAGGGCTTGGCCTGATTTTATGGAAAAGACCATAAGATACTAGCTTCTGGAATAAACTATAAGTCTCAGAAACTATGTCATAAGACACTAGCTCTTAGAACAAGACCATAAAATCCACCACCAGAGGAACAGGCTACAGCCAGAAGCTACAGGGCCCATAGTCCCTCATAGTAAAACTGGAGGGGATTAAGTAAAGTAGCTTTTGTTTTATCATAGAAGGAATGACCTGGCAGTAACTTCCAAGCCTGCTTCTTGAAGTTACAGGAAGAAAAAAGAACACATTGAAAAGTGACTGCAGCCTTTATTTCTAAGATCTAAAAAGTTCACAAGTTTACACATAAATTTAAATCATAAATTTAATAAGACATTTACAACAGAGAATGGTTACACTTGTATCTCTTAAGAGTAATTATCTAGCTAAACAGTCATCATTTGTCACTAGCTCTACAAGATCAGGGGGACTTCAAGAGCATAATGAAGTTATTCTTGAAGTTTTATGTAGATAAATCCAGTCAATATTTTATCTTCTGCCCTTGCAACTATAGTAAATTGTTAGTCAACTTTTTAAGACCTTTGGTTAATGGATTTGCATCCTCCTGTAAATGTCTTCTTGCTGTCTTAGAAGCAGTTAACTCATGACACTTGAGTACTGTCAGAGTTCTCATTGCAGTTTTACATCAGAAGGAACTTAATAGTAGTCCAGTTATGAAAAGAGTCCTGAGTGTCTTGTCTAGGTCATCATCTTAAAGTGGTAGTGACTCCTGCCTGCTGGTTGTTTCTGCCGAATAAATGCTCTTTGCACATTCAATTTGAGTCTCGGGTCTACCTTTAGTGATTCTTTCCTCAGAGGTTTTGAGAAACTAATATAAAGTATCAGCATTCAGCTTGCTGATCAAGGTTGCTATTGCATTTTTGGCAGTCACATGCTGGAAGTATCAGAACTTGTGAGGCTGAAGCATTATTACTATGTGTTTGAGGCCAGCTTGGGCAATATGGTGAATTCCAGGCTACAAAGAGAGGCCCTCTTTCAAAAGTCATATAAACGGACAAACAGAGCATCTCCACGGTTTCTTCATAGTGAGCTATTCTCATCTTGTTTTTTATTCCTCCTCTTCTTCCACACTTTGCATGAACCAGTTCCCTTATAAGACCTGTTTTTTCACCCTCTATTCTTTGCTCCTGCTACCATCAGACTCTTATGTCCAATTCTTAGAAACCCCAGAAGAACAACAGGAACTGCAAGTCTGATGTAAATACAAAGAGAGTCTTTATTACATAAGTCAGACTCAGATGCCAAGCCTTCCCCACTGTGCAGGTTAGGAAAGTGATGTCGGGTGTTAAAGCGTCTTTAACAACGCCAACATGCTGGCAGACAAAGTATATGGCTTGGAACTGAAAATGGAACCCTAGACAGAGTTATTAAATTAACAGTCTGGCAAGCCAATGACAGATAATATTCTGCACAGAGCCTTACCAACCTAAGACATAAGTACATTGCTTTTGTAATGCATATTCCATTACAGGTAAGGAAGGCATTCTTGGCAGAATGACCTAAGACTGACTCAGTCTTTTTCATCAAATAAAAAATGGGGAGAGGTGGAGAGCTTTGAGGCTGCTTGGCAAGAATCTGACATGGGCCAAGGAAAAGGAAAAGGGATTCTTGGCAGGAATATGATTATTGACCAAGGACAAGGAAGTGGTCTTCATGCAGGATTTTGATATTAGGCTAGAACAAAGAAGTAATTTCAGGCAGGAATCTAAATCTTAGGCTAGAATAAGGAAGTAGGCTTCAGAGATGAAAATGACTTTGGGCTAGGACAGGGAAGTAGACAGATATTTTGGTCATCCTGATAAGCCCTTACAAATAGTGATCATGGGAGTGATCATGGGATCTTGGTTATTTTCTTGCTTGTTCCATGAGTATTTGCATCTATTGTATTTCTAGTTCTCAACCTAGAACTGGCCTTAATACTTACATGTAATTAAAATGATATAAAAACCAAAAGGAGGAGGGGGGAAGGGATAGAGGGTTTCTAGGGAGGAGAAATGGGGAAAGGCAATGACATCTGAAATGTAAATAAATAAAATATCCAGAAAAAAATGGAATGTGATGCCTGGGTCTTGGAGTATATATGTATATATGCATTAAGCTAGGATCCTCGAACTTTGGGTTTACATGACTGGGGTAGTGATAATGGGAGTCCCATCCTTCAACCGTGATAAAGTTTGTTCAGACAGCGGGGTTGAATCATGCAGCTGGAAAGTGATCTTCCTGACCTGGAAAAAGTAACTTATTGCATTATCAGAAGCTAGTGTATTTTTACAACCTGGTCACAGCTGTCTGGGAACACTTAATTGCTGTAGTCCAAGAGGAGTTTTCAAGGATATTGGTTTCTGCTTCCTTCAAGGGCAGGAGCCATCTGCACTGGGGAAGTGTTGGCTATCAATCAAAGGTAGTGTTGGCCTAGATGATTCGGAGGCTTGGGTATGGTGCTACATGTTTCCAAGGCTGTGTTCTGTGTTCCAGTAGGGAGGAGACTTGTCAGGTGGAATTGAGCACTATCATGAAAGGGAAGAAGTTTGATGGCAATAATCCAGTGCCAGGCTGGGCCCTCTCCTAACACCAGAGGGTCCTATGAAGAGAGGAGCAATTAACTTTCCTATCCTTGTGTGGCAGGGATGTGCAGAGATAGGCTCCCTGTGTCTTCTCACCACCAAAACCCTTATTTCTTTGTACAAAATTGAGAATCTTCATGTTTCTTTTGGTGCCCTTTAGCACACAATGCCCCTATTCTCTTGTTTAGAAAGAACCAATGCTTCCTACACCCATACAATTGGATCTTCTGTCTGTGCCCCTTTCATCACACCCTGTTTTTTTCTCACATTATCATGTCTATACCTCAGGACTAGAAGATTCAAAAATCTTCCTATATTTTACATGGTATACAACATTAAATAATTGTTGAACAAACAAATAAAGATGTTTATTAGTGTAAAATGGTTCTTTATAAAAGATGGGTATTAGTATATTTTTGGATACCTTGCACAAAGAAAGTATTCAAAAATATTCATTGAATGTGTGTGTAAATTAAAGTAGCAATCTAATGAACAGGTTCTTTATAACTATTGTAGCTCAACATATTGTTTCATTAAATGACATTGCATGTAATCGTCACTACAGCTGGGTAGACAATGTTGAATTTATGAATTCAGAAACTGTCCACTGTGTCAAGCCACATGTTATGGTAGATACAATACCAGCCTTGGAAAACATTTACTATTTTCTACAGTAAGCTTTTAGCAATTTGTAGATAAACCTAGCCACATGATTGACCTTAGAAGCCTAAAAGGTAAATGACTGCTATGACAAAAGGACATTGTCGTCTATATGGGTTCAACCCATATATGACTTTTATGTATGGACAAATCAAATATAGTAATAGCACACAACTGATGTGGTAAAATGTAATTCCCTCTCTGTTGCAATGGTTAATGTTTATATAACCTTGAAGACCCTTGTGAATCTTGCAAGTTTCAGTAGTTTCTTGAGTCTTGCAAATTTTGTTTACTTCCTGAATCTTGATTTGTCTACCATTGCTACCTGGAAAAGATGTTTCGATTCCGAGGAAATGCCTACATATGATCCAATGACTAACTTGTCTCCTGCTCACCACAGGAATTCTCTCATAATTAATACATTCGGTGTAGCACATTTGTACCAGTAATGGTTCTTCAGAGGAACAGAATCAACAAGATGCTCATAGATAAAGTGGTATTTAATGTATAAATTGGTTCAGAGCAATCACAGCTGACCAGTGTATAATTGCTGAGTTGAGCTGTCAGTGAAATGCTTTCTGAGAATGCTAATGAAATCAGTAGGGATACCGAATTCCTTCTTAGTATATCATTTCAGGCCAATGGAACTGAGACCCTCAAGAAAAGCAAAGAGGGTTAAAACTAGAAAAATCTTGGCCTTTTTCAATTTCCTAAGTTATGTATTTCTGATCTCATTAGGTATAATATTACATCCCTGTTAATCAAATTCAAAAAAAAAATCTTTTTAACAATGGCTAAGCTCCCACATGATCTTATCCCAATGTTACAATTAAAGATACAGCCAAATTACAGTTTTATGTGAGTTTAGAAGATAAACATACATTAGGATGAGAAGGACTAGTAGATTTAGAGCTCATTCTGGGTTTGTTTCCTTTAAAGAAACACATTTACTTACAAACAAACACAAAACCAAAAGGCTATGGAAGTTCTGATTGTCTCCATGAAGACATTTAAGGAAGGACACTGTCAGAATCCTTTCACATTTTGTTGGTATCACCTACCAACCTCATTTTATTGAGCTTAAAATGACTTCCCTAGTTGATGTGTGGATGGCATCATCACTACTTTATATTCTTTCTTTTTATGACTTATGAATATGTAAATTGCTCATTATTGACTGTGAGATAAAAGATGTAACTCCTGAGCCATGATTTGAAAACTATTCCCACTGGGACAACCTCCCTCACCCTGACATAATTCAGATCCTACTATGTTTATTCTAGTATTTATCTTTGATATGCCAAGTACATTTTCACCCCAGACTATTGAATAAGCTATAGACGTTTCCTGCCCTGTGTTCCACCAGTGTTTGTGAACCCACAAATATCACTTCTTCTTATGGCTAGGTTCAAACTTAAATACTCATGTGTATATGTAGGCAGCCACTCATTCTAGTTAAGCTATTGTTTCAGAATAGAGTAGACTGAGATGCTTCTAAACATAGGATTCTGTTCATGCCCAATTTAGAAGCTGGGAAGTATAAAATCACATGCATATTCAGTGTAAGTTGAAGACTCAACTTGTCACACAGGATGTTAACATGGAATCTTCATAAGGGTTCTCTCACAGGTGTCTAGATTCTATAAAGGCAAGAGCCTCATGTATGAGAGCTCCAAACCATGACATAATTATTTCTTAAAGGCTGCAGTGTCAAATATTTTTATATCATGGATTATATTATAGCATATTAACATTGAGAACATGCAAACATTCAGTTCAATGCAACCCTAAGTTCCTTTGTTTCATCTTTGACATTCTTTGAAACTACTAACACACCTGGCTTTAAGCTCTTTGACATCCATTTGAGGCTTATCTTTTGTTGGAATAGATGCTTGTTGAGTGAATGAATAAATAAATAAATATATCAATTAAAAACAATTGTTTTTAATGAATAAACAATCTCAAACTTTCATTGCCCTCTTTCTTCAAATCATAAAATCGAAGGAGGAATCCATATATATATATATATATATATATATATATATATATATATATATATATATATATCCTGTTTATCACAAAAATGAAGTATGGTTGATATACATTCTATTGGCTAAGGCCTAATTCCATGGGAACTCTTGAGTGACAATGCCAACCAACCAGAGCTTCCAGAGAGCCTGCTGACACACAGGGAGAGACCCATGGCTCCCGCCATGTATGTAGTGGAGGATGGCCTTGTCAGGCATCAGTGGTAGAGAAGGCCCTTGGTCCTATGAAGAATGAATGCCCCAGTGTGGGAGAATTCGAGGATAGGAGGTTGGAGTGGGTTAGTGGGTGGCAGCACATCCTCATAGAATCAGGAGGGGGAATGGGATATGGGGTTACCAGGGGGGAAATGGGGAAAGGGGATAACATCTGAAATGTAAATAAATATCCAATAAAAATCAAGTTTCAACTTTATATTTGCTTAAGCATCTTAAAATTATCAAGTGCCTACTGTAAATATTATGAGGCATTTTGACCTAATCTGATATGAGTTTGTGGCGAAGGGTAATGTAAGACATGAAAGACAGTCTTTGAGGAAGAAACTAAAAGACAAGTTCTAGAGACAAATATGGCCACAGAATGAGAATAATAGGACTATAAGAAGCTGATATACTTGGATGCTCTTAGAAAATCTTTAAATTTTAATTAATATTAAATGAGCCTGTCACAGTGTCAGGCAACCCAAAGTGTTTCTTCTCAGATTAAAAATGCCTACCCTCTCCTGCTGCTTCTCCAGATGCCCATATGGTAATACCTTGCTTCCTGTCTTGAATGTTAATTTCCAAAACATCTAAATTCATCAACAGCAGGTATTTAAACTCATTATCTGATGCTCCCTCAGGGAGAAGCTAGATGGGTAAGGTGCTTTGGTCATTTGCCAGTCAAGGATTAGCCAGTGATTCCTCACTCTTTTGAGGAACTGCTGTGGTTATAAAGTATAGGGCTGACAGATAGTAACAGGATGCATGCTTTTCTCTTTTGGGCAGTCCAAGAAGCACAAACAAATCAAATAAAAGTTGGTTCCCAAACTTAGTGAAATTTTTTTCATATATCATCATTCTTCCTTCTTAAAACTTTAGACGTTAAGTACCATAAAAACTTAAGATAATGATATTAATGTTTGAAATATTGGTGCAAGGATGGTTGATTTGCGTCACTCACAGTTTTCAGGTACCAAATCAACAAGATGCCCACAGACAAATAGAATATTTATTATTTTCTTGGCTTCCATGATTGTAGATGCCAAGAACTTTTGTGAAATGTCATTTGCAGGTTAGAAAAGTAATGAAGTGTGTAGCATAGCATTGTCTGAATATAAAGGGCTGAAATTTTTCTGTAGATGATGTTGGCAGTAACAGAAATATTCATCAAAGTCCCAGAACCCAAAGGCTCAAGATCCAGGAATTTATTCCTATGTCAGAGGGAATATCAAGTCTAATCAGAAAGTAGATGTTTATACCCGTAATAGTCATTCAACTATGGAATCTGTGATGGCAGCTCTCTTAGCATGTCAATAATGTAACATAGATATTAATTATATACAATAATATGATTCTCAGTATATTCTTATCACATTTATTCTCCATCAACCTCTCATGTTTCCCTCCCATTTTTGCTGATGCTTCCCCTTTATCAGCTAATTCTTGTTCTACGTTAATATGTGATGAGTCTAGCATGGCACATAGAGCAACACAGGTCACCCAAAACTCAATTTCATACTTCTTCTTCTAAAATTTGTTTAAATGCTTATTCTACCCTCATAACAAAAACATCTGAAATAAAATTCATGTTTTTTAATCCAAAATTATTTAAAGGTTTTTCCAATTTGTTTAGAAATTTTTTTGAGCTTCAGAAAACCGTACTAGATCTACCTTCTGCATGCCAAACCAACTACATTAATAATCCTGTTTAAATATTTAATTAATAAAATAATAACTATCTATTTATGCCAGTTATCTCTTTACAGACAAGCTGTTGCTGCCTATCCCAGATATACAATTAACATGGTATATTCTTCCTCAGCTACATAAATCCAATCAAATAAGTAACTTTTCCCTAGGCTTTCCCATCAGCCGCTATGTCCCACCCCCATACCAATGGCTTCACAGGCAAATCTTGCTATCCTCTGAAGGTGAAACTGAATCTAAAGACAACAACCTAATCCTGTAGGTGTTTCTATTTGAACGAGGAGGATGCTAATAGTGAGAAACAGTCTCCTATTTTCACAAGTACTACTCTGACACCACATGACTGTGCTATCCCAAACTTTGCTCTTACTGCCTTGAGGAAGTTATCCTCCTTTGGGTCACAAACCTCAGTATTGTCCTACATTGGTCAGGGAGGAGAAGAGCCTTATACTGATTTTGTGGCTGGTCTAACTGATGCAGTCACAAACATAATTCCTAATAAAGAAGTGGCCATTGAGCAGAGATCTGCTTGATGCAGATTACTGCAGATTTTGGCTACCTCTGTGCTGACTTTACACTCTTTCTGGTACCAGGGCTGGCAATGGCAGTAGCTTTGAGCAGCTTTTCTCCTTTTCCAAAGGGGGACTTAAAATAAAGATTCGAGCTCTGAGCTTCAACTGTGGACAGTGCCGGCACATAAGCCAACAATGCCCTAGTGGGTGAAGCAGAAAATCACTAGTGCAGAGTGCCATGGGCAGCGTGCCACACTGCCAGAAAGATTACCATTGGCAGTAAGAATGAGATGTAAAATTCACATAAATGCCATGCCACTCCCTATTAAAAGGAATTGTTGGCAACTGAAACAGTCAGAAGCCCATCCTCAGGTGCCTGAAATAATGAGGGCCTGGATGAATCATTTTGCTCCTGTCAACCAAGAGTGCCAGTAAACTCCTTATGTAAGGCCACCTGAGGCTGCACAGGGTTGAACCTCAGTTCCACTGCTTGAGTCATATTAACTCCTGAATCTTCCCTAGTGGCCATGTGCACAGAGGTTTATGGTCCATAGCCCACAGGCACAGTGGGGATAATTTTAGTGAGAAGATCTCTACACTACAAGGGATATATGTAATCCCAGGAGTTATTGATTCTGCCTACATATAATGAATAAAAATAATGTTACAGCTCCCCACAAATCAGTATAAATTCATGCAAGACAGAAGTTTGTTCAAATGTTTTTGCTATTGCATGTTAGGGGTCAGTCAATACAAACTGAGGTCAGAGAAAATGGAAGCTTTGGTTCAAGTATGTTTTGTTTGGAAGAAATAAAGAAAACAGATCTTTTAATGAAATAACCATAAATGGAAATTTTTTCAGAGGCCTTTTGGATACTGGAGTAGATGTCTCTTGAATAGCAAGCAAAGAATGGCCTACAAATTGATCCTCTACATCCACTTCTTCCACAATTTACAGTGTGGTACATGTGTCCAAAGTTTCTCAAAGCACAGTCATTTTGCATTGAAAGGAACATGAACACATGTACATTATTATAAAATGTATATTATATGGGCATTATCTTATGCCCATAGCCATCATCAATATTCATGGAGGCCCATACCTGCTAACCCTGTCCCACAGGCAGGAACCATGTCATTTTGTTCCTACCAAGGCCATGCTGACTCACACACATATTTTATTTTTGTGTATGAGCCAATTAACTTAGTTGTGGCTGCTTACAGGAGCACAAGTAAAGAGTTATTTATCGGCATATATACCAGTTGTTGCACAGGTGAAAATGTCTGTCCTTTCTTTACTAACCACTAACTACATATAGATTCTTAGTGAAATGTATAGTCTCACAAGGTCCTCTCTCCAGGATGGACTGTAAACAGTATAGACTCCACAAGTAGTCACATTAGCTGTGAATTCAAGGACACAGGTTTATGTCACATCTACAAGATATAATTCCACAACTCTACGTATTTCTTCAGCTCTTGTATTCTCTCTAGCATATTTTCTGTGATGCTACCTGATCCTGAGAAAATGCAGATGTCATATTTGGGCACTCAGCACCCACAAATTCTCAACACTTTAATGAATTTTGATTTTCTGTAATAACCAGTGCCCACTGTAAAAGGAAAATTGCCTAGAAATTTATAAAAATTAAAAAGAAGCACAATTCCAAATACAGGCCTTAAGAATAAAAAAATGATAATAATGAGTAACTTATATGTCTTACAACAGGAGATGAGAGAAATCTGAGATAGAAAAATATAAGCAGAGAATAATTTTCCCTTTCTTGTGTCTGAAAAAAATGGATTGCTGAAGCTCATTAACATGCATTAGTGGTGTCAGTGGATACTATTGAGTCTGCTTACTTAAATTCTGATCATTTCTAGAAACACTGTCACAGATAAATACAGAAGTAGGTGTCATGAGCTTTTATGGCATCCTTTATCTCCTTTCCTTACTTCACCCCACCTTAAGCTGACTCTGGGTCCAGTCACTAGTTTTCAATCTCTTCTAACTTTCCACTGGACTGGAATTATTTATTTGGTTGTGTGTGTTTATGCATATGTGCTTTTTCATGTGGAGTGCACTCACATGTGTGCAGTTATAGGAGAACCTGTACATGTACATGTAGATCTCAGAAGAGATTCTGAGGTATCATTGATCAGGTAAGGTCAACATTTTTGTTTGAGACAGGGTCTCTCAGAGGTGTGAAACTACTCAATTCAGGTAGTTCATAATGAACAGAGTTTCTTCTATCTATGCCCTTATGGCAAGCATTGGAGGTAGAGGTGAATGAAGACATACCTGACTTTGTATGTGCGTCCTGGCAACTTGAGCACAGGTTCTCATGCTGTGTAGCAAGCACTCTCTCCTACTGAGTCTTGTCCCCAGCCCTTTTACATTTTAAATTACCTTTAAATTAACATACAATTAACTGGTTTCATTATGACATTTTCATATACATTTTCCTTCACATGATATTACTTCCACATTCCTCTTCTCACCGCTACCCTTACTCACATCTGTCTGCCAACAGAATTCCCCTTTCACCTTGGCACTTCCATGTCTAATGTATTGTATTACAATGCTGACTATAGTTCTAACTTCCCAGATATGTCTCAGGTATCTTATCCCCTGGCAACTGCAGTTTTCATATTCCCCCACCAAGAGTGTTCTAAGGCACTCTTGCTCCATGTTCATCATCACACTTCTTACTCCACAGTCATTCAACCCCAAGTTTGCACCATCCACAAATCCACTTAAACTTTTATCCAAAATATATCATAGAAAGTTGTAGTTTGCACTGGATGACTAGAAAATTAGAGCCTAGTATATACCCTACTAGTATTTACTAGCCTCCTTGAGGAAGACCAACCAGAAATGCTGCTTAAAATTTGATGCAGGCTTGGCCTTCCTTATAAAAGTCCCTTAATTTTTTTTCTTATGTTCTTATCATCTGTATGTGTGTGTGTGCACATACACATACATGTGTGCATACATATTTATATGTAATATATTCATATTGTAGATATTCATATGTAATCGCAGGTGCATGTTTGCCACAGTGTATATACGGTAGTCTGAGGACAACCTGAAGTATCAGTCCTCATTGTACACCATGATAAAGACAGTCTTTTGTTTGTCTCTGTGCTGGGGATCTGATTCCAGTCCTGAAGTTTGTAAAGAAAGCACTATAAGCACTGAGCATACAATATCCTATATTACTTACTTACCCTCATCTACTAGTTCAATATTGATTTTCTAAAATTCAAAATTATTCCTGTGAGTTCATGAAACTATGTAAATATTTTCAATCTTAAATTTCAAAATTGCCAAAACTGATTTGCTTCATTTGTAAGAAGGTAAAAATGTTTAATAAGTAAATAAATAAATAGCATAGCTAAAAGTACTTCCTTCTGATTTCAAGCGAGACTTTCAGCTTCATGTTAAAGGACTCATTTGTGACACTCATGAGAAAGTCCCTCTAAGACTGTATCTGAGGCACGTTGGGGGATTCTATACAGCTTTGTGCAGATGTGGAATATATTTAGCCACATGCAAACATTCCCACAGCAGTAATCCACACCCTTATTATCACAGCTTTTCATCTCTAAGTGGTACATGTGTCTCTTACTGGGAGATGACATCTTCTATCCCCTCCTTTGTAACAGCCTACTCTTTCCTGCAAAGAGAAAATAAAGTTCAACAACTCAATGCCAGGAAAGGAGTCAATTATTGCAAATATCTCTTTTCCTCCTACTATGTCTCTTTAATGATAAATCAGAGTTGTGGCTGGCTTTCTTACCCCTTGCTTCATTATAACAAGATGATCAAAGTCTGATTCTACATCAAATAATCCTATGTAAAAACATCAATGATGCTAACAGTTTAATCTACTTAATCAATGACAAAGGGCACATTTTTATGTCATAGAGTAGCATGGCTTGCAAAACACCTGTTTTTAAATAAGAAAATAGAAAACTCCTAAGGAAAATCAATGTGTGTTATTCTCCAAAGGAATAGTATATTATAGCCTGAAGAAATGGATTACTAGGTCAGAGTAATTTCTGAGCAAGAAGGAAGGCCTGAGTTTGAATACTCAGAACGAGTGTGTGTGTGTGTGTACGTGTGTGTGCTTCCTAGCACTGAGTGGACTAACTATAGAAAGATGAATAGGCTCTGTTGGCTGGTGGCCTTACTATAGGGTAATTAGGCTTTGTCTCAGGGATGAGGCAGGGAGTCATAGAATAGGATATCTGATATCAATCCCTATACTCCAACCTCTGAGCATGGAAACAGGTGCATGTTACTGCATGTACATGTATGTAGATACCACACATATGCCACACATCTACACCAAATATATTATCACTCATACATATACAAAGAAATGTTACATTAGTATATAAAGACATTAGAAATTGTGAGGCTGATATAAATGTAAAAATTTGTAATGGGGTACAAAATTTTACCTTTTATATATCTCTGAAAAAAAAAAGACATCTCTGAAAACATGTGCATGGTGACAATTAGATGTCATTTTTTTATCCCATCTTCTTGCTGCAGGAATAAAGAGGCAAGGGTTGGAGCTATAGCTCTCAGAACAGTGTAAGGAAATGTTTAGTGAGCTAAACAAGTATGTTTGTTTGTGTTTGAGTAAGAGCGAGAGGAAGAGGGAGCTGGAGACAGAGACAGAGGTGAAGATGGATTCTTTGTGTATGCAGATGCCTGAAGGCCAGCAGATGTTGTTGAAGCCTCCATAGCAGGAGTTGAAAAGTCGTGACTCACCTATCTTGCTTTTGTAAATTGAACTCAAGTCCTTTGCAAAAACAGCAAAAATGGAAAGTAATATTAAATGCTTAGCATCCCTTGTTTGTTGTTGTTGTTGTTGTTGTTTTCCAGCAAGTTCTTTCACTGTAGCTCAACAAGTTGGTTAACCTGACTACAGTGAGCAATAGGCATCCTCTGTCTCTGTTGACATTAGAATTCCACTCCTGCCATTATATCTGCAAGGCAGGAATTAGATGGACTGAGCTTTCCCCAGATCTGTACACTATTTTAAGTACTACATGATCCTCAAAGCACTAAGTATGTAAACCCAGGAGATACAATTCATTTATGAACTTATTGGCAAACTGGAGACATATGGTCTTCAAAGAGAATCTGGGTCTAAAGTAGAGACTTCTTTTACTTATTAGGAACTCTAAACATATATAAGCAAAATTTATGGACACAGCTCTCTAGATTTTAAATGGTAAATATGACTTATATCCTCTGTTTTTAAAAGATTCACTTATATTATGTAAGTGTAGGGCATGCATATGGCATGGCAGAAATAGTCAAAGGACAAACTCAGGAAGTCAACTTTACCTTCCAGAACATGAGTTTCATTAATCAAATTCATGACACCAGGAAGAGCTGCAAGTACTTTTTACCACTGAACTGTCTCACAGTTCATGTGCATTTTAATTCTTCTTAAATATTTTGTTTAGTTTTTAGATATGCAGTCAGAGCAGTTGACTCCTAGCTGGTCTGCTCCAGTGAAGATACCATATCCTGAGCCATCTTAGTGGATCCGCTACACTCAGAAGAGTTGACAGCACAGCTTACAGACATGCATGGCAAGTCACATGACAGATGAAAAGCCTCTCTGCAGTTCTGCTGCACACAGGAAAGCAAAAACCATAGTTTGTAGACCTCCTTGGAGAATGTCCTCATGCAGGACAACAGCTTGACTGCTCTACTGGAGACTCAATGGTCTGAATGCCACTCTGGAGATCTACTGCAGCCAGGGCAACAGATGAGCAGCTTCTCTGCCTCTCTGAAGATCCCCCAGTTGGAAGACCACACAGGTGGTCTGCTACAGCCAGGGCTGCAAGCCTACCAGGAAACCTAAAGCAACCCAGGGACAAAAAAGGCAGACTCCAGACAGAGTCACCTAGACCAAAAAACATTAGGGATATCCAGATGGTGAGAGGCAAGCACAAGACAATGAACAACAGAAGCCAATATACGTGGGCATCGTCAGAACCCAATTCTCCCATCACAGCAAGCCCTGAAAATAGCAACGGGCCTGAAATCAGGAATCTGTCCTAAAATCCTATCTCATAAAGACAATAGAGTCCTTTAAGGAGGATATCAGTAACTCACTGAGAGAAATACAGGAAAACACAGGTAAACAGGTGAAGGAGTTGAATAAAGCAATTAAATACCTAAAAGGGGAAGTAGAAACAATAAAGAAAACATAAATGGAGGCAAACCTGGAAATGAAAAACCTAGAAAAGAGTCCAGGAATTACAGATGTAAGTATCACCAACAGTATACAAGAGATAGAAAAAAGAAACTCAGGTGTAGAAGAAACTGTAGAAAAGATTGACTCAACTGCTAAAGAAAATTCAAAGTGTAAAAAACTTGAACCCAAAGCTTTCAGGAAATATAAGACACAATGAAAAGACCAAATCTAAGAATAATCGGAGTAGAAGAGAGCGAAGATTTCCAGCTCAAAGGGCCTGAAAATGTCTTCAACAAAATCATTGAAGATTTTGTGGCTCAATACATGAAAATCCATTAATGTAGTCCACAATATAAACAAACTCAAAGAAAAAACCAGATGATCATCTCCTTAGATGCACAAAAAGGATCTGACAAAATACAACACCCTTTCATGTTAAAAGTACTGGAGAGATCAGAAATTCAACACCCATCCTTAACATCATAAAAGCAACTTACTGCAAACCAACAGTAATCATCGAATTGAATGGAGACATACTTGAAGCAATCCCACAAATATCAGGGACAAGACCAGGAAGACCACTCTCCCCATATCATTTCAATATAGAACTCAAAGTGTAAGCTAAAACAATAAGACAACAAAAAGACAGCCAGGGTATACAAATTGGCAAAAATTGGTATCACTATTTGCAGATGTATGATAGTATTCATAAGTGACTCCAAGACTTCTACCAGAGAACTTCTCCAGCTGACAAGGAACTTCAGCAAATTGGCTCGATATAAAATAACTCAAATAAATCAGTATCTTTTCTTTATACAAATGATAAACAGACTGAGAAAAAATTAGGGAAATGACACCCTTCACAATAGCTACAAACAATATAAAATATATTGGGGTAACTTTAACCAAACAAGTGAAAGACCTATATGACAATCACTTCAAGTCTCTCAAGAAAGAAATCAAAGAAGATCTCAGAAAATTGAGAGATCTCCCATGCCCATGGATTGGCAGAATTAATATAGTAAAAATGTCCATCCTACCATAGGCAATCTACAAATTCTATCCAATCTCCATCAACATCCCAACACAATTCTTCTAAGAAATAGAAAGAGCAATTTTCAAACTCATTAGGAAAGGTAAAAAACCCAGAATAGCAAAAACAATTGATAACAATAAAAGAATGGCTGGGAGAATCACTATCCCTGATCTCAAGCTGTTCTACAGAGCAATAATGATAAAAACTGCATGACATTGTTACAGAGACAGACAATTGAATTGAAGACCCCAAAGTAAAACCATACACTTATGGACACTTTATCTTTGATAAAGATGCCAAGAATATATAATGGAAAAAAGACAGCATCTTCCATAAATGGTGGTGGTCTAACTAACTGTCTCTATGAATATAAATGAAAATAGATCCATATTTGTCAGCTTACACAATGTTCAAGTCCATGTGGATCAAGGACCTCAATGTAAAACCAGATACACTGAACCTAATAAAAGAGAAAATGGGAAAGAGCCTTGAACTCATTGGCACAGGAAGAAATTTTCTAAACAGAACTCCAGTGTCTCATGTTCTAAGATCAAGAATTGACAAATGGGACCGCATGAAACTGGAAAGCTTCTGTAAGGCAAAGGACATAGCGAGTAAGACAAATCAGCAACCTACAGATTGGAAAATATACTTCATTAACCCCACATCTGACAGAGGGCTAATATCCAAAATATATAAAGAACTCAAGAAGTTAACCACCAAAAAAAAAAAAAAACCAAACAATAACCCAATCAAAAAATGGGGTATAGAACTAAACCAATAATTCACAACAGAGGAATCCTGAATAGCTGTGAAGCACCTAAAAAAATGTTCCACATCCTTAGTGATCAGAGAAATGCAAATGAAAAGAATCCTGAGATTCCACCTTAAACCAATCAGAATGGCTAAGATCAAAAAGTCAGGTGACAGCACATGTTGGCAAGAATGTGAAGAAAGTGGAACACTCCTTCATTGATGTTGGGAATGCAAACTGGTATAACACTCTGGCAATCAATCTGGAGGTTCATCAGAAAACTGGAACTAGATCTACCTGAAGACCTGGCAATAACACTCTTGGATATACCCGAAAGATGTTCCACCATGCCACAGGAGCAAGTGTTCTACCATGTTTATAATGACCTTATTTGTGATAGACAGAAGCTGGAAACGACCCTGGTGTTGGATACAGAAAATATGGTTCATTTACACAATGGAATACTATTCAGCTATTAAGAATGAGGACATCCTGAGTTTTGCAGGCAAATGGATGTAACTGGATAATATCATCTTAAGTGAGGTAACTCAGACCCAAAAGGATATGCATGGTATGTACTCACTAATACGTGTATATTAGCCAAAAAAAAAAACCAATCCCACAAAAAACAAATAAAGAATGTTCAAGATATAGTCCACAAACCTAAAAAAAAAAAAAAAGTCAACAAGCTGAAAGGCCCAAGTGAGGACACTTCAGTCCCATTGGGGAGGGAGAAGAAAGCAGTTGCAAGTGAGGAGGGAGGGATGGACCTTGGAGGTAAGATGGATGGGGGTTATCGGGGAGAGGGTAACCTGATCTGTCATTGGGTGAGGGAAAAGAACTGGAGCTCCTAGGGCCAGTAGAAAGAATGAAAACAGGCAACCTAGGGAGGGAGGGAGGAGGATGGAGATACTCTTCAAAATGCAACAGAGACCTGGAAGGTGAAAGACTCTCAGGACTCAAAGGGAGGGACCATAGATGAAATGCCTGACAGTAGGGAGAGGGAATTTATAGAGCCCACCGCCAGCAGGAAAATGGGGTATCAATTGAGGGAGGGGGTTGCCATCCCACAGTCAAAACTCTGACACATAATTGTTCCTGTTTGAAAGAACTACAGGGATGAAAATGGAGAGAACCCTGAGGAAAACAAGGCATGCCCAAAGTGGAATCCAGCTCAAGAAGAGGTCCCAATGCCTGGCACTATTGAGGCTGTGGATTGCTCACAAAGAGGGACCTATCATGACTGCTCTCCGGAAGATCCAACAAGGTGCTGAAAGAGTCAAATGTAGATATTTGCACCCAACCAATGGACAGAAGCTGCTGATCCCTGTGGTCGAATTAGGGAAAGGCTGAAAGAAGCGGTGGAGAGGTCGACCCTGTAGGAGGACCAGCAATCTCAACTAATCTGGATGCCTGAGATCTCTCAAACACTGGACCACCAAAAAGGCAGCATATAACAGCTGATATGAGGCCCCCAACACATATAGAACAGAGGACTACTGGGTCTGTGTTCAATAAGAGATGATGCACCTAACCCTCAAGAAACTAGAGAACCTAGGGAGTATAGGGGTCAGCTGCGGTTGGGGATGGAGGGTGGCAATAGCCTCATGGAGACAGGGTTGGAGATACGGGATGTGGAACAGTCGCAGGGTGGACTGTGAGGAGTGAATAAATCTGGAGTGTAAAAAAATAATTAAATAAATAAATAAGGAAGGTTTTAAAAAAAGATGTTAGTTGATAGAAAAGGTGTGAAGAATTTCACTTGTGTCCGCTAGACATTGAGCTTCCCTTGGCAGGGTTCCAGAATATATGCCAATTTTCATGGCTGTGGTAAGATGATCTGTAATTATTAAGTCAATGAAGTTGAAAGCTAGATTATAGCAGTTAATTCCTTGAAAATAATTGTTTAACCTTCATCCAAATTTTTCAGTCACCAGGGCTTAGTTGGCTCCCAATTCCATCAAAAACAATTAGGACCAAGGAGTCTCTGAGTACAAGTCATAGAATGCATTTTCCCAGCTTTAATTGTAATTTCATTACTGGATGAGCTATCTTAAGAAGATCTCATAATTAATTAGCGCCTTCTACAGACAGATCATGTGATTTCACCCATCAGTGACCATTTTTTTTATTTAAAGAGAGAAACCCAACCTTCTTAATAACTAAGTGATTATAATGTGTGAATCATAAGGAGGGCAAGAAAATTAATCAAAATTGGCTTAGTTTCTTGAAGTTTGGCTGCCTGATAGTGCAGGTATCTTCTAAGGATATGTTATGGCAATGACAGAATGCTCTGCCTTTTAGACTGAAAAAAATATTTCAACATAAGTTACTGTGACTAACAGATTCTTGGATTTGTAATTTCTTAATATCTTTTTTCACTTCTTCCAGCTTATGTTTTCTTCTATTTTCTATTTTCAGCCTGTCTCATATCATTTGAATTCCTTTTACTCTACCCTCCACAAAGATGTAAAAATCCTTCCAAATGAAATAAAATGCAGTATATTAATAGAAATTCAAAATAGAAAAAACTTGTAGAAAACAGACTAAAAAAAAAGCACCTCCTATTTTATATATATATGTGTGTGTGTGTGTGTGTGTGTGTGTGTATGAGAGTGTTGATTTATCTTTACGTTGAACTTTCTACAGTCAGTAGTTCTGAAATTGATAATATAATAATATAATATAATGTTTATGATATTAATAAAAATATTAACCACAATGAGAATTGCATAAATGGTAGAATATATCATTTTGGAATTTGAGGAATGTCTTATTTTATAAGAGTACTTGCTTCTCAAGTACAAGGACCTGAGTTTGTGTCCCCAGAACCCACATAAAAACATAGGAATAGCTTCATATAATTGTAATCTCAGTGCTTGTGGGGGATGGAGACTTGTTGGCAGGCCATCCAAGCCACAAACTAGTGAGCACTAGCTTTAGTCACTGACCTTGTCTCATGAGAATATGGTAGATAGAAATATACAGGAAGACATCAAATGCTCTCCTTAGCTTTCTGAACACTGATATGTATGGACAACTCACCTGCACACGGGCTTACAGTACACACTGCTTCTAATTTAAGTGTTTACCATTTATACAAAGCTTTTATCCTCATTAAGATGATGTTATTGGGTTTCCATCAAATTCTTTCTATAACACTTTCCCTTTAGGGCTGTTGGTTCAATAAAGCTTCTTCATAAATTCCCTTAGAATCCACATGTTCTTTTCCTATTATTTGTGTTTATTGTGATATCAAAAGAATATTCACTGAAATTGTATATCAAAAATATGGTGTCTTGTTGTTTTGCTTTTTTAGTACTGGTGGTCTAGTTCCGGCTATAAGTACTATATCATTGAGTTGTGCCTTCAAGCCCGATGACATTTTGTCAAAAGGACACAATCAGAAAGTTAGGTATCAAGTTAGAAATCTCTCTAACACTAATGGCATTATCCATGCCCAATAATGGAAATCACCAAACACATACATGGCCAGTGACAGCTATATATGAGTATATAGACTTTTGCCCAAGACAAGATGTTAGCATTTTTTATTTTGACCCAGGACAATCATTAACTGTTTCAATTGCATGCTTAGTTTGTCAAACAATTGATGTGTATACATACTCAGTGGTAGTGGGACTTGAGGGTTTAAAGCCTTATTCTTTCACTCTCTCTCTCTCTCTTTTTTTTTTTTTTTTTTTTTTTTTTTTGCCTGTAGATCAGAATGTAAAGATCTCAGTTATTCTTGCTTTGGTATCATGCCTGTCTGCATTCTTCCATGATGATGATGTGATAATCTTGTAAAACTATAGTAACCATGGCCCCAGCTACATGCTTTATTTTATAAGAGATACCTTGATCATGGTGTTTCTTCACAACAATAGAATGATAACTGAATTGTTTTTAGAATCAATCTTGCTGTATAACTAGTTATCAGTCAAGTCTAAAGTTCTCTTTCAGGTGAATATGGTTTAAGTCTACTGAGATTGTTTAATGCTGCCAATGTATTATGATGATTCTTTGCAGTCGATAGGGGGCTATTAAGCTAAGACAAATTTTGTTCTTTTAACAGAGAAAAGAAATATTTACTTTAGGATATTTGGACACTCGAGCAAACATTCAAGTTTCACCACAAGCACTTAGGGGTGAGATTTCTGATAAATATAGTGGGGTGGGAAAGGCTTGGGGTCAAGTACATTTCATGCAAAAGTGAGTTACCTAAAAATATGACCAGAGTACAGCTGCAAGGTAAGACCTGACACAGAGTACTCAATTAATACTGTCTTGATAAATCAATTCTTAGCATAGTCTATTCTTTTTTCCACAATGTGATCCCATTAGAACTATTTTCTTATAGAAACCCTTTTCTTCTCTTATTTAGACTGATGACAATAGCCTCTTGTGTGTCATGTGTGTAGAAATGAAAATGTTTCAAGAGACACTTGAGTCCCTTTGCCTGACTATTGAAATTTTATATAGACTCTGAAAATTTTGAATTTTAACAGCATCTCAGGTTTTGGAAGAGGAAGAGGCCAAAGAGGTGCCAGGCAAATAGAAATTTGTCATCGAGAAAGAGAATTCACACACATTTAACAATTTAGTGGAGTACCTTACAGACAGACGAGAGCTGAGTTGATGGTGAGACAGTGATTGTAGGGACCACACTTAGACAGAAATGATTATCTGTGTACTCCTCATGACCTCTTTTAAACAAAAACCTCATCCGCATGTCACACCTTAAAGATGAATCTGGGGTTTTCACTGGATCTCATTGCCATTCTTTCTAATTTGGGCAAGTTGAAATCCTACTTGCTATTTAACTGGACAACTAAGGATGAGTAGTAATCCTTCCTTAATAGGTATTCTGTGGACCAAGTTCTGTCCTTAACAACTCTAGTAAATCTTTCTGTATTTAATTATGTTATTTTTTCAGAATCTGTTTTTCTTGAAAGCCATCTTAGTCACCACAACTTCACTCTCCATCTTTCTTTAGTTTCATTACTTTCCATTCTTCATCCTCTAATTCCACTGAGCCTGGACCATAAATATATGTTATGTTATGCTGTTATACATTGACCATGCCTCTTTTATTTTGTGTTCTAATGATTTAGCTGTGTCGATGTCTGAGGAGTTGCTGAATTTTAAGAACATCCCTTTCAAGGCTGAACCAGTTCCTAGAGAGGGGAAAAAACTGAGTATATACACCTTTCATTTGCAAACCAACGTCTCAGAATCTGTGAAATAGCATTCATTATCACATTCTCATATACAAGGCTACTTTTGTAACTCACTCTTCCATACTAGTACTAGAAAAAGACAGACAGCTTATATCTCAAAGTCTGCTAAAATTATTTAAAATAATTCTAAACATCTGGTCTCTAAGCCTTTTCCCATGTCAAGTACAAAAGCTCTAGATTTTGTTCTCACTTCTTCTGTTTCCTGATTTACTCCTTGAACAGCTATGTGGGGAAGATGTTAGTTCTTTTCCTGACACCTGAAATCAGCAAACTATTTTGTCTGTAAAAATTGCTTTATTGTCTGTTGACACCAGCATCTGTGAGAATAATAATATCAACATGTTTATAGTCTCCAGTCAAAAGTCAATTCCTAGAGGAAACTTCCTTCTCTAAGTCCTTCCCTCTCTAAGACTAAAGTTGACCCAGCATATCTAATCAGCATTCCTATGGGTTCCATGCCTAGTCCATGAGAGCCCTAAACAGCAACTAGTTATGTGATTGTTTTACATTCCTCTATTTCTAACTCTAATTACATCTTACATAAACACCAACAGAACCTAAAGGTGTTATATCTACTCCTGGACTCTCCATATGTTTGTTGAAATGAACTTATTGAATAAATGATCCCTGACTTCCACAAAATAAACTTTCAGAAGGATGTAGAGGAGAAACCATATTCGTGTGATGCAATATACTAAATGATAAAACAAAAGACAGCATAGGCTACTCTACCGCTAGACCTTAGAAGATGCACAAAGACTCACTACCAATGGGTGCTCCAAACCATTTATGTTGGTTTGCTTGTGTGTGGGTTTCTGTATATGGGTATGAAAATATGTTTGTGTGTGTTTGTGTGTGCATGTGTGTGTTCTTTGCACATGTGCATGTAGACATATACAAATGTATGTTTGTGTGGTGTGTATGTATATAGGTGTATGAACATGAGTATATGCATTGTAGACATGTGTGTGAATGACAGTTCCATATCAAATATATTTTTCATTCACTCTTCACTTATTTTTTTGAGACAGAGTTTCTTAATGAACATAGAACTTGCTAATTAGGCTAGATGAGCTGGAAAATAAGCCTCCTGTCTCTGAAACCATAACCCTAAGATAACAGGTTTACACTGCAATGCTTATCCTTCATGTTCTAGAACTCAAATCCAAAACTTCTTGCTTGAATAGCAAGCAGTTTAAACACTAAAACATCTCCCAAGCTCAGTTTTGCTTTTGATGTCAAATACCAACTATACTCTTGCTTTTAACAGAGAATGTAGATTATTTCATAATATCTGAATGAGAATTAGCTTCAAAAGTGTAAGTTTGGAGCCAGAACTACTGAACTGAGCAGTATTGTGTATTTAGAAAGAAGAAGGAAACGATTATATCAATTGTGTTATTTTTCTTGGATTGCACTTACTATCATCATTCTGTCTTGCTCTGTCTTTGTTCCCTCTTCTACTGCTTTGTTACAGTTCATAATGAATGCATTATTTCCTTGCATGGAAAAGATCAAAAAATGATGACTGTCTGCCTTAAAGTTACAACTTGTCTTCCAGCTTATCTTACATCTTAGAGAAGATAATTCCACCCCAAACTTGTCTCTCTTTTCAGTAAGGTAGTACTGAAACATTAAATAACTAAAAACTTAATAATAGGTAACATTAAAGGAGTCAATTTATGTAATATGTCCTTCACAAAGCAAGAGCTCCACCTGAAGAGCTCTACACTGCTGTTTTTGAATTACAAATATTTGCCATTCATCTCTTTATTCCCATCTGTACATGTCTCAGATCTGTCAGATCAGATCTGTACACCTGACATCTAACTCTGACAATATTCAGTGTGTGGCTTCAGAAAATTTTCCAGTTTAAAAATTGAAGCCTATACACTTTGGTAAGGGAGTGTATCCTGTGAATCTTCTGCTGAAGAGAACTGCATTTTAAGTTATAGAAATTGTATAGTCAAGCTTAGTTTCTACTCAAACCTTCTGAATACATTGAGCTTATCCAGAACTCTGTGTGTCCTGGATCAGCTGTTACCTTCACCTTGACTACAATCACAAGCTGTTGTTAGAAGTTGCAAGACAGAAATTGCACTAGACTGAACATTCTATAAGACTGACTGAATCAAATTTTAATTATCTTGGAGAAATCAGAATATGATCAATCTAGAGCCAAATTATCTTGAGCTGTCTTGGTATTTTGAGACCCTAAATTGTCATTTTGTTTTCACTTCTGTGTCTGGCTATTGTCTTTTTGAGTGTTGAATAAGTTCTTTTGAAATGTACAAGCAAGAGCCCTAGCTTCAATCAACCCAAAGGGGAAGGATGCTTAATATAGCACCTGTGACCTAAGTTTTCTCACTTAACTCTAACCTGCCTGTTCAATGTATTCACCAAGGTATTCTAAATATTTATGAATTTCTTTCTATATTACTAGAAAACCTTCATGAAACTGATACCATGTTGATAGTAAGGTTAAATTGAGTATGTGTTTGATGGTAAAGGTTACTCATATTTGATTCCAAAATAATTTGCCCCTAATCCTTTTGAGGTGAGAGCTGAGTATTTTATTTTTACCCAGCCACTCTACCTTCCTATCAAGAAAAATTGTCACCTTGCACACTCTACTTTCTCATTTTCTCTGTGGCAAAAAACTTGGCACTTAGTTGTATTGATTTTCGTTTTTCTTTCTTTTTTTTTTTTTACACCTATACATCTTCAGTTAGCTATCAGTAAGTTTTCCTCAAAAGAGACCACATCTTTTCTTCATGTAATCAGTCTCAAGTGATGTTTAAGAAGTAGTCAAGGCTCACAAAATTCTTATAGAAACAGTATTAATACACTCAAAATGCAAAATTATTTTTTCCTTGATCTATTAGCCCTTTTGGCCAATGGCAGTGAAGATCGAGACAGCCCTAACTTTCCATCTATAACAGTTTAGGCACCTCCACATAAATCATTGCAGAAATCCCCTTTATTTTACATATGTGTATTTATGTGCCTGTATGTGAGTATATTGTTCAAGTATGTATAGGCACAGATAGGTGATAATAATGGCTCAGATATCCTGATGTTAGAGTTACAAGTGTTTGTAAGCTGCACAACATGGGTGCTAGGAGATAAATTCAGGACCTTTGGCAGAAAAGAAGATATTTTTAATTACGAAGCCATCTCTGTAGCCTTTAAGATAGGATTCTTAATTTTGCCTTAAGCATTGTAATAACAGCTATCTGTGTGATTTGATGAGGAATTTTAAAGAATTTGTACTGCTATTTTTTCTTTTTTTAATTTATTTTCAGAAAATGAGACTACTGACAAGATAAATCTATAAGTAGTAAAGGTAAAAAAAAAACCCTGAGTATAATATGTCATGTAAGGGTCTGAAAATCTGTAAAGACCCCAGATTTAGATAGTATGTAAAAACTGAATGGGTAAATGGATTGGATCACAAACCAAAACAAAAATACATGAAAATAGATTGGTGTCTTGTTGGGAGGAAGAGGAGGTTTTGTGGATTGTCAGAGAGATAAGGGAGGGGACAGAGTTGATTGTGGCCAGAATTTATAATATACATAAATGAAATTTTCTTGGTAAATTAACATAATAAGTGAATAAGATAAAAGCCACAGGACCAAATTTTCAAGTACTTAGGGTGATTCCTTAAAAAAATATTTTTCTTATTTATTTATTTATTTATTTATTTATTTATGCAACAGAAAGGGTATAGGAAAAGCTAAGGTGGGATGAGTTAGGAGAGGAAGAGGAGGAGTAAGGAAGAGAGGAGGAAAAAGGAAGAGGAGGAGCTAGGAGACTGGAGAGGAGATGGAAGTGGATGTTCACATGTCTGTAGCAGTCAAAGGTAGTTGGTGTATCTAGTTGGATATTATGTTACACTTCTGATTGTACGGGTATCTTGTTACTGATCATTGCCAAATATATAAGTCTTTGATTAATCTTTAAGCATTAGAGTCTCATCTTTCTACTGGGCCGATATGATGGCAGGATGGTCTAGGCAATGACAGCCATCTGATTGAGCCATCTCCCATGCTGATGTCTTGTGGGTGGCAGAGCTGGTGTTTCTAGTTGGCCAATTCTAACTGCACCACGCACATGGCCTCCAGCCAAGAAACATGGTTGGTAGGCTAGGCAGAGCCGCTGCATCATAGATAGTCAGATTGACCAGAGGTCGATCTTATTTAACTACTACAACAAAAGAAGGTGCCAAATTAAGGAAGCATTTATGGTGTTATTACAGGGTTAATAAATCTGACTGGATTGTGACTAGTCATTTATGAAGTTCACCCTCAAGAGTTTAAAATCAAGGTTTTGCAATTTATAGAAAAAGTCTAATAAAAATAGTTTATTAATTCTTTGAGAATGTCAGGGAATATACTCTTGTCCTATTCCTCTCTAATTCCTTTCCTTAACCCCACAGATCTACTCCACCTTTACAAATCCCAAGTAACTTCGTGTCCTTTTTAAAAAAACTATTATTATTATTTCATGACCCATAGACAAAAGTTTCTCCTGTCAGTATTCTTCTGAGCATAGAGCCACCAACTAGAGCTTACTCTTTAAAAATATTGATGTTTCCCCAGCTGTGAACCTGGTAAATTGTAATAATGACCAGTATACATGCCCATAGGCATGGTAGTGACACAAATCTTACAGAGGCAGCCAACTGGCTTCTGCTTGATTTCTAAGATCCACAGGAAGACATGTACCAAACATGACAAATCTACCAAGGGCCTGTGGTGTGTAGTTTTACTTCTGGGTCTTAAATTCTAGTCTATTGATAGGCCTGTCTGTCTCTGTACCAATAGCATGCATTTTTATCAGCATTGTTCTGTAATACAGCTTGAGGTTAAGGATAGGGATTTCCCCAGAAGTTCTTTTATTGTTAAGAATTGTTTTTACTATCCTGGATTTTTTGAAGTTTTATATGAAATTGAAAATTACTTTTTCTATGTCTATGAAGAATTATAGTGGAATTTTGATAGTTATTGAATTAAATGTGTAGATTGCTTTTAGTAAGATGGCCATTTTTACTATGCTAATCCTACAGATCCATGGTGATGGGATCTCTTTCCATCCTTTGAGATCTTCCTCAATTTCTTTCATCTAATTTCTCTGGAGAGACTAAAGCTTTATGTCATGACCTCTAATGCTGCCTCTAATTTTAGGTAAAATTTATGATTTTGTGTTTTTATATGAACATGTGCTTAATAGAGATCCTTGCAGGCCTGCATGGCATAATAAGTCTTCTAACACTGCCTACCACTCACAAGCAAGTTAGGAAGTTGTCACCTGATTCAGACTGTGCTCTTTTAGAGCACAAGACTGGTTTTATTTCAGAGGACACCAGTGTTAGTTACTGCCTGACACACATGACATACACTCAGGAAATGCAAACAAAAACATGTGGGACATTTTGTCCCTAGTTAAGGAGTATACTCTACATGTAAATTGTTAGTGAGAGTCTAATGAGGTTGCTACTGATAATACACTATTTTAATTCTTGGATCTTGTCTGACTCCTAGTGTCAGGCACTAAAAAGGGAAGATGCAAAAATGAGAGACTGTGTATTTACTCTATTATTATGGACAGAGGAATGATAGTCTGTTGCATGTTTATATATAAGAAAAACAACTTATGTCTTGAAATAAGATTTCTATAATGAACAACCTAGTTATATGATTTTAAAAACTAGCATGATAGGCACAAATATGATTTAAAGAAACTATTTTTGAGCTGGAGAATATTTCAATGAATAATAATACTTGGTGGTAACCTGAGTGTAATTTCTGAGATCACCTGATGGAAGGAGAAAATTCACTTCCTCAAGTTGTTCTTTGACTTTCACATGTATGGTGTTGACTCCAGGATTAGCCACTCAGGTACTACTTTCATATCTGTATTCATCCTGCATTTATAGCATGTTAACAGTTGTTTTAGGCTTAACTGATATATTCAATCATGTCATCTGAGCTCCCAAGATAAAATTTATTTTTACATTTTTGTTTATGAATATTATTACATTGTATTTGTGTGTGTGTGTGTGTGTGTGTGTGTGTGTGTGTGTATGTTTGCACATATCATAATGCATGTAGGTTAGAGAACAACTTGTGGGAGTCAGTTCTTTTACCATGTGTGTCTATGGATTTAATTCAGAGCATCAGGCTTGGAGCATGCAACTTTACCTACTGAGAAACCTTTTCAGCATTATTTTTTTAACTGTTTTTCCCCTTTGATATAAGGTCTCATGCAGCCCACGTTGGTTCAAAAACATCATATAGTTGAGGATGACCTTGTATTTCTGATCTTCCTGCTTATACTTCCTGAATTCCAGGAGTAGAGGTGGGCTCCAACATACCTGGTATGTGTAGAGCTGAGGTTGGAATGCAGGACTTTATACATGATAGGCAAGCTCTCCACCAGCTGAACTATATTGCCCGATATAAGAGAAAAATGTTAGCACTTCAGTTTTACTGGAGTTTGAACAGGGTGAACTCTGACACATGTAGTGATCACACAGGGGGAAAGTATTCTATAACTCTTTTCAACAACTTAATAAAATAGTAGACTTATGCAGTGTATCAAGATTGCTGAAGACAATTTTCATGTTACAGTATTGCATGGAGAAGAAGCTAGTTACTTTCAGATTTCAGAAAAAGAAAGCAGTGAGATCTGTAAAACTTTGGATACCTTCAGTTTCACACCATCTTATCACCATAAAGTAAGGAGACTCAGTGAGCTGGGAAAAGGTTAAAGAAATAAGTACTGGGTTACATATGTTTCTAAGAATTAAAGACACCTAAGTAAATACTAACCCATTAATATTTGCTGGGCCATATCACTCCCCTAGTTTCATCTATGTGAAGTCCATGAGTTCAGTGTTCTTCTTTTCTTTTTCTTTTTCTGTGTGTGTGTGTGTGTGTGTGTGTGTATGTGTGTATATATGTGTGTGTGTATATATGTATGTGTGTTTGTGTACATAGCCAGAAGTCAATATCCAGTGTTCTTCTCATAAAAGCTAACCACCCAACTGTTTTTAAGACAACGTTTCTCCCTGAAACATGTAGCTCACTAGTTAGGTTAGGCTGGCTGGCCAGTGAGCTTGAACATGCCTCTTGTATTCATCTTCTCATTATTAGAATTTCTAGCATATACCGCCATGTCTGGCTTTTTTGCATTGATTTTAGGAATTGAACTTGCCTTTGAATCCTTGTACAGAAAGCGCCTTATGGATTGATTGTCTGCCTTGCCAAACATATTATCTCTTAATCCTTCCTCTAATGCATTGAAGCTATTGTACTGATGAGGAATTGTAGGGCATATTAAAATAACAGTGTCACTTTGTTCAGACTAATCACTTTAAAATAATTATATATTATAGCAGTAATATTTCATTAAAAAACAGTTTTAATAAGTGAATATTTCTGAATCTCCTAATAGACACACAAATCCTGCTAGAGGTTACTGAACATCAGTTTTTCAAGTGCATTGCAAAATTGCATTTTAATATAAAGTGATAATTTGTGGGAGAATAAAACTGGAAAATATCAGAAAATCTGAGAAAAGAGCTAAATGGAATCTCTAACTTGAGTCAAGCTTCAGATGGGTGTAATCTGCAGGCCCTGTCTTCTTGGTCCAATATTTGACTCCTGTTCACTTAAAGAATCCATCATCGAGACTTAACATCTCTCCAACAGAGACTTACTTCCCAATGGTTTCAGATTAAAAGATCCTGTCAATCATCTGTATCTTGTTCAAGAATCATAAATCATGTATACAAACATAAAGATGCTGTATGTTTGTTACAGAGGACTTGCTTAGCATGCTTGAAAACCTGGGTTCCATCTCAGCACCCCATAAGCTAGATATGATCAGGAATGTGTATAATCTCAGCAATTGTGAGGAATAAGAAAATGAGTCAGAAATTCAAGGCCAATCATATATCATGTAGAAAGCTTCAGGCCAGCCTGGGATACATAATAATCTGGTACAGGAATGGAGTAGTATGTGAATTATTATCCCATCAAAGGTCAGTTAAATTAAATGACATTTTAAGAAAGCTAAATTTATTCCAAGAGACCTTTTTATTCCAAAGTTGTTTCCTAATTGCATATTAATATGTAAATGGTTACTTTTTTTGTAAAATGATGGTAAGTTTAGGTGCCATTTTGGTTTATTTTATTTGCAACTTGTTTTGTGTATTTGAATTTTCTGCCTTGTTGGAATCATACATGTTGATGCATTTTTATCTCTTCCTTTCTCCTTTTATTTTCTGAAAATCTTCTAGTTTGCAAATCTACTGTGGTTCAAACTGAGAAGTTCATGTATGAAAGGGATTTGTGGGGTCTCATATCATCTGTCAAATCTTATTGACTCAAGAACCTTATTTGCCATTTCATAGAGCTAACAAATTACTCATGGTACAGAATTTATTTAGTGCATAACCATATTAGGAGCTGAATTATCCTTACTGCTTTACCTTTGAATAACTCAACCTAATTTGTCAACACTATTATCTTATCAGACAGGTTCGAAAAGCTATATACTTAATTAGAAATGAAACCATAATTGACATTTATGTCTTTTGATCTCTGAATCTGCATTTTACCTGCTGCCTAACATGACCAGACTCTGGTGTTTTGAGGTTGTCATTTTTAGTTTCTTGAGTAATAAAAGAATCATTCTATGAGCAAGCCTTGGGCATCTGCTTTCCACAGTTCTAAACAGAACAAATCTAATCTATGGTTAAACTATAGCTTTTGGTGAGCATCCCATTCATTATTTTACATCTCCTGTTTAGATTATCTAGATTATAGAATAAATTAGTGCTATGGAGATTTGAATAACTCACATTTTATCCTGATGTCAGCATGGACGTATGACCTGAGTAGTAAGGAAAGCCCTAGAATCTCTTCTGTACTCAGGATCACAGAGAATGATGTGGGATTTGTTATTTTATTATTATTATTATTATTATTATTATTATTATTATTGCTGTTATTATTGCTTCTGTTACTCTTATTATAAAATCTCATACATTTGTGTGATGTATTTTATCATACATTTTCCCCCATAACTCATCCATGCTCTGCTAGAACTCTCAAACACATTTTCTTTTTGATTTCACATACTCTTCATTATTACCTTTGTTATCAATCCTATGTGTACAATTAGTGCAAACCACATGAGTATAGGTAAAGAGCCATCATTTGCAGCATGGGCAAAACACCAGCAGCCAAATTCTCTGAAAAAATATCCTACAGTGGGATGTTAATTTATCTTTTTGGCTTGGTGTTTTGCTGAAAAACCAAGCTACTGTAAGTTGATGTGTACAACAGTCATATCATGCCCACAAGAGAGCATTTAAAAGCACATCTCCCCTTCCAGCTCTGAACTTTCTGTCTGTCTTTCCACTGAGAGTCAATGATTTTTTTCCTTTTTTGTATGCTAATGGAATGAATTAGCTTACTGTTTAAAGGTCTCCTTTAACCAGAGATTGACCTCACTTTTTGCTGTACTTCATTAACATGAGCAATGGAGCCTGGTGGCTCAGTCATAGCATTATGATGCTGAAAATGAGAATAATCAATTCTTCTATCATACCTCTTCTGTAACCATGAGCAAGCTTCTTGATCTCTTTGCCCTATAAACTGTTTATATCTAAGATGAGCAAACTGTTAACTGCTTCATAGATGCAGTAAAATAGATACAGTGAGAGAGTGTGAGCACAGACAAGCTCCTGGAATGAAAGTTTACTTGATTCTGGAATATGGGCAATCTTAAGTAAAGAGTGCCCTTTTATGCCCCCAATGTTCCTCAATTGTATTCATTCACATGACCTTGTAATTCTGGAAAAAAAATGTCCTCTCTCCTGGCCTGTGCTCATGGCCTTCCTCTTCATTGTCTTCTCCTTCTGGACATAAGGAATGATTCACTGTATAAATCACTCTTGCTTTCTTTCACAATGCAACACAAGGCTGCATCTGAGCTATTTGTCATCTCATTCCTGACTGTAAAACCTAGGAAGTTAAATCATCTTCTTTCATTGAATTCTTTGCCTTCTCTGTGCTGTTTTTTCTCCCAGTTGACAATTGCTATGTTACTAAGTCATTCTGAAAAACCATGTGCCTCTCCTGGACATAAGGAGAAATTCAGTTTTATAATGCACAGTCCTTTAATGGTATTTCTTCTCCATTCCTTTTCTCTCTTCTCTTTCTCTTCTTCTATTTTTCCCTTCATTTTTGAATAACCCCATCATTATGTCTGATATCTATGAGTACTACAGCAGTGTCAGAAAGGTGTTGTCTTTGTGAGCCTCTCCCATATCCTGACCACAGGCTGCCTGGCTGTATCTTGATACTGCTTTGGGTCATCTGCTCAGAGTTTCATATCTGACATGTTTTTACAGTCAGGAGAAGCAGAACTTCCCAAATCATGAAGACCTGGTTTCTTTTTCTCAGCATTTCTTCTCTCAGCTCAGTGTATTGCTTTTCCTCTGACATATTGGTTTTCAGATAATGGAAAAAAGGGTTTCAGCTTTGCCATACTTCTTGGAATTTTTTATAGCTAAATATAATACTACATGAAGCATTACTTCTTACATAATAGTAAGATGGTCAGTGCAACTCCTCTAACTTCCCTGTCACTTGATAATGACTATTTTCATTTCCTTCAAATCTTCATCAACAGCATTTTGAGCACTGGTGCTAATAGTGATAATCTTATTCCCAGTGATTCAGGGACTTTAGAATACAGTGGAGATTTGTCTCTAGCATGCTGTTTACTCCATTCTGAACCATCATATACCCCAACTTTAGTATCTGTATTTTTCTGTGTGTGGAAATGTGCATGTATGTTAATGGGTTGTATATAAATGTCCATGTACATGTGTGTAAAGGCCATAGGTAAGTGTTTAGTACCTGTCTACCATGTTTTCTGAGATATAGTAACTCACTAATTCCTGGGGTTTGACAATACAGCTAGTCTGGTTGGCTAGAGTGCTTCTTGTCTCCTTTTCAAAGTACTGGAATTGCAAGCATATTCCACCACACACACAAGTTCTGAAGATGGAGCCTTTGAATTGCAAACAATTTACTATATGAGCCATCTCCACAAACTCTATAATCTCTATTTCTTATAGCAATCTTGTCAATGATATACAAGGTTTCCTACTGTGATCCTCAAATGTTTTTAGCCTCTACTCACTGACAAGTTTCAACATTACTTCTGGTCCCTTAAACATCTGTTACAAAAGTTTCCAATTTTCAGGTACCAAAATACATATGACTTTTCTACTATTTTTTATAAAATGAAATCATAGAGGCTTAAAATAATATCAATTTATCATCTTACAGCTTGAGAAATCAGAAATTTAATACAGATCTTCAGATTAACTGAGCAATCTGCAGAATATCCTCCTATTATTCTTGACACTTGGAGAAGCTCTGGCATCTCAGGGGGAAGATCTAATTTATTGTGCCAAGTACCCACTATGTATGGCCTTATGTGCTTTGATCTCTGTTTCTTGTTCATCTTTCCGTATCTTGCTCTGGTTTATCTGCCACTCTTTTTAAGAGCCACAGTGGTGATACTAGTCACATGTGTATCATTTAAAATCTCTTTCTCAATGTCATCAGTTTACTAATATCACCATGTATGTTTTTCAATCTAATATAAAACTAGTCACATATTTTAGAGGTTAGGGAAAGAGCATCTATAAAGAGCTGAAGCAGTTTGGGTAAAAATAAAAAATGTTCCCTTTAGGGTTATATATTTGAATATTTGGTTCCCAGTTGGTTCTGGTTCTTGGAAAGAATCTGAAAGCATTAGTCTTGTTACGACAAGAACATCACTGCAGAGTGGGGAAGAGCATTGAGCTTTTATAGCCTCATTCTGTATTCTGTTTTTGTGCTTCCTGAAAATGCCATCATACAGTTTCCTGCTCTGGCCACAATTTGTTTCCTGGCAGCTGTTTTGCCTTCCTCATCATGACACAGAATATTCTCCTAGAATTCTTGACACTTGGAGAAGCCCTGGCATCTCAAGGGAAAGATCCAAATATATTTATTTTCCTTAAAACCAAAATATCCTCTTATCTCCTCTAAGTTGCTTTTGCCAGGGTTCTCTGTCCCAGCAATGGAAAAGTGACTAACAACAGAGAGGTGTTATTTGGTCTACTGTAAGTTATGAGTGTTTCTTGAATAGTTTTGGTATTAGACTCTGACTTGGCAAGTGCGTTTTCCATCCCATGAATTGGCTTTTCACTTTTATTGTATCTTGAAACACAAAAATTTAAAGTTTAATGAAGCAAAGTTTATATTTGTCTTTGAAGAACATGTATACCACATATTAGTAACATTATACTAATAACTATAAGGCTTGATATAATTCTCCTATAGTTAGATTTTGACTATTTTTGGGGTTCTTATTTTCTGTGTAGTATGATCCAATAACTTTATTTGTTCCTAATGTTTTGTCATCATTTACTCAAAAAACTAATTTTCCCATCAAATTGTTTTAACATTTACAAAGGTTAATTGACTAAATGAAATTATATTTTGGGGCTGAAGAGCTGGCCCAATGGGTAAAAATGTGTACTGCTCTTGCAGAAGACTGGAATTTAGCTCCTATCATCCACACAAGTCAGCTCACAAACTGTCTCTATCACCAGATCGAGGAGGATGTGAAGCCATTTGGACTCCATGGATACCTGAACTTCAATAAATAAACCTACACACAGGTAAACATAGACTTTTGGTGGAAAATTAAAATTATTCTGACAAATGTAGATAACTATATGTCTAAACTTTCCAACTATTCTATTATTCCACATGGCTATAGGTTTTCCAGGATAAGGCAATCTAGATTGCTGAAGTTTAAAATGAATTTTGAAATCAGATAAATGATTTCTGTTACCTTTTAAAGTATATGTGAATTATTCTCTGTGTACCTATGCATGTGAGTTCAGGAACACCTGGAGTCCAGAAGAAGGAGTTGGATCAGTTTGTGCTTCAGTTACATGCAGTCTTGAGATACTGTCTTAGTTAGGGTTTTACCGCTGTGAACAGATGTCATCACCATGGCAACTCTTAATAAAGACAAAATTTAATCTGGGCTGCTTTCAGCTTCAGAGGTTCAGTACATTATCATAAAGGCAGGAGCATGCGAGCATTCAGGTATATGTGGAGCTGGAGGAACTGAGAGTTCCATCTCTTGTTCCAAAGGCAGGTAGCAGAAAACTGGCTTTCAGGAAGCTAGGGGGAAGGTATTAAAGCCCACATCCTCAGTGACACAGCTACACCAAAAAAGCTATACCTTCTAATACTACCATACCCTGGGCCAAGCATATACAAAACATTATAGCTACTCAAGATGGTACTTAAAACGTAACTACTAAAATATGTAAAAAGATCATCAAAATGGGTATTTAAGAAAAATCTACTTGTTATTATGTAATCTTTGCATTTGCATATACGTTTTTGGACAAGCTTGAGAAAAAGTAACAGAAATTGCAAAAAATCTGAAAAACAACATGGAGGGTGTTCTGTTTTCACTACTTCTGTTGATGAAAGTGGGGTGTGCAACAAATTCAGGCATTCAATTTCTTCGAAGACAGTTTCTTTCAATAGTTTTTAGGATGACTTTCTTTTGATAAGACTATTCTATTTTGATGACACTTTAATGAATTTGTTCATATAAGAATACAGAGATGAAGATAATTGCTGTATACCAATCATAGATGGTGTGAAACTATAGACCTCAATACTTGTAACGCAAATTTCTATCACCGTAGCTTTTCTTTTTTAAAGGCTTTCAATATTCAAGTCCAAACCAGGTTCATAAGTAGATAAATTTATTTCTTCATCCCCACTATACAGCACATATACACCACTTGTGTATCTTTTTCTTCCTGACTCTATGATGTTGAAACAGCACTGGTCATCTTTGTTGTTTTTTTGATCTAATATAGAAAGCTTTCAATCTCTCATCAGTTGACCCGACCTGCGGGTCCTAGTAATTTGTGGGGGAAAGGAGGACCACAACCTGAAAAAGACCGGGAGAGAAAGAAGAAAGGACTCAAGGAAGCAACTGCTTGTCAAGAGCCATCTATTTGAGCGCAAAGCGCCTTTTTATAGTATGTTTTACAAGAGGAGGGGGCGAGAGGGGCCAGGTGGTGGGAAAATACAGAATCTTCTTGGCCTATGCCCTGGAACATTTCATGGTCTACAAGGTACACTGCCTTGAATTATGGTCTACCTGCTTTTCTAAGAAGATACGGTACACTGCCTTGAATTTATCTGCAGCTGCCAAACAGGATCTTGTGGTTGCCAAGCTGCAGGGGACATTGTACAGGTGGGGAAAGATAGGGGGTGAGGGTAAGGGCGAGGGTCCTGGCTTCTGGCAATCAGTAAACACTGTGTTAGCTATGGGTTTTTCATAGATCTCCTTAATCATGTTTAGAAGGTTTAATTTTACTTTTGCTACATTGTTGTTCCCCCCCATGGAATGCAGTTAGTTTTTGTTAAAAGAACTTCCTACATCTTTTAAGAACATTATTTTGTTTCTGGCCCTAGTGGTTTTTAACACTGATTGTTTACCAACTCAAATATGAGTTCCTAAGGAAAATCCTCATTTAGTCTTAGTTCTATGACCTGGTGTATTCTCACCTGTTCTATGTATTCCTTCATAGAGATGTTATTATTTGGTTAAGGATTTTTGTATGTGTATTCAAAGAGATATCTGTATCAATTTTCTTATAAGGTGCTCTATAGATTTTACTTTCAAGATAATCATGGCCTTATGGAATTAGTTGTTTTCTAAGTGTTTTGCAGGATTGAGCTATGTTTGATGAAAAAAATATTATTAATCCAACCACTTGACTTGTAGCAGTCCGGGACATGATGGCAGTTTCCAATAACTTGAGAAAGTCTGGAGTTCCAAGAGTTTTATTGTTCATGGTATGTGATAGATGGTCTAGATGTGTACCCCCCCTGTTTAAGCCAGGGGGAGCTGGTTTAAATAGGGGAGGGGGAAGAGGGGAGTCACTTAATTTAGCTACATCCATTGGCCTTTAGTTAACTCATGAATATGGAAATCTGTCAAGGCTGAAGCCTGTAGTCATGCCCTCTCCCTATGTGTGGATGGTGATGCAAACCTCTCTGGGAGTGGCTGCTTAGCCAAATGTGACTGCAAGGCGCAGTTAAATGGAGGTTAGACTGTGTGTAGGAGCCTGGATTCTGGAGCGTGGCTGAACATCTGTCATTTCTCCATGGGTTCAAAGCTCATGTCCAGCCAACAATCAAGATATCATTCCATGGCTCGATACTGCAAGCCAATTTATACTTCCTTTAAATTTGGGTCAGTTCTTATACTTTTCTTCTATCAAGTACTTTATTTCATTGCACATATTTGTTTGTTGATGATTTTAGTACTATACTCATATAATTATTTTTATTCCTATAGATTCTAAAGTAACACTGACCTTCATATTCCAGTTTTGGTAATTTGAGAGATTAAATCAATATTTCTCTTAAATTTGCTTTTCTCTAAAGAAGCATGTTTTGTTGATTTAAATTATTTTTTATTTGTTCTTTAGACCTACAGTATTTGCTTTCTTAATCCATGTCATTTAATTATGTTGCTATTGGGTGTTTAGATAGTAGTCTTCATGATCATCTGCTCCTATAAATTCATTCAAGATTTATTTTCCTGGCTTCTTAACCTATCATCTACCTTATAGGAAGTACTTTATTGTCCTGGTCAGAACTTTTGTTTAACACATTAGCTAAGAAGAACCACAATTGAAAAAACTCTCCCATTAGATGGGCTATATACAAATCTATTTAATGGCCCACCTCATTGTAATGACCCAGCAGTCCTTGAGATGACTTGCTGAACACATCATGAGGAGAAGTCAGTAAGCATCATTCCCCCATGGTCTCTGCTTCAATTCCTGCCTCCATATTCCTGCCTTGACTTTCCATGATGATGGCCTTCAGCATCAATACCAAATAAGCCTTATTCTCCCCAAGCTAATTTTGGTCATGGTGTTTTATCATGACATAAGAAATCAATTAATACAATTTTCTGTGTGTACTTAAACTTTCATTGTGCTATTGTTAGATGTGTACTATGCCTGATTTGGTACACAGTGCTCAATATTTTGAGTATGTTTCATTCTAACTACCCTTTATTGAAACTGGAGTGTTGAAGTATTCAATTAATGTCATAGAATTACCAATTTCTTCAATTAATTCTATTACATTTAAAAACACATATTTGAAATTCTGCTGTAGTGTGTATATGTTAATAACTATTCTATTTTCTTAGAAGTTAATTCTGATTCATTCACCACATCTCCCTTTAAATGGAAAAGGGACCCTGAGATTTTTTATAATGGTTTTCTTTCATAGGAACACTGTCATTAGGTGAACATATGCAATTCATATTTTAAATTCAACTCTATGGTAATGTTCTAGTATGCTTTTGTTCTGTGACTAAATACTCTGCCCAAGAGCAATGCAGTGTGTGGGTAAAATATTCTATGTTGTTTATACCCTGTAGGTCATAATCTATCACAGAGGCAAGTATAGGCAGGAACTTATAGAAGAATCAGTGATAATGTGCTGTTACAGGTTTGCTCACAAGGTTCATGCCTAGTCATTTGATTATGGGAAATATTTCCCATAAGGGCTTAGCCCTCCTATATCCATTAGCAACTATGGAAATCCTTCACAAATATATTCACAGGCCAGTCTGACCTGAGCAACCCTCAATGGAGACTCTCAAGTGATTCTAAGCTGTGTCAAGTTGACAGTCATGCTAACAAGGACAACTATTGACTTCACATTTTATATTCCTGGTTCTGATATCTTCCCAGATTCCATCTTTTTATGTAAACATTCATCTCTTTATTGTATTCAAAATAGTCTCAAAGCAGAACTCCTATTTTACTTCCTTTCTATGGTCTAATTTGCTTTAGAAAGTGACCTGTAAGCAATGATATTCTTGCCTGTTAATCTTCTCCTAGAGGCAAGTATTCCATAGATGTAATTATGAAATCTATACTTTGCTTGTTTCCTCTCTTGTCATCACTATCATTAAGCATCGCCATAGCTTCAGTCACTTGTTATTTGTTCTCAATCATTATGATTTCAACTTTCCAATACAATATCACATTAAAGTCATTTGGTCATAAATCAGGTAATGTACCTTCCTTTTTTGATTCTCCTTACTGTTTTCCACTTAGAATTAAAGCCAAAACTTCAAGTTAAGTGAGTTAAGACTGAGTTAGTACCATATAATTTTCAAATTTATCCTTTTCAGAAAATATGCTTGTTTTGTTCTCATTTTAAGTGTGTGGCATTTGATAATTCCATATAATTGTTACTTTGTGTATGTCATGGAAACAGGAATGTGAGACAGATGCTCTAGTGGCATTCACAGTCACAAAGCAGCAGGGGATATTGGCTGGTACCATCCTTGCTTTCTTCATTAATTTAGTTTAGGATCCCAGACCATTGAATGGTACTATCTACAAGATAGGTCTTCTTACCTCAAGTAACCCAATCTACAAACTCTCTCACAGACATGCCCAGAGGTTTTTGTCTTATAGATGAATCTAGATTGTGTTAGTTGACACTGTTAACCAAAATAATCCATTTGTCCTTAGTCATTTACTCTTAGCTTTAATATTATCCTTTAAATATTTTCCCCATCATCTGAAATTCAACTTCTTCATGCATATGCCATATATTATCACAGTTCTACGTCCACTTTACAGCACATCCCATTTTACAACATTCATGGTACTTAGTTATCATTTTAAATATTCTGCTCATTTATTAGTTTAATTAATATTATTCTTTTTTTCTCTTCACATCTCTATTAATGTTTGTTTCTTTAATACAAAGATATTCTTTTTTATTGAACTTGTATTCTTTATGTGGCAGATGTCAATAGATATTTATTTTATAGATGTATGACTAAATCTACTTAGAAAGTAATGAATGAATGATTTAAGAGTCAATATAAGAAAAAAATATTCAATCTGTTTTTCTTCATTCGATATTGTATTTGGTGGCCTGAGTACACAGATCAGTGGATAAACTACTTGCCTTGCAAGGAGGAAAATCTTAGTTTGATGTCTAGAATCTAAATTAAAGAGATGGGAATAGGGTTGTATGCCTATAATCTCAAGACTGTTGAAGTGAATGCAAGTAGATACCTGTCCAGTCAACCTACTCAGTAATTACAAAGGTGATGAGAGAACTGATCAAAAAAAAAAAAAAAAGATAGACACACTTAGGAAAAATATCCAAGGTAGAACTTTTGTCTTTGAACATGCAAATACATACACATACAAATTCAAAATTCATGGGCTTCAGAGGTTGCTCAGTGGTTAAGAGCACTAACTGTTCTTTCAGAGATCCTGGTTTCAATTCCCAGAAACCACATGGTGGCTCAGAAACATCTCTAGTGGGATCCGATGCCCTCTTCTGATGTGGCTGAGTCCTCATGTACATAAAATAAATAAATAAATCTTTAAATAAACAGAAAGAGAAAAGTAAATTCAAAATTCATATAGTGTATGGTCACAAGTAGAGATAGATTTGGTGTCATTACAATGGAATCACAAGGACTGAGCATGAAAGAAGAGATTGACAAAAATAGTCACCGTCCTTTACCAGAGAACAGTCAAGAGCAAGAGAAACAGAAGACACAGTGTGATTAAAGTTCATAAGGATTAAATATGTATATGAAGGAACCAACCACAAATTATAAAAAAAATGAACTATGAGCTTTGGGCATAGTGGAATAAAAAACACTGACTACTTTAAAACATTAAATAAAACTTTAAAATATTCTATTTTAGTATTTTTTCACATTGGTATGCATTAGTCATCCTACCCATATACTAACTTCACTTTTTCCTTTATCCCCTCTTATTTGTTCCTTTTGTTATCTTAGTGAATTTAACATCTGCTTAAGTGTGTGTGTGTGTGAATACATATCATTTAGAGTGACAAATAACATAAAACATGATATTTTTTTTTCATGGAATGGCTTTAATTCACTTAATATATTTTTTTCCAGTTTTATCCATACCTTCATTCATCTATATGGCTGAAACAATTTCCTTATGTATGTAGACTGTGCTTTAATATCTATTAAATATCTGTTTAATATCTGTTGAACACCTTGGTTGACTCAATGTAATTACTGTTCTTAGACCCACAATACAATCAATGAGCCAGTATTGCTGTGATACATAGACTTGGAATCTTCCAGGAAAAAGTACCCAGGAGGGTTACAATTGAGCCAAATGGGATCTAAATGATAGCTCTAATGTGACAGAGTATAAACTTCTATATTGGAAGAAACTGTCGCACATGTTGAGCTTCTCTGGAGCTGCTGTGGATTTTAAAAGACCCAGGAGGACACTGTGACTACATCTAATTTATAATTCATGTAAGGCAAGGGTCTCTCAGAAAGTAAAGAAAGAACTCAGGGAACCAAAACCAACAGAGTCAAGGACCTCAAGCCTCCATTCATAAGTATTGTTCAATAAGAAGCAATTTCCATGGCTGCAGGAATGAGTGAAGGTCAAGACATAAGACGATCACAGATAAAGAAGCAATGAAAATAAGATGAAGATCACACCTATATTAGTTTAAAAAATACTGTGAGCTGACATGTCCTGTCCAGCAGGGCATTAAACAGGGTCCGGGGAGATCACCTAAGAGAGAATGAGGAAAAATGGGTGAACACAAAGGAACACGGCTTGTCGATAGGCTGATCAAACCGTAATTTTTACTTTTTTACATACGAGTTATATACACAAAAAGACAGGATGTTGGGAGGGGATGACACAGGGGTGTAGGTGTTCAGGGAGAGTACAGATATCTTCCAGAACAGAGTGTCAGCTGGGTGAAGGTTCAGGGCACAGATCACTATGACTCTGCCTACGATTCACTTGTCCTTATCTAAGTTGGTACTATCCACCAAGGCTACCTATCGACAAGGTCTATGTATTCAGCCTAGCAAAGCTACTTGTTTACAATAGCTTCTAGGCATCTGTTTCAGTGTTTTTCCACAGAGACTCAAGACTTTGTGTTAGCAGGCATGTATATCAGGCCTATTGCTGATTTTAGGCCTATGGCTGACTTTAGGCCATCAGTGCTCTCATTGAAACTGAATCTTATTCTGGCTTCTGTGGATCATTCTCCAGGCTAGCTAGCCCATTATCTTCAGGAATTCTTCTGGCTCAACCTCCCACTTCATAGTAGGACTGCTGGGATTACAGTTGTTCATCCTCTAATCTGGCATTTTATGTAGACCCTGGGGATTAAACTCAGCTCATCATGTATACCTGGTAAGCACTTATACCCTCTGAGCTATCTTCTCATCCCTGAAAATGTGATTATGTCTCTCAAAAGGAAGAAAAGGTAGTCTATAGTAATTTACTCTCACCAGAATGTAGATCATGAATAAGTTAACGTTTCTACCTAAATATATTCCAGAAATGTCAGTTAAACTCTCCATAAGTAGTTAATACTTTACTATGGAACAAGAGAAAAATAGTGCCAAATTAATTGACTTCCCTCCACAGTTACTCAATAAAATGCATTTGAAGTGTTCATTTAAACTGAAAGCAAGTGAATTTCAAAGAGATTTCTTCTTTAGCAGAAAATGAAACCTACCCTCTACCACTTTTGGGGACACTTTCATTATTGTGCTGTATCATGTGTAGTTATACAATTGGCATCTATTCAGAAGTAGATTGGTGTCTCTGTGGCTCATGTGGATTTTAGAAACATAGCAAAGAAGAAAATTTTAAAATTCCTTCTTTATACACAAGTAATATAAAAAATGTCACCACTAAATACTCAGAGGAATGAAATTTTGTTTTGCTTTTAACCTGGTTATATTCTAGAAAAAACTTATTCATCAGGTGGATGTCTAATTTCTCTCTCTTCTTCTCTCTCTCTCTCTCTCTCTCTCTCTCTCTCTCTCTCTCTCTCTCTCTCTCATATAACCCAGTATTTTATTAGGTAAGATGATTTTCTAAACTTGTGTTGCTTCATTTTTAAATAATTATTTTTTGCATCTCAAATGGTTATTTTTAATGCACTCAAAGAGTTCCTAATTGAACACGAGTCAGTGTACCCTTGTTGCAGAGTACCTCCTTATCCAATGGCTTATCCTCTTATCTCCTGATTTTCTTCAAGCATTCTAGCTACAGCAAAGAATGAATGATATATACTGCTGAACAAAGCCTTGTACTAGCAAGTCTCAGCTAGAACAAAGTCACATTTAGAGAAAGTTGCTTAAGTATTTTGTAGTATTTATTATCTCTTCTACTTTTCCTTAAATTATTGTTAAGATTTTTTGACTGACAGTCCATAATTGTATATCTGTGTACTATGATGTGACATTCTGTTAAGTTTCACTCTACGTGGCATGATAAAGTTTGGATATTTAATACATGACCATGTATTTATCAATGTTTTCTAATAAGTCACTTGAAATTTACGTTCCTAGTTCTCAGTAGCACATTTGATAGTTCACTATTGGTCAGTCACACAGTTTTTACATCTAAAACTTCATACCTTGACCAACATCTCTGTGTCCTTTTTTTTTTCCTGTTCAGCCAATGGTAACTGCAAGGTAGATGGGGAAAAATAGATAATTGGGCAAGTAACTGGGTGGCATGCTTATATTCAGAAAAAAAGGCTTTGAAGGGGACTTCTGGTGTAAGAATAAAAGTCTGATGTATGCTAACAACCTAGGGGGTATTTATGGGGCAGAAGTTGGAAAGGGTACCACATTTAGCCTGACATTAGCTATTTCTGGGGTATCCAGAGAGTGAGTGCATGTCTATTGGAGAGACAAAGTCATGCCTGGGAGTTTTTAAGGGTGACAAGACCACACATAGCTCTTGGTCTATGAGAGCGAGTAACAGAAAGAATCTATAGCAGTGGCTCTCAACTTGTGAACCACAACTCTATTGGAGGTCAAAGCACTTTTGCAAAGGCATTGCCTAAGACCATCAGCAAACACAGATATTTATATTACAATTCATAACAGTAGCAAAGTTACAGTTAAGCGATAGCAATGAAAATAATTTTATGGTTACAGATTATAACGACATGAAGATCTATATTAAAGGGTGAGAGCACTAGGAATGTTGAGAATCACTGATTTAAAAAAATAAGTCATTTTAATTGTGAAAGACAATTTACTATGGTTTCAAGTCTCTTGAGAGCTTTGCCTGAGGATATACATTCAGAAGTCCACCATTAGAAATGAAGTTGATATTGAAGAGCCAAATGTTTTCTTCTATTAGAAGATAGAAACCCTTAGATGAGTGGTATACATGAACTTTGTTTGCAATTAGAATTGTGTGAACTTCTGTTTATATATAGCATTTTATTTGAAATACAACCTAGGTGTCTGGGAAGGCAAGTAAATGGGAAAAACACTTGCCACACAAGTATGAAGAGCTTAGTTTGAATTTCTGAGAATGAATAAAGACAGATAAAAAACTCCTATTATAAGAAAGGACTCTGAGACAGGAGAATACCGATAATTTTATAGGCTGGCTTGTCTGGTATACTAAGTGGTTAAGAAAGTTGTCTGAATTTCAAACATAATCAAAGGTGAGGACCAATACCACAGGTTATCTTTTGGCCTGCATATATATGACACTGCAAAGCCAAAAATCTGTACCTGCATGTGCACACAAACACATAGACACATAGACACTCACAACTATGCAAGAAGAAAAATAGAGGACAAAATATATTGACAATTTGCAAACAAAAGTATATGTAGAAAGAAAAGGAAAACTTTTAGAAGAGGAAGGTTACAAAAAGAATCTCTTCAGCTTTATGATTGTACCTTTAGAATATAATATGCAACAAGAATTAATAGTAGGTGGTGGAATCTTAAAATTCTCATTTGTTTCATTCCAAAAGTAAAGTTTAGGGTGATATGACTGACCTGTTTTGCTTATGCTTTAATGTAAATTCATCAAGAACACATATATGCAACATTTGGAGGAATTTTATATTTTTAAGATCCAAAGAGTGCTTTTGATTAAAGTGATTCTGTGCTAAATCTTGACTCAATACCCTCCACAATCATATGAAGGGCAAACTAAAGCTATTTTTAATTAAAGTGAATAACTTGATTTCATGAAATTATAATGTTCTTTAATGATTGCCAGATTGTATTCAAGGCAGAAAGCTGACATTTTGCCTTAATCAATGCACATTTTATTAAAATCAATATGGTCTATCATGTAAGGCCTACTGAAATATCATTAATAAAGGGTGATCAATAAAAAAGTACGCAACTCAAATTGAATTGAGATTTGACATGATGATAATTACAGTGTCTATTCTACACACATTTACAGAAAATTCAGTGTCTTAGGCACTCGGCAAGAATCAATGAAAAGCCCCCATTCTTCCCTTCACGATTTTACTGAAGAATAAGTAGCATAGCATTATAAAATGGATTCCGGTAACCGTGATTTTTATAGTGTTTCACCAGCATTTTGAAGAATTAATTCATTTTAAATGAGAATTCATCCCATGAAACCACTAAATGAAGATAGCCCGTCTAAGTGTTATAAAATTAGTATATAAGATAAAGTACAATAGCTTCAGATTCACCCTCATGGGTTTTACTGAAAGTGTGTGTGTGTGTGTGTGTGTTCATATGAATCTAAGAATATAAATGTATAGATACATATACCATCCTGCAGAGGCCACAGGACACTAGATGTCTTCTTGTGTAATTTGGTGAATAAAGAACTTGCAGTTTTGGCTGGCTAGGTTGTCTGCTCTTGAAGCTCCTCTTATCTGACGTCCGCTGCTCCCCATAGCTTTAAGAACACAACATATAATATGATATCAAGCTTTGTACATAGCTGCTAGGGATTCAAACTCTGGTCACTTGAACAGAAAGTGTTTTTATCCTTTGAGCCATCTTCCCAGGCTCCAGATATGGGTATTTATACTAAAGAATGGATCATTTTGATTCTCCTAGAATTTGTTTTCTTGTTACAAAAAGAACATGCTTCCAGACAACAAATGCATGTTGGTTTCCAAAATTCTGAGGTATTTAACTCCTGGAGCCAGATGAGATGCCACTACTGAGGTCAGTCCTTTGTTTCCTCCTACTCAATCGTATATTTAAACTAATCTTCTGTTTATAAGATATGAGATCTGCTTTCTTGTTAATATTGAATTTTATTCTACTATGATTGTCTTATTGAAGGAGAGTTCAAAACTTAGTTTTTAGTATATAAATGTATAAAGTAAATGAGTAAATTAAAAAGCATGTCATAAAAGAAAAGGACACATGGGATAGGGAGATGTCTTGTTTGTTAAAGTGTTTGCATTGCAAGCATAATGACTTGAATTCAATCTCCAAAAATGATGTAAACCAAACAAATCCCTGAACATGGTGGTAAACTTGGAGAGGTAAAATTAGGGAGGTTGGAGCTTTCATTTCAGCTAACTTAACTCATTTGGTTCCAAGAGATTGTCATATCCTGTATCAAATACTAGGACAGTGCCTAAGTAATATCATTGAGGTTGATAACTGACACATGCATACACACACACACACGCACACACACTCACATTCGTACTCTGAAAAAAAAAACAAATTAAAATTAAAAAATATATATACTCTGGCTTGTAATAGTGCTTAGCACCTGTCATGGTAAATCTTCATTGTAAGCATCATGTACCTGGAAATAGAGAAGCTACATGAAGTATTGTCTTTATTAGATTTTCTGGTGCACATGTCTGTGGGATACTTTCTTAATTGTTAACTGTCTTAGTTTGTTCCTTTAATACTATGGTAAAATGACATGACCAAAAGCAACATGAGGCAAAAAAGAATTTATTTCAACTCACCTTTTATAGTCCATCATGGAATGAGGTTAAACCAGAAACTCAAAGCAGAAATCTGGAGAGAGAAAGTGAAGCAGAGGCCACGGAGAAATGCTGCTCACTGTCTTAGTCCTCATAGCTTGCTGAATATGTTTTCTTGTAGCTTCCACAACTAACTCTCCAGGCATGGTACCTCTCCCACATTAGTCATTAATCAAGAAAATGCCATTACAGACTTGTCTATAGACAATATGACAGAACCATTGTCTCTATTGAACGTTTCTTCCCAAATAATGCTAGATCATGTCAAACTGACAAAACAAAAAACAAAACACAACAACTAACCTAGGACTCTAAGTGATTTATAAAGAACAAGCCTAATACCCTCTCTTGTAAGCTTACTTGAATGTACAAGAAAAATTGCTGAGGGTTGGGGGGATGGCTCAGCCAAAAAGGACATTCACTGTTCTCAGAAAAGACAACCACTCAAGTGTATCTGGTGCCTCTGGCTTCCACAGGCATCCACAATCATCATAACAAACATGTGGACACACAAGCATACACATTAATTCAAAATAAAATATTATTTAAAAAGAAGAAGCTGAAAATGAGTCTGAAAGCAAGCCATAAGCAGCATTTGTCCATGATTGCTGCTTCAGATACTTCTGTGAATTCCAACCATGACTTATCTCAATGACTGTGTCCTGAAAGTATAAGACAAAATTCACACTTTCCTCCCAAATTACCTTTTGTCCATGGTGTTTAAACAGCAACAGAAAGCAAATTATGAAAAAAACTGATAGACAAATGTGACACACTACTGTGAGAGACCTGATCATGTTGTTTTGGGAGAGAGTGTTTAAATTATTTGGAAAATTGAGCTGGAAAGCCAGTAAATGTTCAAATCTTGATGACCTGTTGTTCTATAAGAATAGAACATAAGATTTCTGAAAGAAACGTGTAAGACAGTGGACTGTCCCATGAAGTTTCAGAGGGTAGTTTGAGAGGTGGAAAAGAAAATTATATTAAGGTCATTTCTATAATGTATTAAGAATTAAGAATCTGTAAGAATATTACCTTCTGTGAAACATTGGGACCATGGATGGTGGTTACCTGGTGCTGAAGAATTAGTTGTGAATAGTAAGAGAGAAGCATCATTGAGTTGATATTGTGTAGAGAGTGTTCCTCAGGTTTCACACAGACAAAAAGCAGAGATGTGGGATTGTTCAATCTCTTTAGAACACCCCAAAATAATGAGTGAGTCTTACATGCCAGATATTAAGCTGTTTATGTTGATAGATTTGGGGTTTGCTTTTAGTGTGACTTTTTTTAGTTTAATGCCATGGATTTTCCGTTTTAGAATTAGAAAATATTGAACATGTTGTTCACTTTACAATACCACACATTTAAGAAATTTTGGACTTTTAAAGAGACATAGAAACGTTAAAGTCTTTAAAATATTAAAGACTATGGGACTACTAAAGGTTGAGCTATATATTTTTTTGTAATATTAATGAATAACCTTTTTCAAATCAAATAAACCTTTTTCTTCTCAAGTTGTTTTTCTCATGGTGTTTATTATCACAACAGAAAACAAAAAAGAACAGTATTGAATTAAAAGCTGAAAGGGTAATATTTTATGAATCTTGACATTGCCGGTTTTGATTCATTAGTTTACAATAGTAAACTATTAATAATTTACTATTACAGTAGTAGCCCTATGGGAGAAAATAAGCTTCTAAAAATGTAGATCATTTTCAATCCAGTCAGCATATTTATTACTTACTATAAATAAGACATGGAGGTTGTCCACTGTAGCTTTATATGGATGATCCATCAGAGGAAATGAATAGGATAGGAAACACCAACAAGAAGTCAGATTGTGGTCCTTTTGGCTGGGGCAGACACCTGACTGGTCTGCTCCTGTGAAGACACTTTATCCTGAACTTTACTAGAGCAGCTGAGCAGCTGAGGAACCACTGCACTCTGAGCAGCAGAGGAAGCACTACACTCAGAGCAGCAGGATTTCAGAATCCCAGAGGCAGCATGAGTCACAGGAGCTCTTCCACACAGGAGCTTAGGATCACAGGACAACTCAAATCTGAGGAGTTCTCACAGGAGCAAGATAACTAGAAAGACAGGCTCCAGTCAGAGACCCTGAGTGTAAGTAGCACTAGAGATAATCAGATGGCAAAAGGCAAACACAAAAACATAAGCAACAGAAACCAATGTTACCTGGCATCATCAGAAAAGACACCCTTCACAATAGTCACAAATAATTTAAAATACCTTGGTGTGAATCTAACCAAGCAAGTGAAAGATCTGCGTGACAAGAATTTAAAATCCCTGAAGAAAGAAATTGAAGAAGATTTCAGAAGATCGAAAGATCTCCCATGCTCATGGATTGGCAGGATTAATAATGAAATAAAGGCCATCTTTCCAAAGCAATAAACAGATTCAATGCAATCCCCATTAAAATCCCAACTCAATTCTTCACAGAGTTAGAAAGATAAATTCTCAAATTCATTTGGAATAACAAAAATGCATGATATTGAAAACTATTCTCAACAATAAAAGAACTTCTGGGGGAAATAACTATCCCTGACCTCAAGCTCTACTACAGAGCAATAATGATAAAAAGTGCATGGTATTGGTACAGAGACAGGAAGGAAGATCAATGGAATAAAATTGAAGATTCAGAAATGAACCCACACATCTATGATCACTTGAACTTTAACAAATGAGCTAAAGATGTTCAGTGGAAAAAAGACAGCATTTTCAACAAATGGTGCTGGTTCAACTAAAGGACAACATGTAGGAGAATGCAAATTGATTTATTCTTATCTCCTTGTACAAAGCTCAAGTCCAAGTGGATAAAGGACTTTCACATAAAACCAGGTACTCTGAAACTAATAGAAGAGAAAGTGGAGAAGAATCTGGAATACTTGGGCACAGGGGAAAAGTTCCTGAACAGAACACCAATGACTTATGCTCTAAGATTAAGAATTAACAAATGGGACCTTATAAAATTGCAAAATTTCTATAAGGCAAAGGACACTGTCATTACGACAAATTGGCAACCAACAGATTGAGAAAAGATCTTTACCAATCCCACATCTGATAGAGGGCTAATATCCAATATATACAAAGAACTCAAGAAATTAGACTCCAGATGACCAAATAACCCTATTCAAAAAAATGAAGTATAGAGCTAAACAAAGAATTCTCAACTGAGGCAACTCGAGTTGCTGAGAAGCACCTAAAGAAATGTTCAGCATCCTTGGTCATCAGGGAAATGCAAATGAAAACAACCCTGAGATTTTACCTTGCACCAGTCAGAATGGCCAAGGTCAAAAACTCAGCTGACAGCAGATGTTGGTGACGATGTGGAGAAAGAAGAACACTCCTCCATTGTTGGTGGGATTGCAAGCTGGTGAAACCACTCTGGATATCAGTCTGTTGTTTCCTCAGAAAATTGGACATAGCATTACCTGAGGACTCTGCTATACCACTCCTGGGCATACACCCAGAAGATACTCCAACATATAAAAAGGACATGTGCTCCACTATGTTCATAGCAGCCTTATTTATAATAGCCAGAAGCTAGAAAGAACCCTGATGTCCTTCAACAGAAGAATGGATATAAAAAATGGGGTACATTTACACAGTGGAATATTACTCTTCTATTAAGAACAATGTGTTCGAGAAATTCTTAGGTAAATGGATGGTACTAGAACATATCATCCTGAGTGAGGTAACCCAATCACAAAAGAACACACATGGCATTCACTCACTGATAATTGGATATTAGCCCAGAATCTCGAAATACCCAAGACACAACTCACAGTCCACATGAAGCTCATGAAGAAGGAAGACCAAAGTGTGGGTCCTTTGGTCCTTCTTAGAAGTTGTAACAAAATGCTCAAGGCAGTAAATATGGAGACAAAATGTGGGACAGAAACTACAGGAGGGGATCTAAACCACCATCCTGGGATCACATAGGGAGGGCCCCATGGCTCCAGCTGTATATGTAGGGGAGGATGGCGTTATCAGACATAGGTAGGAGAGGAGATCCTTTGTCCTATGAAGGCTGGATGCCCAAAATGGGGGAATTAGAGGGTGGAGAGGTAGGAGTGGGGATGGTAGGTGGGTGCACATTCTCATAGAAGCAGTATGAGGAGTCATATGATAAGGAGTTCCTGGGCGGGGGAGCATTGGGGCAAGATGATAACATCTGAAATGTAAATAAAATATCCAATAAAAAAAGTAGTCAGATTATAGGACTACAGCCATCTTGAGGTCTAGCCTTGGACAAATTGTGAGTCTTGTGAAGATTTTTTTTGTGCGGAAACGTGTGTGTGTGTGTGTGATATGTGTATTTGTGTTTGTGGATCTGATGTGTGTGCACATGTCTAACTGTAATGTATATTATTGTTTATATGATATGTGTATATATTTATGTGTGTTTATGGTGTATAAATATGTACAATGTGTCTATGAATATATGTATAATTTATGTATGTGTGTGAAGTATTAGTGTGTATGTATGTATTCATGTGCATGTATGTAATACATGCATGTACATACATTTGATACATTTCTACATGTATGGTAGTATTCATACATATGTTTTTATGAATATGTGTATTTGTGAAGTATCGCTATACATGTGTATGAGAATATACAAGAGTCATACCAGTTGTCTGTTGACAGCTGGGATAATCAAGGGAGATTTCCCAAGCAATAAGCCTCCACCAGCTAGTTCTCCAAGCATGCTCTGCCCCTGTCAAGTCATCCTTGTCTCTGCAGGACAAAATTCTACCTGCCACCCTAGAGACTTTTTGCTGCATAAGGTGGGCAGAGATCTGAAGCCATCAGGGATTACCAGTTCTTTTTGCATCACTTGAGGCCTGCTGTAACTGTGACAGGGATATTTATCTGTAATCACAGAAGCCTGCTGCCTTCCAGGATTACAAGCTAAAACCACAACCCCAGAGTCTTGGTGCCATCAGTGACTACAGTCCTTTCAACACTATGGACAATCAGATGGCTAAAGACCAGAATAAGAACATAATCAACAAAAGTCAGGGCACTATGACACCAAAAAGACACAGCTATCATACATAAATAGGTCCTGGATTGTCTAACACACTTGACAAGCAGGAAAATGAGACCTTAATCTAATCTTATGGTGAGGATAGAGGCCTTAAATAGGTAGAGCCTTTAAAAGTAAATGAGTACATACAAAGAAATTGAGAAAAATACAATCAATTAGGAAAAAAAAAACTGTTTAAGACCTTAACATGGAAATAAGAGCAATAAAGCAAAACAGAAACTGAGGTAATCCTGGAGATAGAAAATACTGGGAAGGCAACAGAAAGTACAGATTCAAGCATCACTAATGAAATGCAATTAGATAGAAGAGAATCTGAGGCTTAGAAAATACAAGAGAAAATAAATTCAATTGGTCAAAGAAAATACTACTTCTAAAAAGGTCAAAACAGAAAACATCCAGGAAATGTACACTATGAAAAGGCCAACTTAAGAATAATAGGAAGAGACAAAGGAGAAGATTCCCAAATCAAAGGCCCAGAAAACGTCTTGAACAAAATCATAGAAAAAAAAAAACCGTAACCTAAAGAAAAAGATGCTTATAACCACCAAAAAAGAAAGCGTACAGAACACCAAATAGAGTGAAGCAAAAAAGAAAATTGTCTTCCCACATAATAATCAAAACACTGAATATACGTAGCAGAGAATAAATATTAAAAGATGCAGGGATGAAGGTCCAATAATATATAAAGGCAGATCTCTAAATATTACACCAGACTTCTCAACAAAGACTTTAAAAGCCAGAAGAGTCTGGGCAAATACCAAGCAGACTCTAAGAAATCACAGATGCCAGCACAGACTACTATATCCACCAAAACCATTAGAAATTATAGGTAGAGAATACAAGTCATTCTATGAAAAAGCCAAATTTAAGCAATATATTACCATTAATCTAGCCCTACAATGGAAAAAGAGATTCTCTCTCTCTCTCTCTCTCTCTCTCTCTCTCTCTCTCTCTTTCTCTCTCTTTCTCTCACATATACATACACACATGCATACACACACATACACACACACTCACACACAAACTATAGTACCACCACTAATATTGAAATAACAAATATTAACAATATTGGTAATATTAATATTAATATTGGTAATATTAATATTGTGTAACATCAATATACTCAATTTTCCAATAAAAAGACGCAGGTTATCAGAGTGGATGCAGAATTAGGATTCATCTTTCTGTTGCATATAGGTGGGAAGGGGAGATGGGATAGCAGATTTGTGGAGGGACAACGGGGAAGGGGGATAACATTTGAAATATAATTAAAATAACCAATAAAAAAACTAGCTGAAGAAGATGGAACAACAACAACAAAAAGATGAATTTTTCTTGTGCAGATGACTTTGCTAATTTTGTAAGCATAGGGATATATAGCACTCTTTTGAACTGTGTTATGTATGTTGCAGGAAATTTTGATCAACATTGCTTGCTTTTGCATTTCTCAGGTTTAAATAAATATTCTGTCATACAAAAGTACTAACTTCTATTTTAAAAACAAAACAAAAAACCCAAACAAGCAAAATACATACCTCAATCTATCTTTTTTAGATAGACATTCCCTTAGTAAATGTCTGAAAAAGCTTTTTCCAAACAAATGAATCAATGAAACAAGCTGGAGTAGCCATTGTAATATATAATTAGATATTCAACCAAATATAATCAAAACAGATGGAGAAAAAGACTTCATATTCATCAAATGAAAATCCAACCATGGTGACATATCAAATCTGAACAGCTATGCCTTAAATGCAAAGGTAACCACATTCATAAAAGAAACTTTTCTGGAGCTTACATTTTACATGGACTACCACATATTTAAAATAGGAGACTTTAACAAGTAGATCTCATCAATGAACAGGTCATCAAGACGTAACTTAAACAAAGAAATAATGAAACTAGCTGCTGTTATGAATCAAACGAATGTAACAGATATCTACAAAACATTTCTCTCAAACACAAAAGAATATTCCTTCTTCTTAGCACATCATAAATCCTTCTCCAACATTTAACATATTGTTGGTCACAAAGCAAATCTCAACAGATCTATAAAGGGTGAAATAATTTCTTGTATTCTCTCAAACCATCATTGATTAAAGTTGGAATTCAACAACAAAAACAATAGAAAGCCTACTCATTCATGGAAATTGAACAACTCTCTACTCAACAATCTCTGTGTCAAGGAAGAAATAAAGAAGTAACAGAATTTCTAGAATTCAATGAAAATAAATGTATAGCATACCAAACTTATGGGACACAGTGAAAGCAATGCTAAGAAGGGAGTCCATAGTATTAAGTGCCTCCATAAAGAAATTGGATAGTTCTCCTACTAGCAATTTAAAAGTACTCTTGAAAACTCAAGGAAAATAAAAAGCAAATTCCTCATGGAAGAGTTGACACAGGAAATAATAAAACCAAAGAATGAAATTAATCAATCAATTAGAATGGAAAAAAAAACAATAAAAACATTGAGTCAAATCAAGGGCTAGGTCTATGAAAAAAATCAACAAAACAGCAAATCCTTAGCCAAATTAAAGTTAAGAGAAACAATATCCAAATTTTATAAATCAGAAATGAAAAAGCATACATAACAACAAACACTGAGGAAATACAAATATTCATTACAACTTACTTCAAAAGCATGTACTCCACAAAGTTAGAAATCCTAAATGAAATAAATTATTTTCTGGACAGATATCACTTAAACCAGGACCAAGTAAACTATCTAAATAGTGCTACCATAACATCTAAGGAAATAAAAGGACTAATTAAAAGACTCCCAACTCCCTTTCAGTGCCCCACCCCCCAAAAAAGTCCAGGACCTGGTGGTTTTAGTGCAGAAATCTATCAGTCATTTAAAGAAGAGATATTATCAATATTTCTCAAATGAGTCCATACAATAGGAACAGAAGGGACACTGTTAAACTCATTCTATGAGGCCTTGATACCTAAACCACACTTAGACTCAGTAACAACAACAACAATGACAATGACAACAATGAGAGAAAGAGAGAGAATTTCAGACCATTTTTCATTATTAACATTAATGTAAAATAGAACCTAAGAACTCATCAAAGATTCCATCTAACATTATTAAGTGGACTTCATTCCATGGATCCAGGGGTGGCTCAATATACAAAACCCCACCAATATAATCTACCATATAAACAAACTGAAAGGAAAAAAACACACACATGATCATCTCATTAGATTCTTGAAAGCATTTGATAAAATCCAACAGCCCTGCAAAGTCCAAACTTAAATACAATAAAGGCAATAAACAGCAGCTCTACAATTGCCAACATCTAGTTAAATGGAGAAAAACTTAAAAGCAATTTCTCTAAAATCACAGACAAGACAAGGCTGTCCACTATCTCCATATTTCTTTATTATATTACTTGAAGGCCTAGCTAGGGCAACAAGACAACCAAAGGAGATCAAGTGAGTACAAATTGGAAATGAACAAGTCAAAGTATTGCAATTTTCAGATGATATAATATTATACATAAGTGACCCCAAAATTCTATCAGAGAACACTTATAGCTGATAAGGAACTTTATCAAGGTGGCTGGATATATAATTAACTCAAAAAGCAATTGCCTGCCTTTATACAAATAAGAAACAGGTTGAGAATGGAAGTCGGGAAACCACACACTTCACAACAGCCACAAATAATGTAAAAACATCTTGCTCTAACTTTAACTAAGCAAGTAAAAGACCTGTATTACAAAAACTTCAAGTCTCTGAAGAAAAATAATTGCTGAAGATATAAGAAGATGGGAAGATCTTCCAAGACCATGAATTGTAGGATTAAAATAGTGAAAATGTCAATCTTACCTAAAGCAATCTACAGATTTAGTACAATTCCAATCAAAATTTCAACACAACTCATTAATGATATTGAAAAAACAATATTCAATTATATATATATAATATATAACCCAGAATAGCAAAAACAACCTGAACAATTACAGAACTTCTAGAGTCACCATCCCCATCTTCAAGTTGTACTACAGAACAATAATCATTAAAAACCATGTGATATTGGTATAAAAACAGACAGATTAATGTATGGAATCAGATTGAAAACCCAGATATATACCCATCCTCTGTAAAGTTGATTTTTTACAAAGAAGCCTAAACCATACAATGGAGAAAGAAAGCATCTTCATCAAGTGGTGCTGGTCTTGGTGTATGCCTGCATGTAGAAGACTGCATATAGATTCTTATTTATCACCCTGGACATGATTCATATTGATATAGATCAAAGACCTCAACTTAAAAGCTGATGTTCTATCTCCCATTGGTACAGGAGACAATTTCCTGAATAGAACACTAACAACACAGGCTCTAAGATCAGCAATTAAAAAGTGGGACCTTGTGAAACTGAAAAGCTTCTGTAGGGGAAAGTATACCATTAATGGAACAAAATAAAAGCCTCCAGAATGGGAAAAGAACTTTACCAACCCTACATCTTACAAAGATCTAATATCCAAAATATACAAAGAAACTACATACTAAATCTAAGGCTGGCCTCTGAGCCTGAAGCCTTAAAGTTGTAGTAAAAATTGTCTCAATATAAATAAGAGAGGACTGGAGAGATGGCTCAGTGGCTAAGAGGACTGGTTGCACTTCCAGTGGACCAAGATATGTGTCTCAGTACCCACATGGCTCCTTGCAACCATCTATAAATCCAAGTGATCCTCTGGCTTCCACAGGGACTAGGCACACAAGAAATTAGACAGCAACAAACCAAAAAGCACAATTAAAGATTTGGTACAAAGCTAAACAGAATTTTTAATAGAGGATCACTAATGGCCAAGAAACAGTTAAAGAAATATTCAGTGTCCATACTCATCAGGAAAATGCAAATTAAAAGGACTCTGAGATTCCATCTCTTATATCCATTAGAATGTCTAAGATCAAAACTGAAGGGACAGCACATGATGGCAAAGTTGTGGAGCAAGAGGAGTACTCCTCCATTGCTGGTGGGGCTGCAAACTTGTACAATCATTCTGAAAATCAATCTAAGAAAATTGGGACTACTTCTACCCCAACACTAAGCTATACCACACTTGGACATATACCCAAAGATGCTCCACTACTCCACAATGACACTTGTTCAACTATATTTCCAGTAGCTTTATTCCTAATAGCCAGAAACTGGAAACAACAGTGATGCTCCTTAACTGAAGAATGAAAAAAACAAATTGTGGTTCACTTATACAATGGAATACTACTCAGTTGTTATAATCATGGAAATCATGAAATGTGTAGGCAAATGAATGGAACTAGAAAATATCACCCTGAGTGAGGTAACTCAGACACAAAGTATGGTATATACTTACTTATAAGTGGACATCAGGCATGAAGTACAGACAAGGAGAGTCCAAAGATGGATTCTTAAATCTCTCTCAGTAGAGGAAATAAAATAAATCTCAGAGGTGAAGGGAGAGAGGGAACAGGATGGAAGAGAGGATAGGGAGGGAAACAGGACCCTGGGGGGGTATCTTGTATAGAGAGATCTGGGGAAAGTGAAATTGGCTGTTGGCATGGGATGGGTATAAACTCTACGGGACAGAGATCTAGAACCTGGAATGAGGGAGGCTCCAGGGAGTCTATGGTGGTGACTCTGAGAAACCAAAAATGGGAGATATTTAGCCTGAAATGTCCATGTCCTGTTGCTAAGCAGGAATCCTTGTGGAGGAGGAAGGACAGTGACACACCCATAAAACCTTAGACACAAAATGTGTCCTGCCTACAAGATCTTAGTAATCAAAAAAATCCCCCACAGGCATGCTCACTGGCAAGTCTGATCTAGACAATACCTGAATTAAGACTTTCTTCAAAGAAGACTAGAAGCTATCTCAAACTGAAAATCAAAACTAACTATGACAATATATGTTGGCACAAATATTTAACAATAGTACTAGGAAGTCAGAATCACATAGATCTCCATGAGTGTCAGATAAGCTAAGTTTATCTAACAAGATCTTGTCTAAAAACAACAAGAAAAACTAAGATAAATAGGATGCCTCAATTCCATAGACTACTACTTTCTGGAGTGTCTCTGTATTTGCTCATTCATACAGGAGTCACTATTTCCTTGGAAACAAATCCTGTATATAGCTCATTCCTTTTACCTCCACTAGTGTTTATGTAGAACAAATGAGTGTGTGATTTTTAAAGCCCTTTTTGGCAGGCAAGATGGCTTAGTTAATAGAGGACTTACATTCTTTCTCCCACAGGCCATATGAAATAAGTGAACACAAGAACGTACCAGAATGATCTATCTGGTAGTACAGAGAGAAATATTTCAAGAACTTACTGGCTAGCCAGTCTAGTGAAATCTGTGAGTTCAATGTCCAGAGATACTCTCTCAAAACATAAAGTAGAAGGCAACAGAAGAAAGTCACCTGACACTGAATTTTGCTTTCCACATTTATGTATACACATATACACTTACACCTATACATGTATACACACATACACACACACACAAACACACACACACACACACACACACACACACACACATACACACATCCATGTATGCAAAGTCCTTTTTGACAACTAGTAAATATCCCCTATATTAGATATTGCCTGCATGGTATTCTAGGTAAAAAATATGTTTTCCAGTAACTTATAATCTATAAAATTTCAAGTTCCTTAGTGGTGCTTATTCAAAGCTGGAGGTTTTCTGAAATGTATGTCACTATATGATGGCTGTAGGTGTGAGTGACATTTTCCTTCCTCCCATCAGTTTTCTGGATGTACAATTTATTTGGATTTCCTTATTAACCTGTACTTTTCTCACACACCAGGCTGCAGTCCAATCTCTGCAGAGTCTTTCTGTTCTTCCTATATGAATCAACCTGAGCATAGTCATCTTGTTGTCAAATTCGCCTGACAGATAGATTTGTTGCAACAAATGAAAACACTAAATAAGCAGCCCCCATCTAGTTTTTATGGCTGACATTCATTCCCAGCAAACAGCAAATGTTATCCCAAGATGAAAGCATCTATATTTCCTGAAGGTTTCATTTGGTTGTAAATCATGAAGTATATTTCCATTGTAAGTTATTTTTTTAAAGTTAAGCCAGACCTAAAATACATACATTCTCTAAATTCTTTAGGAATGGTTGCCACAAAATTTAATTCTAGACAAAACTACAAATTAATTGGCTGTGGTAAATGTCATAGAAGAATTAAAATTACCTACAAAATATTTACTGTTCATAATTTATAAATAACTATGTATATATTAACATATGTAAATGGATTCAATCAAGAAGTCAAAGACAGAGTGCTCAAATACAGATGTTTCTCTTCCTCATCACCTTCAAACTTTCCCTTTTTCCCATGTTCCAAAATCATCCTCATGCAGAACGCAGAGCTTCTGAACCCAAAATGATCTAACAGCAACTCTCAACGGCAAACAAACTTGCTTGCCATTCCAGTATCCTGCTGTGGGAAAATAACAAGAACCAAGGCAAACAGAAACATTTCTGGGGTAAAAGGTAAAGAAAATGACATTAGCAAGGAAATGGATGAATCTTGAAAGAATTGTGTGAAGTGATATAACCCAGACCCACAAAGGTAGATATCAAATATTCTCTCTCACACTTAGATTCCAACTTTTAATGTTTGTATATATGTAAGAAGGGTTAGAAGAATATATATAATCTATGAACCCAGATAAAAGAAAGTACCTCATGAAGTGTTGAAGAAAGGGAATGTAAAGTGTAACTTTGCAATCAAAGTCAGAAGGAGACTACAAGAGAGGAATAGCATAAGTCAGGAAATGGGGACAAGGAAGAAGGAGGAATCACAAAAGAAGTTTTGTTTAAAATGCAGTAATGAATCCTAGTTCTCTGTGTGTTAATAAAAATAAACAATTTAAAAGAAAAAGATAAAATAGATGGCTCAGTGGATTAAGAGTGCTTGCTGTATAAGCATGAGGACCGAAGTTCAAATCCCCAACACGCACACAAAAAGACAGGCATAGTCATATGTTAAAATGGAAAGTTTGCCTGTTTAAAGCAGAGCAGGAACAGAGACAGAAGAATCACTCAGACTTAATGGCTCACCCACATATGTGAAAGTGCACAGATCAGGACACACAAAGTGCATATATACCACAGAGACAGAGAGATATAGACACAGAGACTAATACACTAACAGTGAAAAGTACTCTGATGTATTGCTTTCTTTAATATTTATTCTTGAACACAGGACAGAGACTCTGATTAGTGTTAACTACTTTATAAATGAAGGAATATGGACATAGAATTTACTTAAGTAAATTGCTCTAAATCATACAGCTAATAAGTGACTGCAACCAGAAAATATTTGACTTCCTGTTGTGATGGAGGACCAGAAAAGATAAGGAAAATGAAAGGCCCTTTAAAGTATTTCCCTCTTCACAATTCCACTGAAATGAAGAAGAAACACATAGGGGGAAATGAAGATGGAGACTTTAATTGGAAAAGCATGAAAAAGATCTATACAGAAGGAGATTGAGGAGCAGGGACCAATAATACTAAGGATAATCAATAAAACCTCAAGAAATCATATTATTTTATATTTACTTATATTTATACAGCTTTTGTGAAGTTATACCATGTGCTCTGACAATGTTCCACACAAAATCCAGATCCTTTTGAACAGCAACAACAACAACAAACAAATAAATGAGGATCAGGCATGAGAAACTCATACCTGTTGGTCAGTGTGATCAGAGTTTTTCCTCAAACTGCATAAGCAATTCAACTTGTCCTTGCTGTCTCTCAGAGGTTGAAGGTATGTCCTTGTTGCAGAGGGCACACATTCTTCTGATAGGATACTGAATATTTCCATTCTTGATATTTGTGCTTGATCTAACATGAAAATTGCCTTCTTGTGGTCTAGTTTTCTTGAGACCAGATGGTCCTCTGCAACATGCAAATGGAAAGAAGTAAACAATAGTCCTAGCCAGGTATGAGGCCCATGAACCACAATCATAACTATCATGTCAAGATAGTCCTAAGGGTGTAATAGTGGCACTCAGAATGTGGAGCTAACTAATGGCTAATTGGATATAAGACATGCTCAGTAGGAAGTAAAGTATAGTATGTTACTGGAAATCTTACCAACTAGCCAGGGCTAGCAAAGTCATAGATATTAGAAGAGAACCTCTTACCACCATTTTACTAGACTAGCAAAATTTCTAAATGCATTCTAATACTTATCCTTAGGACCATGGACAATTATAGGTTTTAATCCACATCAAAGAAACACCCTTCTGCAGCAAACAGAAACTAATATAGAAGAAAAACCTGGCCTCAATGAAGAGATCAATAGATTGTGGGAAGTACACTGACCCAAACAAATACATCTATAATACAATTACTGATCCTAAGAATCAGGGAACATCTTGTAAAATAGGACAGAAAAACTGTAAGAATCAGAGTACCAGGGTGTCTGCTGTGTGACTTACAGATGATGGGGAAGCTCTCAACATGTTCAGTGACTCTTCATAGCAAAGCAATGAAAAGAAAGTACCTGAATTTAATACATTATGCTGGAGTTGAGAAGAGTGAGTAACTCCATAGTGCTTAAGACCATTTCTCTTTTGGGCAGCAATATAAAGTATTCCAAAAAATTTCAGGTGATATTTATGAGAAGTCAAAACTACTGTCATAATAATTCAGATGCATTATTCTTTTCCTTTAACAATATACGTGTAGCTTTGGAAGATTTCCTAAGGAAGATCTGAGTCTGAAGATTATCTTAAATTTCCTTCTTCCCACTCATGAAACTAAGCACCTTCATCTGCTGTGGTCTGTTAAAGAGTTAAGAGATACAAGTAATGAACTCTTCTTACCATCAAGCTTTTTTCAGAGTTCACTCAACACACTAAGTGATTAGTTGCAGAGCCCATGTCTTATTCAATTCAGAAACTTAGAAATATGCCCAGTAGGAACCACAGAGATGGATCAATCAATAATGTACAATGTACTACCCATGAAAGTGTGACAAACTAAGTGTGATACCACGCCCAGAAGTCTTGTGAAAAAGACTGACATGGGTTTAAAATCTTAGTGCTGTCGAGGCAGAGATTTCAGGTTATTTGGTGCTCAATTGCCAGCTAACCTAGCCTGCTTTAAGAGTTCCTACCTCAAAAATAAAGTAGGTAGTTTGACCTCCATCCCTTATATATACACATAATCATAAAGATAAAAAGAAGGAAGAAGCACACGCACACACACACATACACACACACAGAGAGAGAGAGACAGAGAGAGAGAGACAGAGAGAGAGACAGAGACAGAGACAGAGACAGAGAGACAGAGCAAGAAAGAAAGAAAGAGAGAGAGAGAGAGAGAAAGAAAGAAAGAAAGAAAGAAAGAAAGAAAGAAAGAAAGAAAGAAAGGAAGGAAGGAAGGAAGGAGGGAAGGAAGGAAGAAGGGAAGGGAAAGAAAGAAAGAGAGAGAGAGAGAGAGAGAGAGAGAGAATGCTCTCATGGCAGTATTTTTGAATATTGATTTAGATCTTGCTCTCAGTAATCTTTCTGGCATTTCTGGACAGGTATTTAAAAAAGAGCCACTAGAGACCTTTTCACTTGAGGTTGTGGTTCATTATTTTAACATCGCCGAAAAAAAAAAAAACAGCAGCTGCTACTATATGGAACTGGAGAAGAATCTGGAATGAAGTAGAGGCTATTGATTAATAATACACTGAGGGAGAAAGAATATATAGCCAGCTCTATAGACTGAGGAAGAGGGAGAAAGAAAAACTTCTTCACACCTTCCTCATAGTGAGATGAAAGCCTTCCATCCAACCTTAGCTCCCCTGGAACAAAGATGGACTGATTGGCACTATTCTCGAAACTATCTGGGACATTGTAGGATCTTCATCTGTGTTCTAGGAAAGAGCAAACTGACTCCCAGAGTCAGATTCCTTCAGTGCTCAAACAGCAAATGGCAGTCTAATCATATAATAAACCTTACACACAGGGATCTCCTGTAGCAATACACAGGTAGGTACTATAAAGTGGAGATGAACGTCACACTCACAAATATAACTCTAATAAACCTGAGTGCTAGTGAGAAGTAAAAACCTCTTTAACTTGAAAATGACACTACTTTATGCTCTGCAGAAATCTCAGTTCATCATACAGAAAGCTTCAGGAAGCTGTGAAGATCCCAGGAAATGCTGGGGAGTGACTAATACTGACCTGGGACATACATTCTCCCTTAGAAAACAGTAAGATTTTAGGTGATGTCAGCATTATCTAGTGTTCCTCAACAAACTGCATGAATTCCTACTAGGATTTTGTATGTCAAAGATATCAATAAACCTTCAAATATACATCTTGTCTAAAAAGGCAGTTCACATGCGTATCCCAGTTTAACCTCAGTCTGAAACCTAACAAAGCAGAGGTTCAAATCTCATTTACACTATGTACCAGTTCTATGACCCTGTTAAGGATCAGAGGAATAGAGTTTTGTTAAGAGGGAGGAGAGAGTTAGAGGTTTAGAAAAGTGGATAGAGTAAGAAGCACAAGGATCTGCTTTCAGTCCTTACCTGCAAGAAGGAGAGGAAGGAGCAAAAGGAAGAAAAGAATGAGGAGAGGTATAGAGGGGTGTATAATTGATTGCAGAGCTACCATAGGTTCTATCTCACAGTGGCACTCTTCAGCAGGAATGAATGAGAGAGGAAGATAAGTTTACTGTGGTGAGGTGATAATTAGCTTCTCTGTGCTCTAAAAGAAGGAAGCCTATTAATTCTACTTTGAGTGATTTGAGCCCACTTCAGAGAAACTAACCTTCCTTCCTTTTGCTACATAGAAAAATACTTTCAAAAGAATAAAAATAGTACATAGATTCAGATGGACAGAGGCAGAAAGAGAGCTGTCCCTGGATTTGGTTTTCCCTCAGAGACATCAGTTTTAATACAGTCACACTTTTCAGGAAGGTGAATCACTAAAACTGCTGAGCCCACAGGGATAGTTTAACTGCAAGACATCATCTCCAGGACTACACAGTGATGCATAGTCCTCCTGTGGACACTGATGCATAGTTCTCCTGGGAGAAAATACTAGTGGTTGCAACCTCACATCTCAATGGAAGGCAGAGACACCTGAATAAAGGAAAGAAGCAGGGATATATCGGTGGGCAGAGAGATAATAAACAACTTAAGGGATAAATGGCTTATTTGGTCCTGAGTTGCAAGTTAGAATCATGACTGCCACAAGTCAAGATGAAAGGAACTTGGGCAGCTAGTCAAATTACATGTGCAGTCAAGAGACAAGAACAATTAATTAATGCATGTATGTTAACACACAGCTCATCCTCACATCTGTTTCTCTCTTTGCCATTGAGTCCAGGATCCAACTTATAAAATTGCTGCTCAAGTTCAGGATATTTTTTCCCTCTCCAGTTACATCAACTGAGACAATGCCTCAAAGGGATGCCCAAAACCCAACCTAATTTAGAAAATTCCTAGTTTAGACATCTTTCTTAGGATGTTCCACATGGTGTCAAGGTGTCAGTCTAAATTAACCACCACAGAAGACCATCACAAGGAACACATTAAAGGCTAGGAAGAGAGATGAGGTCACTAGGTTTCTTTCAAGGAAGATCTTATGGCTTTGTGTATCACTGTGATAGTCAGCTTTAATCTACCTTCCAAAGCATTCTACCATGATAGGCCTGTTTGTCTCCACAACCTTGCTCACTGTGTGGAGCTAAATATGTCTTTATTATTTATCTGTGCAATGAAAACTGCTTCTACATGAATCCCTATGAGAGAAATAGCCCACAATAAATGTTGGAGTGAAATATATCAAAATGAAAGAACAAATAACAATATTTATTTCTCTGTTTATAAACCATAGTACCTCCTGAGAGTGATAGCCCAGTGGCAGTCATAGGACAGTGCTCAAATCAGGCACTGCTTGTCTTTAGAAAGGCTTGCCTGCATAACTCTTCATTATTTTTTTATATAGCAGACAGACTTGTGCTACAATATAATGTGATGACTACAATATCTTAAATGTGTATGTTTGGGCTAAAAATATCTCCAACCTTACTTTGTGTGAATTTTTAAAAAGTATATGGTTGGTGCTTTGTATATTTTAACCTTGTAAATTTTAAATTCCCCAATTTGTCATTATTGCTTTTCACACTTTATAAAACAAGAAAAAAAAAGAGGGATTAGTCTTTTCCTAGGGTCCTATATAACAGAATTTACGTGTGCATTTTAGTTTTGTTCGATCTGGTTCAGCAAGCAACACTCCCCAAGAATTTTGAATATGTTTGGATATATAATTATGTAATACATAAGCATGTATATCATAGGATTTAGATGAGTTTCCTCCAAGCCACTCAGGAGATAAGAAAATCAAAGGAAAAAGGGAGAGAAAAGAAAGAGACAAAAGAGATATTGGTGTTTTTAATGACACAACAGAAGTCAACTAAGGATCTTAGGTACCTGTGCATTGCATCACCCGGGCCAGCGTGTAGATCTAACTTCATGTGTCAGTCTCTAGGAATGACGTCTGCCACAAACCTATCAAATGTCACTTGTAATACAGTCACTATGTAGCTAGAAGACATTTCTCAAAAGCAGGTTGAACTTAAACAGGTGTAGCACAGACTGGGGCAGCAGACTGAGTAATTACCTTAAATAGTCTCAAGGTACATTATTACAAATAATACAAGGACTGGAAAAATTTTAGACTCTTACAAGTTAGAGGGATTCTCAGAAAAGAAAAATATTAACCAGATAAAGAAGATAACTATAAAAAAATCTGCACAATAGATTAATAAATTATAAGGTAAATTTGGTTTCTACGGGTTGAAAACTGTGAGAAGGTGTCTGATCTATCTTCCTTTCTAGTTTCCATGACCAAAAGCAACATACAGAGGTTATTTTAACACAAAATATTCAATATAATGAAGTGCCAAAATTTGGAGGGTCCTATTCTGAACAACTTCAAGCCAACTAACAAAAGCTACTTCTAAGAATGAAGCATGGTATATTTTCGATGATTGGTCTAACCCTTGAGGAATATACTTACTGAGGGAAAGCCAATTCATCTCTTCTTTTTGAAGTTTTGATGTTGAAAACTACAGTGACATATATTATTAACTGTTTAACATACAAATACTTCAAACAATTATCTAGGTTGAGTTGTTTTGTTTTATTTTGTTTTTTGTTTGTTTATTTGTATAGCATTCAGGACAATGGAACATAGAGAAAATTTAATTCTCACATCTTGGAAAATGTTTGAATAATCTATATGGTATTGAAACAAAACTCCATGTGGAATGTTTACATGATAAATAAGTCTTCTTAGTTAATCAGTTAGAAACACAAGGGTCTGTGAATTTTATTCATGTAACTGAATCAATGAAACAGTCACTTGCATAATATCAAACCCTAGACAAATATTATTTCTATACACCAGATTTGCAAAACAACCACAATGTGGGTGTATATGAAACTTATCAGTTTCTCAATGCCAACAAGCATGATGTACGCATAAAATTTGCCTACAGGTTGGAGTTAGCTGGAATGTTAGAGTCTCAATAACAAGATGAGTAAAAAAAAAATAGTTAAAAAGTATAGCATGCATTTAAATTGTAGAAGGGAACAAAGTGAGCCAAAATAAAGGTTTCTGTTTTCATTCTTTTTTAAATCATTGGTCCACCTCCAGGTACTTAGTCACTGCTTCTGAAAGCAATTCATATTTTAGCCACAGAGTTTTCCCGGCTGGACAATTACGGTATGGAAGAAAGCATGTTAATGAATAAGCCAGTATTGTTATTTTTATGCTCAGATTTTACTTTTTCTGCCAGCACAACTGCAGCAACTCTGGGTTATATGTTCCTAGAATTTGTGAGTTTGTCTTTTAGAGTTTCAAAAGTATATGATTAAAATCTCCAAGTCAATGACATACAGAAAATTGTCTTTGTACTATAGTAAAAACTGCAAAATACAAATGTATGACTAGCATAACTAGTGAGGTGGCCCTGCCCACATCTCAACGTATAATCATCTGCTTTATAGTTTATTAATTATATATAATTTGTTGCTTAGATATTTATATTTCTCAAATTTCCTATGTGGAAATTTATTCAATGATGAAGGTATTAAAGGAGTGGCTTCAGCAATGATGAATCTTGGAATCTGGGGCTTTTATAATGGACAATGATATGCTCAAGAAGAATTACAACAGAAATGTATACCCCTTCTACCACCGGATAAGTTAGCCAGAGGCAACATCAATGGAGAAAAAGATAGCCCTTGGCAGACAATAAGTCTGCCAAGACCTTGATTCTGAACCAATTTGCCATTCAAATTGTAAATATAAAAGTTCTATCATTTATTTAAAAAATAAATAAATAAAACTTTAAAAAACAAAACTTACCAAAACTCAAACAAAAAAACCAAAACAAACAAACAAAAAACATTCTTACATAATTTGTTATTGGCTTCTAAACAGACTAAGACAATAATCACTGTATTCAGGAAAATCTGAAAACACTGACTTTTTAAAAATGGAAAAAAAATAATGGAAGAAAGGATTTCTGCCTTTAACTACAGAGAAGTGAGAAAACTGATACTGGAAGTTGTAAAAGTGGAAATAGAAGGTGACTTCTCTGGAGTCCACCACTGTTCTATGTTATGAATGTGGAATATTTGCTCCGTCATCCGTTCCTTCAATTGTGTGCATGGTGTGTTTTCTCATAGCCATCCTTCTGCCATACTCACCACGTCTTCTCTTTCCCATTTCCAGATATATCTTTATTGCTACTTGTACACTCTGGGGTAACAGAGCTCAGCCAGCTAGCCCTACCTCATCAATTCTGAGTCCCCATGTCATCTGAAGACAGCTCCTAGCTGCAAAGACACAGACATATGGAAGATTCTAAGTTCTGAACCTTTGCCCCACCAATCAAAGAGACACAATTTAAATTGTCCCCTGGCCTCTCATTTCCTATTGTAAATGGGCAAACCTACTGCTTATTCCACTCTAATACTGACATCAAGCATGTCATGCCCTTAACCTACACTCTACATTTCTCCATAAAGCCTTATTATGGCTCACTTTCTTTTTTCTTTTTTTTTTTTTTCCGATTTTGCTTTAATCTATATTGGGGTTTTTTGTTTGTTTGTTTTTTATTGGATGATTTATTTACATTTCCTATGTTGTCCCCTTACCCCATCCACCACCACCCCCTCAGAACCCCCAATCCCCTCGCCCCTCCTCCTTCTTCTCTGTGGATGTAACCTCTATCTACCGCCCCCACTCCCACCTACCCACCTTCAAAATTCCCACCCCCTGGGGCATCCAGCCTTCATGAGGTCAAGGTTCTCTTCTTCCACCTATGCCCAGCAGGGCCCTCCACTTTTACATATTCAGCTGAAGCCCTGGATCCCCCCCTAAGTGCTCCCAGGCTGGTGGTTTAGACCCTGGGAGCTGTGGTTGGTTGGCATTGTTGCTCTCCTCATGGTGCCGCAAATCCTTTCAGCTCCTTCAGTCTTCACTCTAACTCCTCTATTGAGAACCCCATGATCAGTTCAATGGCTAGTTGTGAGCATCTGCCTCTGAATATGTCTGACTCTTGAAGGCCTCTGAGGAGATATCCATATCAGGCTCTTATCAGCATGCACTTCCTGTCTTCCACATCAGCATCTACCTTTGGTGATTGCACATGGGATAGATACTCAGGTGGAGTGGTCTTGAGACGGCCCCTCCTTCAGTTTCTGTCCCTCACTTTGTCTCCATATTTGCTCCCTTGAGTATTTTGTTGCTCCTTCTAAGAAGGACCGAATCACCTTCACTTGGTCTTCCTTCTTTATGGGCTTCATGTGGCCTGTGAGTTGCATCTTGGGCATTTCAAGGTTCTAGGCTAATATCCAATAATCAGTGAGTGAATACCATGTGTCTTCTTTTGTGATAGGCTTACCTCACTCAGGATGATAATTTCTAGATCCATCCATTTACCTAGGAACCTCTCGAATTCATTGTTTTTAATAGCTGAGTAATACTCCATTGTGTAAATATACCACATTTTTTGAATCCATTCCTCAGTTGAAGGACATCTGGGTTCTTTCCAGCTCCTGGCTATTATAAATAAGGCTGCTATGAACATAGTTGAGCATATGTCCTTATTATATGTTCGAGCATCTTCTGGGTATATGCCTAGGAGTGGTATAGCTGGATCCTCGGGTAATGCTATGTCCAATTTTCTGAGGAACCGCCAGACTGATTTCCAAAGTGGTTGCACCATCTTGCAGTCCCACCAACAATGGAGGAGTGTTCCTCTAACCCCACAAGGACCCGACAAAGAAAGAGAACTTCAGACCAATCCCCCTTATGAACATCGATGCAAAAATACTCAATAAAATTCTAGCAAACCGAATCCAAGACCACATCAAAACAATTATCCATCATGATCAAGTAGGTTTTATCCCAGGAATGCAGGGATGGTTCAATATTCGGAAATCCATAAATGTAATCCACTATATAAACAAACTTAAAGAAAAAAACCACATGATCATCTCACTAGATGCTGAGAAAGCATTTGACAAAATTCAACATCCCTTCATGATAAAAGTCTTGGAAAGATCAGGAATTCAAGGCCCCTACCTAAACATAGTAAAAGCAATTTACAGCAAACCAGTAGCCAACATCAAGCTAAATGGAGAGAAACTTGAAGCAATCTCACTAAGATCAGGGACTAGACAAGGTTGCCCACTCTCCCCCTACCTATTCAATATAGTACTGGAAGTCTTAGCCAGAGCAATTAGACAGCAAAAAGAAGTCAAAGGGATACAAATAGGAAAGGAAGAAGTCAAAATATCGCTATTTGCAGATGATATGATAGTATACTTAAGTGACCCCCAAACTTCCACCAGAGAACTCCTAAACCTGATAAACAACTTCAGCAAAGTGGCTGGTTATAAAATCAACTCAAACAAATCAGTAGCCTTCCTCTACATGAAAGATAAACAGACTGAAAAAGAAATTAGGGAAATGACACCCTTCACAATAGTTGCAAATAATATAAAATACCTTGGTGTGAATCTAACCAAGCAAGTGAAAGACCTGTATGACAAGAACTTCAAGTCTCTGAAGAAAGAAATTGAAGAAGATCTCAGAAGATGGAAAGATCTCCCATGCTCATGGATTGGCAGGATTAATATAATAAAAATGGCCATCTTGCCAAAAGCAATCTACAGATTCAATGCAATCCCCATTAAAATCCCAACTCAATTCTTCACAGAGTTAGAAAAGGAAACTCTCAAATTCATATGGAATAACAAAAAACCCAGGATAGCAAAAACTATTCTCAACAATAAAAGAACTTCTGGAGGAATCACCATCCCTGACCTCAAGCTGTACTACAGAGCAATAGTGATAAAAACTACCTGGTATTGGTACAGAGACAGGCAGGAAGATCAATGGAATAGAATTGAAGACCCAGAAATGAACCCACAGTCCTATGGTCACTTGATCTTTGACAAAGGAGCTAAAACTGTCCAGTGGAAAAAGGACAGCATTTTCAACAAATGGTGCTGGTTCAACTGGAAGACAACATGTAGAAGAATGAAAATTGATCCATTCTTATCCCCTTGTACAAAGCTCAAGTCTAAGTGGATAAAGGACCTCCACATAAAACCAGATACACTGAAACTAATAGAAGAGAAGGTGGGGAAAAGCCTCGAATACTTGGGCACAGGGGAAAAGTTCCTGAACAGAACTCCAATGGCATATGCTCTAAGATCGAGAATTGACAAATGGGACTTCATAAAATTGCAAAGTTTCTGTAAGGCAAAGGACACTGTCAATAGGACAAAACGACAACCAACAAATTGGGAAAAGATCTTTACCAATCCTTCATCTAATAGAGGGCTAATATCCAATATATACAAAGAACTCAAGAAATTAGACTCCAGACAACCAAATTACCCTATTAAAAAATGGGGTATAGAGCTTAACAAAGAATTTTCAACGGAAGAAACTCGAATGGCCGAGAAGCATCTAAAGAAATGTTCAGCATCCTTAGTCGTCAGGGAAATGCAAATCAAAACAACCCTGAGATTCCATCTCACACCAGTCAGAATGGCTAAGATTAAAAACTCAGTAGATGATGGCTCACTTTCTAAGTCAAAGGAAAACTTATCAATGAGCTTTACTTGAAAGCAATTCTGTTCTAGAAAGGTTATTCAGTGGGTAAGGCTTTTTGCACAAGTTTGAGTAACTGAGGTTTAATTCCCAATTCTCCTATAAATAAATCTTGGCATGACTGCCTATACAGCTGTAACCCCAAAATTATGCAGAGAATAAAGAATATAATTAAGATTTTCTATTTGTCTTCCTAGCTCCAAGTTAAAAGAGAGAGCCTGTCTCAAGGGAATAAAATGAAACATAATAGAACAAGATATTCCATGTCCTCTTCTGGCTTCCAACCCTTCCCCACACACACATCTTCACACACACACACACACACACACACACACACATACACACAGACAGAAGCAGCTCTAATCCTTTCCTCTCCTAATCTGTCCCCTTTACTTACTTACTCATTCACTGACTTTTTACTATCTTGGATAAATGTACATTCCATAATGATTATACTGGAATTTATCATATTCAACTAGTATTTGTTGAATTAACTTCTTGATTAGTACATGATGGAACAGTCCAATGTTGTTGACTTGATTCACTTTTCAGTTTAATGTATTGTATGCTTTGGATAGAATAAAAGGGAAAAAATTCAGGATCAAAATTCCAGTATTGCTTTTGTGGATGTCAGACCCCATGCCAGGGTTTCTGAACTTGAGACTCTTGTGCCAGGGTTGTCTTGATATTCTCAAAAATAAAAATCTAGTAACCATGAGTTCACCTTTCTTTCCCTCATGACATGTCTTTCTGTCCTCCAAAGAAGACATTTGAGAGACTGGGAAGATAACTGACTCAGTAGAATATCTGCATGCAAGCAGGAAGATTTGGGGTAGTTTCACAACAACTTTGTGAAAAGCTATACCCCTTCCCAGAGGCAATGGTGGAAGTTAGGGGAGGGTAGATTGCTTTTGTTCATTGATCAGTCAGTTTAGCTGATACATACACACACACACACACACACACACACACACACAAACACACACACACACACAAGAGAAAGAGAGAGACAGAGACTGAGACAGAGACTGGGAGAAAGAGACAGAGACAGATGATACAGACAGAAAGACAGAGAAATATATATAGAAACAGAGAGAGAGAGACAGTCAGAGGGGAAGGCACACAGACCAACAGACAGACAAACAGATAGAAATGAAAAAGACAAGAGAAGAGACACAAAAATTGTAAGAATCATACTCTCTGTGTTCATCTTCTAGGACAAGTGATTTCTCTCAAAAGCCAGACAGCCATGCTAGAGTTTGAAAATTGCAAACAGCCAGTGAGCTTTCTTTGGTAGCAACCTTGAGTTTTCATATCTAGCACAGACAAAGGAGTGTTTATGATGGTGAGACTACAGGGCTTGCTTTCCATGGAGCAAAAGAGAGATCCTTAGGTAAACAGAAATTACCACCTACCACACAGTTCTCTCATGCAGCTATGATTGTATATTCCCTGCACATTCTGTTGTTTCTCTGCCCATGTTCCATTTATTCCTCATCCTTTCTTCCATTATGCAGTTAACTCTGGATCTTAAAAAGGGCACTCAGCTTGAAATTCTGAGAAGCCAGAGAAAAAGATGGAAATTTCTCAGAGATATTATTATGAAAGAAATTGAACTCAGTGGATTTTTGATTTTCCAACAAAAGATTTGCTTTTCTTTAAACACAAGTAAGCAGTTCTTTCTACCATTGTGACTGTTCCTGTTGTGGCACATTCTGCCTAAGAATATAGTCAATTTGTTCATGATTTTTCACCAGGTCCTGCCTTTTCCTAAATCAAAGAGCAGGGGTGCTGGTGAGCCATCTGTAAGCCAAGAGTTTGAAGGAGAACTTGATCTTAGGACCCCTGCATCCATGAAAAAGCTGAATGTGTTGCCACGTGTCTGTAAGCTAAACAGTCAGAAGACATAGACAGGCAGATACTTGAAGCTCATTGGTCAGCCATCAAATGGTGAGCTATGTGTTCAGGAGGGAATTTGTCTCAAATATATGGTGAAGGGGCTAGGGACATGCCTCAGAGGTTAAAAGCATTTCCTTTTATTCCAAAGTAATGCTATAACTCCAAATCCAGGGAACATGACACATTCTTCTCACCTCTGAATATACACATGAAGCACAAATGTGGCTTACTTGAATATGCAAATAAAGAAAAACAAGTTGAAAATAAGGTGGAAAGAATAGAGAAAAGTAACCTAACATGAAGCCTGATCTTCACATGCATATGCATTTACCTGCATGTATATATGCATATGCATAATAGTACACATGCTCACAAATAACCACATAAGACAAACACAAAACACCCAAGATAAATTATAGCAATTTATATGTTGTTAGCATATAAAATCTCTTTTAAAGGAATATATTTATTAGTGCAGAATAGAATTTCTGGAGAAGTATCTGGATTTCAAAGAGCCATGATGTTTAGATTTCATGTATGGAATTGGTGGAGTGATCTTTCGTAAATACATGGCATTTCTAATGGTGATTTCAGGTGCCACCTGTTATATACTCAACCAGGGGGTAAAAGCCAGTTTCTCTAAAGTAAAGCATAAAGATGCTTAGTAAGACTATAAGCCACATTAAAAGTATGCAATAGCCAGCATTTATGACTATTCCAGTAGTGCTATATGAGTCTTTTATTTAACATGTCTCCCCAAGTCCATTCAGATAAAACCATAGGAAAGAGTGGCAGCTGTGCTGAGTGTTCATGCATACCATAACCATTCCAGAGACAGTGGTCCAGATCTTTATACTATACCGTCTATAAACAACTATTCTACAGGGGAAATGATGTGAACAAAGAGAAGCTTTAGATATCTCTTTGGAGTTCACATGGCAGGAAATGGTAACACTGCCTCATTCTCTTTGTATTCCTTGTTGTTTCACATACCTAGCCTCCTACTCTTTTCTCTCTGTGTTGGGTGACATTGGTACACCACTTTCTTCCTCCCCAAAGTACCTATGTTTAGAAACCATTTTATCTCTTTGTATTTTCTAGAAAAGATTGAATGCTGTTAGTATACTACTATTAATTGTAAATATCTACAGTCACCCTTTGGGAAGACTTTCATCCTTGACTTTCTAAGCTAGGCTTAGGAATACCATAATAAGCATAGAGGTACTGAAGACTTCAGAAAGAATCCAATTTTTCCAAAGCATTGATATTTGAGGGCAATATTTCCTCAAATCCTTACTATCAAAGTGTGTGAATAAATCAGGTCATGGAGCTTTCTTAAAATTTAAATTTAAATATCCTAGAGATTTTTAAAACTCATTTTCATTTCTAAAGCCAAGGGAAAACAAATTATTTTCAGTTATTCACATGACCACACAGAAACATGTTTGGTTACAACTGCAGTACCTGGCCAAGCTCCTGAACTTCCACCTTTACAGTTCTAGTCATGTTCCTGTCTTTACAATTTACAGGAATGCTGGGATTAAAAATCCAGTGCATCCAGTTGACATTTGTTCAGGGGATCTGAACAGAGGTTCTCATACTTGCAGAACTGCTGGAGAAATCTCTCCAGTCCCTTGAAGATGTCATTTCTTCACCAGTGTCTTTTGGTGTTCTCTTCCCTTCATGTCTGAATCCCTAGTAAATATCACACCTACACAGGGAAGACACTGAGAGTGGTTTTATGGCTGGCTGCAATGATTGAAAGCAAGATTGATGCCTAACAGTTCTACAGTCTGTGAGAAGGCTGGACAATACACAAGTGTATCAAAGTACTACAGCAAGTTTGTCAAAGATTTTCAGAAGTGGGAAGTATTTTTAAGAGGTCTGATATTAAAAATGAAAAGTTGAAAGAAATTAACATAAGCCATAGATCAAAGTACAGTGGACAGGTACATGTATCAGCTTTCCTAAAAGCACAGATCAACAGGGATATGATGCAAGGATAAAGATGAGCTTCTGAGATGAGAACTAGAGTAAGAATAAAAGAAGGCTGAGTAAGAACCAGTGAGCCAGCTTGAAAGAGAGGAGAGAGAGAAAACAAGGGCAATCCTGCACTCGGGTAGGAAAGCACTTTCTCCTCAGTCCTGAGACATAAAGTTCATTCATTCAGTTCTGAGTTGCTTCCAGGAGTGATATGACAGGTCAACCAATAAAATACTTGTCTTGAATACATATGGATCTGAGATTGATTCCATGGTACCTGTGTTAAAATTTTTAGGAATGATGACACATACTTGTCTCAAATCTTGGGGTAGCAGAGACGGTCAGATCTGTGTGGCTTGATGTGCAGTCATCCTAGCTTACTTGATGAGTTACAAGTCTGTGAGAGACTCCTTCTTTTAACAAGAAGGTCAGTGTCTAGGGAGCAACATCCTAGTTTGTTCTCTGTCCTCACACACAAAGACACATGTACATGAACAAACACATACACACAAAAATTTCCTGTAAGCTTTTGCAGAAGTTATTTTTAGGCATTATTCCTCCTAAATTAAGAATCACACATTTAAGTAAAGATTGCCATAAACTATATATATGAGAAGCTTCTAAAGAAGGGAACTCAATGGCAAAGTATGAATGTTGGGTCTGCAAAGAAAATGTTCAGGACCAGTCAAACAGGAAGGAAATACCAAAGGTCAGAAGGCCCATAAAGTTTGGCAGCAAGCATAACAGGGTTTAAAAAAAAAATCTCATTTTGCTCCAAGCTAGAAATGGATAGTTAAGGTTGAGTTCTATTAAAGGGATATGGCAATATAACAGAAAATGTATTCTATAAATTTATATCATTAGAGAAAAGTCTTTTACAAAAACAATACCAAAATCAGAAATGAGGTGATAAGAAATTATTGGGATTAAAAAATGATCTAGTGTAGCTTCTAAATTTGTGAACATTGATAAATAACAGACTGCTGACAAAGTAATGTTTAAAGCAATCAGTTTATCTTGAATAACATGGAGTCAGTGTGTGTATTAACAGGAAAAATTCACACTTATGTGGAGGCACCCTTGTGCAGAGAGACCATATGAGGACATCAGGTGTCTGTTTCATCAATCTGTCTTATTCCCTTGAGATAGAGGCTTTCCTAGAACCTAGTCCTAGGCTGGCAGTCAGAAAACTCCATGGATCCTCCTGTCTCTGCTCCTAAAATGCTGGGCTACAGGTACACATAGAACTACAACATGCTTTTATATGAGTCCAAGGAATTCAAACTCAGGCCTTCATGCTTATGCAGTAGGAGGCCTAATCCACTGACTCATCTCCAGTCCCAAGCAAACACCTTTTATCCTATTCAATGTACTCATGCCTCAAGAAGCATAGTAGAGAAAGATAAGAATAAATGGTTCTCTCTCTGTTCCCTTCATGTAATGTCAACACTACTTTTAATATATATGAATGCAATCTTGAGCTGTGTGAGGCTTTCAGGAGTTGGGAGCCTTTTAGGACACCTGGTTAATTTAACATGTCAAATCTAATGGTGAATGAGTTCAATTTCACCAAAGAACAATTAATCAAGGAAACAAATAAACACACATTATCAAACGCAAAATTAAAAAAATAAATCTAAAGAGACAATTTTAACTGCTGTTGCTGAGTTTGCATCCTTCTTGAAAACACTTCTCTGACATCATTTTCTGCTGACCCAAATGCTCTTTTATTTTTGAGGTGGACAGAGCAAAAGCCTTCTAATTTGTTTTTCGTCCACAACATGTCTAATCTTTTTATACAATCTATATGATGTTTCATATCCACAAGATTCTCTTTTAGAGAAACCTTTTAATGTTCTGGACTTCTGTCTCATATACACATCCATGTTCAGCGTGGGTCATCAACCATTGTGGAAAGGAAAGTGGTAAGGTTGTAAAACCTCAGAACCATGAAGTGTTGCTGAAAACTGTGCCTTCTGAAAATGACAAGGGGATTCATGAACTCATAGCACATGTGGTAACCTACACAAGACCTGTGAAGGACAAAAGCAGTCATGGACAGAAGGAGAGTTCAAAAGTCCCACACCTTGATAAGGTGAATTGATGACTATTCGAAGAGGGAGAGTCAGTTTTCTTTAGGGGTATGGTCCATAGTGTGTGGATCATACTCTAGCCAATAGCTCTCTACCCATGTACATTCGAGGAAAATATAAAACTGCGACCCGGAGGGGGCTCTAAAAGAGGATGGAACAGAAATTATAAGGGTTGTAAGGGATGTATATGACCTAAATATATTGTACTCTTATATAAAATTTCCAAAAAATATACTTGAAAAAATGAAAACTTCTTATTGTTTTTGCATCTTTTTGCACGTAAAGTAGAAAAATTGACTTTTGTAAACTCAGACTTCTGGAAGTCACTCAGCATTACCAACCTGCCTCTCACCACTGATCCATAATGTCCTGGCTACCATTTCATCTTTAATCTTTTCTTAGCACACCAATCTGTGAGTCTTACCCATCCTGCACCCTATTCCTTTAAAACTTCCCACTCCAGATCATGTTGACTAGTGAACCATCCTCATCCTTCCAATATCAAGAATGATCTTAGTGCTACTTCCCTTGAAAGACACACTTGACTTCTCTGATGATGCTGCATGCCCTGTAACAATGCTCCTACTAGCTACTGTGCTAGGATCTACCACCTGCCAATGCCTTTAGACCTCAAAGTTAAAATCATGCTTCCGTCTCTTTCATTCATGATGTTTTATAGAAGTTTCCTATGATTTGAAACATTCCCCTAAAAGGAAGGAGAAGCTCATGACTCAGGAAGTAAACAATCATGATCGTCTGAGGAAGCTCAAACTTAGAAGATTCTCAAAGTTCTCTTACCCAGGTTACAGAAAGAGTATACAACATTTGGGGGAGGAATCTGTGTCATTCTATCAGCTTTCTGCAGGCCTCCCATCTGAGAAGAGAGGATACTCTCCAACCTGGGTCAAGCTGACAGCTGAAGTAAACTATGATGCTTCCTATACTGCTTTTAAATTTACATTTAGACAGGGTCTTTCACTGATCCTGAAGAAAACTTATTTTTCAAGACTAGCTAACCAGAAATGCCAGGGATCCTCTTCTCGAGCACTAGGATTATAGGTCATACCACAACAATCTTTATATTTTAGCATCTTATTTATTATTTATTTCTACTTTTTGAGATTAAAGTATAATCACATAATATCTGTCTTCTACTTTCTCCCTAAGACCTCTCTAATATATCTTTCACTGGATTCCTTATAATTCATGACTTTTTTCATTAATAGTTGTTACACGTACACAGTTATATGTGTGTGTACATGTACATATGTGTGTATATATGTGCTCAAAATTTTAAACATATATCCTGGAGATTCAGTGAATTGAGTGGTTAGCACTTTACCAGTTGAACTATCTCCCCAGCTCACTAAAATTCATCTTTCCTTTGCCAAGTCTGGTATGGCCTTAGAGGGACAAATTAACAAGGTTCCTGCCCCTGGGACATGGACAATAGACATTGACCTCCAGGAGTGTCGATGGCTATTGTGGACATATTGCTTATTTGTATAAAATGTATATATTTTACATTCCTCTTCTAAGGAATATCCTTCTGGTAAACATTAATGATACTTCCATGATGTTTTGTGTTACTATTGTACTCATCTCTTTCTAGGTCAATTGTTACTGTAATTTATACATTTTTAAGGCTGGTAGATATGACTAATGATCATTTTTCTCTACTAGTGACATGCATAGCATCTTCTGGCACTCTGAAGGTGTGGCTTTGTCGGAGGAAGTGTGTCCTGTGGGGGCAGGCTATGAGGTTTCCTATGCTTAAGCTACACCTAATGTGGCTTATAGTGTCCTGGAGCTGCCTGAGGATCTAGATGTAGAACTCACAGCTCCTTCTCAAGCACCATGTCTGCATGTACTCTGTTATGTTTCCAAGCATGAAGATAATGAAATAACCTTCTAAAACTATGCACCAGCCCCAAATTAAATGTTTCTTTTATAAGATTTTCTGGGGTCATGGTGCCTCTTTACAGCAATAGAAACACTAACTAAGACAGTCAGTCAGAGCTTGATGTGAGAGAATGAAGATTATAGTTTAGATTCACAAATCACATGTTTTAGAAAAACTGGTATGATACCATGCATTCACAATCCTAATACAGTCTACGAAATAGGAGAGCTTCTGATTCACCAATAGAAACACACTCACACATGCCCACAAACATGAGGAAAAAGCCATAGGCTGGGTCATGTGACTTTATAGTTAAACTTCTGAAGTAGCTTCTGGTTGCACTGAGCATAAAACCTAAATACCCCAACAGAGCTTGCACCTGTTGGGACCTGTCGAGACTGAGTACCTGTCCCAAGCCTCACCTTCATGTTTATTTCTTTCTCTGAATTCCCCAATTAGCTCCTGTCACAGAAGCTGAAAAGCAATACCTGCACTCGTTATCATGAAGAGTTAAAAAGGAAATAGCAGGAGTACAAGAAAACTGAAACAAATCCAAATGCACAGAATGTAAATTAATCATAACCAAAACAGAAATCTCAAAGACATTTAATTTTATATTTAAAAAGTATTAAGTATTCTTATCAACTGTCTTACTTTCTGATTACTATGATAAAATATCCTGACAAAACCAAACAACTTAGGGGGGAAAGGGTTAATTTTAGTTCACACTTGAGGTTCCTGTCCATCACTTGGGGAAGTCCCAAAAATTAGAGCTTAGGACTGCTAGAGACATTACATCCACAGTCCAAAGCAAAGAGAAAAATAATTTGTTGGATGCATGCTGGCCACTCAGCTCATCTCTTCCACTCTTCTACCATCCAGGGCATGCACATAGAGAATGGTGTTACGTGCAGTGAGCTGAGTCACCAATTAACAACCAAAGCAATTTCCCACAGACCAACCTAATTTAAGCACCTTCATTGCATCTCTTCTCAGGTGTTTCAATATTATGTTAAGTTGAGAATTAAAACTAACCAATGCAGCATCTTCTGAGATATTCTAACTTCAGAAGCCACCAAAAAGAACATATGTGATCTTCTAAAATACATATTGTGGGGCTAGAGCAATGACTTATCAATTAAGAGTGCTTACTTCTTTTGCAGATGACTTAAGTTCAGTTCTCCAGAAATCACATAAGCTGACACTGTATACATGTACATGGTTACAATGACCTATACATCTAGCTCCAAGAGATCCAATCCAATATAATTAGATCACTACGTTATATATAAAATTAAAAATTAACCGACTCCATGGAAGAAAAATAAAGGAAATTAAAACGAGCAAAATAAATGTTTCCTTCTTTCTGATTAAGAATGTAGCTTCTGATTCATCATATAAATTTATTTAAAATTAATATATAGGTAATTAACATATTACTTTAATAGAAATCAGCAAACAATTACTGTTTTAAATTGATTCTTTAATGTAGTTGTTGAACCCTTTAGTGGCAATTCATTGCTTGTCTAGCATAGAAGACATCAAATTCCTGGGCTTTATTCCTAACACTACATAAGCCAGGGACTTTGTGGAAAGGCAGCTGCTTTTGGATCCTCATATTTCTGTAAGTAACTCCAATGAATGGAATCATGCCTTCAGTCAGTCACTGGTTCTATATTTAGGGTGAATAGACTTTGGTTCTCCTGTGTTAAGGAAATATTTAAACAGAACCTCTAGATGGTGAATGTCATGAACCACCTGTTACTCTATGAATAGTGATAATACTCCATGACAAACAATGATATTAGCTGTCTGTCATGCAAATTCTTTAGAAAAAATTGGTACTTTGCCTAACTGGATCATATTTTATTTAAGTATTTCTTAGTTTGGGTTTTATTTCTGTGAAAATACATTATGACCAGGGCAACTTTATAAAAGACAATATATAATTGGGGCTAGCTTATCATTTCAGAGGTACAGTTTGCTATAATCGTGGCAAGAAACATGGAATTATCCAGGCAGACTTGCTACTGGAAAAAGAGCTGAGACTATTCATCTTGATTCAACTGCAGCTAGAAGAGACTGTCTCTCTCAGTGGGTAGAGCTTCAGAATTAAGAGCCCTCAAAGCCCACATCCACAGCAGTGCACTTCCTTCCACAACTCCACACCTAGTTCAACAAGGCCATATCTCATAATAGTAGTATTTCCTGTGGTCCAAGAATGTTCAAACAACCACAATGTATATACATATTATGATATGTATGTATGCTGTGTGTGCTGGTTTGTGTGTGAGACTACAGGCATGCATGTACCCACACATCCTGTAGTTGTCCACACATGGTACATATGTGGAGGTCACAGGACAATCTTATATGTCAATCTTTGCCTTCCAAAAATTTGAGTCTAAGTCCTTTTTTATTTTGTACTGTGTATAACAGTCTAGTTGCACCCGTGAGTATCTGCAGATTCTCTTCCTTTCTATACTCCATTGATGATACACTAGGAGCACCGGATTTATATACTGGTGCTATAGCTCTGGGTTTTCATAGGTTCCAGAAAGCTAACACAAGTTTTCATACTTGTTTGACAAGGCTTTTCCCATCAAGCCATTTTGCTACCTTGTATTTTCTATTATAGAATATTCTACACTTAAAAATCATACTAAAGTTGGCATGTTACATTAATTTTAATGCAGAAACAGTAACAGATTAAAGATTTCAATTTGTCTTAAACCACAGACAAGACCCAGCTCAGGTCTCATTTCCTCTAGGAAGTTTTCTTAGTGATGCAGTTTTATTCCTTGTTGGATATGTACAATGAGTGCTTGATAGAATAATGAATGATTCGTAATTTCATAGTCTAGGGAAAATCACAAAAGACAATCAAATCATCCTCCTCATTATGAAGGTATCCCTCTTACGAAGATGTTACCTTTTGGCAAAAATTACTGAGACACTCCCTTGAACAAGAGGTTCTGGTCTTCTCTCATCGTACAAGGCTGATGAAAAATCCCTTGGGAATAAGCCATATCCCCTGGAGAAGCAAGCTATCTTCAGGTTGACAATTTGCTGAAATAATAAGGGAGAAGAAAGGATACAAAGAACAGCTTATATGGTAGTTAGTAGTAACTATCAAATTGACAGAATGTAGAATTACCTGGAATATGAGTCTATGGGAATACCTGTGGAAGATTATTTTGATTACATTAATTGAAGTGGGAAGACCCACACACTGTGACTGTTAGTATGCCCTGCATGGGATACCAGACTATCAAGTACAGAAAGGGAGCTCAGTATTAGCATATATTTACTGTTCTCTGTGTCAAGATTACAAATAAGATGAGTCTAGTGGCTTCTTAGACATCTGACTTTTTTACTTCCTGCCCTGTAAGGCAGAATAACTCATTCTCCCTTAAGCTGTGTTTTGTCAGAGTGTTTGCCTGCTGTTAGAAGTTCTAATCCAGATGTGCCAGAAGCCAGGACCCTCACCCTTACCCTTACCCCCTACCTTTCCCCACCTGCACAATGTGCTCTGAAGCTTGGCAACTGCAAGATCCTGCTTGGCAACTGCAGATAGACTCAAAGCAGTGTACCATATCTTCTGAAGAATAACAGATAGATCATAATTCAAGGTAGTGTGCCGTATAGACCATGACATGTTTCAAGGCACAGGCCAAGAAGATTCTGTACTTTCCCACCACCTGGCCCCTCTTACCCCCTCCCCTTGTAAAACATGCTATAAAAAAGCATTTCATGTTAAAAAAAAAGAAAAAAAAAGTTCCTTAGCTTTAACTAGTAAAAGTATGCCTTTTTGATCCTCAAAAAAAAAAAAAAAAAGAAGAAGAAAATTGTTATTCAGATAATGATTTCCAGGCAAGGCCTGTCCTTGTGATTGTATACAGCATGAACTTGTGTGACCTTTGCTCACGACCTTGCTTATTTAACCCTCAGAGTATATATACATTGTCTGATGCTCTGAATAAAGTTGGCTATTTCATGGGAAAAAATTCTTTCAGAATTTCGTACACTAATATAATGAAATGTGATCTTACCAACTTCTGAATCCCCATTTCTACTTCCTCTAGGTGTTTCTAGTTTCATATCTTCTTTCTTTTTTTAAAATTACCCAGAAATTTCAATTAATGTAGTCCATGTGTGCATGGGTCTGGGATCATCCCATGGAGCCTGATCAGCCAGCAGCTATGTCACAGAATAATGATTCTCCCCATCCCAGCAGGAATCAATTGCCTATAGTTCCTCTGTTAAAGGTGGAGCCTAGTGAGCTTCTTCTCATCTATGCTAAAAATTTCTTCTGCTAGATTGATATTCTGAAAATCTTGCCTGTGCTTTGAATTCATGAGTTCAATAGCCATGCCATTTCCAGAAGACAGCATTTCACAACACTCCTCTCCATCACCTTCTTCTTAAATTTTTTTTCACCTCGGCTTCTTTTATACTTCCTCAGCTGGTCTTGCTTTAAACATCATTCTTTTACCTCTTGAATGTTCCTTGACTCCATTTTCCATACCGTTCAAGAGGCTAACAGAGGATATTTAGCTCTATCCAAAAGAGCTCTATGTGGCACACCTATTCTTTGTACTGTCCTTTCATCCTTTTCATGTTGTGGAGACTAGGTCTAACCTCTGAGAGGGAATCCCTGAAGGTTTGCCACATATCCTATACTGATTCAATCTCTTATCTTTCTTGATCCTAAAATTTTGCTACAAATGCAACATGTTCTCTATTTTCTCCCTTTTCTCTATACATTTGATGCACTTTATTCTTATGAAAGTTTTCATTTCCTGGATTCTATATGCCGGAATCATCTCAAGCGTGGACTATGTTTCTCCTACAACATAGAACAGTTTTCTCTTTCTCTTCATAGTTTTTCATACACGTTTCCTTCTCCGTAAAGATCTTGTGATGCTTGATATCAACTGTCTACTTGATAAGATCTAAAATCATTTTGGAAAAACTTCTTTGCACATATATAAGAACATTCTAATTTGGCTATCAAGATTGGAAGATCTACACTAAATGCAATTCCATTCCATGTCTTACCCCCAGATAGAATGGAAAGGGGAAAAGGACCTAAGTAAGCATCAGCATTCACCTCTTTCTGATTCCTGACTTTGAAGACAATGTGAACATCTGTTACAAGATCTTGCAATTACTTCACTGCCATTATAGACTATCCCCAAATTCATTCAGTCTTAAAGTTCTTTTGTCAGGCATTTTCTCATAGCAATAAGAAAATCAATAAATACAGACTTCTAATCACTCTGGAAAACAACCTATGAGGTATAAAAGTCACCATCTCTCCTAACACTATTACTTGTTTTCCCAGTCTTTTCTGCAAATCTATTCAAGATTCCAATTCTAGAATCCTTTCTCTTCTTCATTACTGAATCACAATTTTGGTGATTTCTAAACACTCAGTCAATGTTCCTAACTGTGGCAGAAATTTCCTGCCCAATGTATTTGCAGTAAAAGCCCTGTCATTGGACTGGAAGAGGGAGGTGGAGGTAGGAGTTTGGAGGAGAAAGCAAGAGAGAGAGGAAGGTGAGAGAGAGGGGAAGTGAAATGGCAGCAGATGTTACCCTCATGTCTCTAGCAATCTCAGATAGTTATTAATATCAAGAATAGATATTTGAGATAACAATTCTAATTGTGTAGGCATCTTGTATATTGAGTATTTGCTGATATATAAATCTATTTGGTTTATCTTTAAGCTTCAGAGTTTTAATTTACTGGGTTACTGGGAAGTGGCTCCACTGACAACCAAGTGGTTATGGCTATGAAGGAACTAGTGGCTCCAGGGATGAGTGAACCAGAGCTGGAAATACAGCAACATTCACTACTGGAGCAAGCTAGAGAACAGTCCATTGAAACCAGCTTGGGAGCTCTGGTCCTATTGGAGAGCTTGTCAAGACAAATGTGCCTTGGGTAGGAACATTGCTGCCAGGCTGGGAGTTAGCTGGACACTCCTTTTTTCTAATACCTCCAGCTACACCTAATACTCTTCAGTTCCTTTAGCATCTTATTGTCCATGAATTTACATTCTCTTTCTTGTCAAGTTGTCAGCCACCTGTCTTCAGTATCATGTTTTACTGTGTTTTGGTATTGCATTTTTCTATAGTGTCTAAGTGTTAGTATATCATGAAATCTGTTTTTAAACCATGTAAAATATAATAAGAAAGGGACATTTCAGCATCCAATGCTAAAGTGTAGTAAACCTATAACTTGTTTCATGATGCTTTGCTTAGATTATTTGCATATTTTCTGAGTATGATGGTAAAGATTTCATGCATGTATTGGATCATAGACAAAAGTTATCTGCAAATATGTGCTGCAGACATACACATAATCAATGGCTACCTGACAAGTGAATCAAGGTTGATTGCCTATCATCAGTGCTTTCTGTTGAAGACTCCTCATTCTCAAGTACTCATTGATTGGTTGAATTCTGTCTCCCTCTTCACTTCTGTCTCTCTAGTATCTCTTTATTTCATATATAAATGTTTATCAGCACAAAATAAATGATAGAGACATTTCTGGGTGATAATGTGCAATGCTCAGTGGAATGCAGCATTATTCATTCTTACCATATTCCATGATATTATAGAAAACAAGTGTGTGGTGGTTACTGCCTAAATCAGTACTTTATGATGATGACATCTTACGTATAGCATTCAGGTTACATATTTTGGGATAAAGTTAAGTAGGCTACCTAGCTTCCTTTGGAGACCAAACTGCCTTTAATTTTGTTGTCATCCTTCCATAGTTGTCTGAGTCCTGGCATTACAGTGGTGTACTACCACATCCAGCTTTGAAGTTATTACAATTTGTAATTATCTTGATGCACAATACCATGTAGCCCAAGCCAGTTTTCAATTGCCCATCATCATGCTTCTTCCTTCCCAAGATTTTGGGGTCTATATCACATGCACATAATATTTTTGATAAAATTCATCATCATTATTTTACTTCTGGTTCCTCCCCTGTTCTCCAATGTACACTTTTACTCTTACCTTCATGTGCAGTTTTTTTTTTTAAAAAACTCATTGAGTTCACTTACTGATGCACATGTGTATATGGATATAAGGCTACCTACCAGAGCATGGATACTACCACATAAACTGCATCCCTAAACCGACTCTTCATATTCTAGCAGCCATCAATTACTGCTTTCCTATCTCACTCTTATATATCCCAGCCACAAAAGAGCCCATGCCATGGCTTCTGGTCCAAAAAGCCAGGTACTCATTTTTCCCCTTGTCTGGCTAACAGTCTGTGGTCAACTGTCCCAGATGTTTCCTTCCTGTTGAGATATGCTCCTGGTGGGCATCTCCCAATTGTTCTTTATTCCTAGCAACAACACTGTGACTGGCACAAAACTGGTGTTAAGAATATATTTATTAAACTATCATGGCTGTTAAATCAGTAAGACTGGATAATGATGAGTAGTATATCAGAACCTCCACAGTCTCTGTTTAATTCAATCCATCACTGGAACTGCACAGCACTTCATCTCTTTCATCACCGTTCCTCATTTGCTCTGCAAAGATTTATTCCATAGTTGAACTCAATAAATTTAAGATGACAGGAAGAGCAATCTTCGATATTCTGCTATGCCATAAGGAAAACTCTAATGGGGAACTTCATCTATAACTCTCTATCAAATCACACACCCAGAATAAGTGACAAAACACCCCATCTGTCAAAACATTAACTATACTTTTATGTATAGTTCAAAGCTGCAGGATATACCTCATTAGAATAATAATTCACTGAAATCTTACAAGGATTAACATCTTATTATTTCACTTGTGTTATAAGAAGAAAGGTTTATTACCTCAAATTTAAAGAACTGTGGCTATGGGATGCAATTCCCCCTCTCTGTTTAACAGCCCTTACCATTTGGGCATTGGTATATATTATTCTAAGTTGGGGAATATAATTTAAGGAAAGAGTCAGAATGTCAGTTCTGGCCCCATGAGTGAGATGGAAAATATCACTTTAAATAGTCTTTGTTTTTGATTCATTTATACTTTTAGACCTTCCTTTCTAAACAGCCTCTGCTTTTACTGTTGATGATAATTTAAGGCTCAGTCAAGACACAGAATGCAACATTGCATAGGAGCACCAGGAAGGGAATCCATATGGATAGAGCCTGCATCTCTTTCTACTGATTTCTAAGGAAACCTAATTAATTCTTTAGTTTAAGTGACCCTTTAATTTATTCAGAGATGAATGTCAGCCACTGCCTGCCTTAAACCTTCTTTAATCCATCTATAGGGCATACTCTTATATATGCCATCAGTAAACCTTCATAATTTGTTTTAGACAGTGAAGGTCTCTTGTTTGATCTCAAACTCCCAGTTTCCTTGCTTTAGCTTCTGAAGTCCTAGGATTTTTGTTTTTTTAAATGGACCCAGGAAGGAGGCTCAGAAAGTTTGAAGGTGCTTGAAAGGCAAGCCTTGATGAACCATGTTTTTTCTCAGAATCTGTGGAAGAAGGAAGAAGGAAACAATTAACTCTGAGCTCTACATATGTTCAGTGACAATTGAAACACACACACACACACACACACACACACAAATATACACACACACACATACACACACACCAAACAGTAAAATACACACACTCAAACTAAAACACGCACATATAAATCACATACACACATTGACACACACATACTCACACACAAACACACATAATCCCACTCACACTCACATACTTACATACATACACACACAAACATCACATATGAAAGTGAAGCATTAAAAATGCATGCCACCACATTTATGTATTTTTTATGGAAATTTGGGGATCAAGTCCAGATCTCTCTAGTTAGATGATAAGTACCTTTACCTTCTGAAATATCTTAGTTGGTCCTTTCCATTGAATTTTGAGGAAGAATTTGGGGGTTTTTATTAATTCTACAAAAAATAAGCTAGTCTGACAAAATTCACATTTTACAACCTTTAGGCAACTTTTAAAAATTGAGTGTAAGAAATAGCACAAGATGCATTTCCAAGTTTCAGTTTTATTATTTTCCATCCACAAATGGCATATGATGAGTCTATTTGCACAATTAATTGAAAATTCCTAAACAAAAATATCTGTTGAGAAAAATCAAGTAATACACTTTAGACAACAAAACAACATTATCTTAACAATAATAGTTTTCCTTTGATTTTCAAAGAGTCAATATCAAGTTCATATAAGTTATATATCTTAATTGTATGTTTTACCTTTTATTTTAGAAAGTTTTAAACCAGGACCAGATAAACCATCTAAATAGTCCCATAACCCCTAAGGAAATAGCAGCAGTCATTAAAAGTCTCCCCACTAAAAAAAGCCGAGGACCAGATTGTTTTAGTGCTGAATCCTATCAGACCTTCAAGGAAGACCTAATACCAATTCGCTTCAAACTATTCCACAAAACAGAAACAGAAGGAACACTACCCAATTCGTCCTATGAAGCTACAATTACACTCATACCCAAACCCTACAAAGACCCGACAAAGAAAGAGAACTTCAGACCAATCTCCCTTATGAACATCGATGCAAAAAATACTCAATAAAATTCTAGCAAATCGAATCCAAGAACACGTCAAAACAATCATCCATCATGATCAAGTATGCTTTATCCCAGGAATGCAGGGATGGTTCAAAATTCGGAAATCCATCAATGTAATCCACTATAAAAACAAACTCAAAGAAAAAAACCACATGATCATCTCACTAGATGCTGAAAAAGCATTTGACAAAATTCAATATCCCTTCATGATAAAAGTCTTGAAAAGATCAGGAATTCAAGGCCCCTACCTAAACATAGTAAAAGCAATTTACAGCAAACCAGTAGCCAACATCAAGCTAAATGGAGAGAAACTTGAAGCAATCTCACTAAGATCAGGGACTAGACAAGGCTGCCCACTCTCCCCCTACCTATTCAATATAGTACTGGAAGACCTAGCCAGAGCAATTAAACAACAAAAAGAAGTCAAAGGGATACAAATAGGAAAGGAAGAAGTCAAAATATCACTATTTGCAGATGATATGATAGTATACTTAAGTGACCCCCAAACTTCCACCAGAGAACTCCTAAGCCTGATAAACAACTTCAGCAAAGTGGCTGGTTATAAAATCAACTCAAACAAATCAGTAGCCTTCCTCTATATGAAAGATAAACAGACTGAAAAAGAAATTAGGGAAATGACACCCTTCACAATAGTTGCAAATAATATAAAATACCTTGGTGTGAATCTAACCGAGCAAGTGACAAGACCTGTATGACAAGAACTTCAAGTCTCTGAAGAAAGAAATTGAAGAAGATCTCAGAAGATGGAAAGATCTCCCATGCTCATGGATTGGCAGGATTAATATAATAAAAATGGCCATCTTGCCAAAAGCAATCTACAGATTCAATGCAATTCCCATTAAAATCCCAACTCAATTCTTCACAGAGTTAGAAAAGAAAACTCTCAAATTCATATGGAATAACAAAAAACCCAGGATAGCAAAAACTATTCTCAACAATAAAAGAACTTCTGGAGGAATCACCATCCCTGACCTCAAGCTGTACTACAGAGCAATAGTGACAAAAACTACCTGGTATTGGTATAGAGACAGGCAGGAAGATCAATGGAATAGAATTGAAGACCCAGAAATGAACCCACAGTCCTATGGTCACTTGATCTTTGACAAAGGAGCTAAAACTGTGGAGTGGAAAAAGGACAGCATTTTCAACAAATGGTGCTGGTTCAACTGGAGGACAACATGTAGAAGAATGAAAATTGATCCATTCTTATCTCCTTGTACAAAGCACATTTTAGGAAGTAAACGAAATGCAGGTTCATTGAAAAAAGTTGTTGTGTTCTACTATCCAGGTTCCTCCTTCCCTCTGCCTCCCATGATTATTTTGTTTTTCCATCGAAATGGGATTGAAGTATCCTCACTTGGACCTTCCTTCTTGTTTAACTTTTTAGGGTCTCTGGGAAGTATCATAGGTATTCTGAACTCGTTGGCTAATATCCAGATATCACTGAGTATATTCTATGCATGTCCTTTCGAGTCTGGGTTACCTCACTCAGGATGGTATTTTCTAGTGTCATCCTTTTGCCTGCAAAATTCAGAATGTATTTTTTTTTTTAGTAGCTGAATAGTATTGCACTATTTAAATGAGCCACATTTTCTGTATCCATTCTTTGCATAAGGGAAAACTATAGTGGAACACTTCTCCTTTTAATATTGTAGAGTATATTTTGGGCATATGCCCATGAACAGTATAGCTGCATCTTCAGGTAGAATTATTTGCAATTTTCTGAGGAATCACCAGATTGATTTCCAGGGTTGTAATACCGGTTTGCTACCCCACCAACTATGGAGGAGTGTTCCCCTTTCTCCATATCCCTGCTAGTCTGTGCTGTCACTTGAGTTTTTAATCTTAGCCATTCTGATTGAAGTTAGGTGGAATCTTTGTGTTGGTTTGATTTGCATTGTTCTGATAATTAAAGATGTTGAACATTTCTTTATGTGCTTCTCATTCATTTGAGATTCTTATGTTGAAAATTTTTTTTAGTTCTATATCCCAGGTTTTGAGTTATTTAATTGTTTGGAGCCTAACTTCTTGAGCTCTTTATATGTTTTGAATATTAGCCCTCTGTCAGATGTAGGTTTAGTGATGAACTTTTCCTAATCTGTAGGGTTCTGCTTTGTCCTATTGACATTGCCTTTGCCTTACAGAAGCTTTTCAGTTTCAAAAGGTCCCATTTATGAGTTATTAATCTTAAAGCCTGAGTCGTTGGTGTTCTGTTCTGAAAACTTTCCCCTGTGCCATGGCGTTTGTGGCTGTTTCCCCACTTTTTTTTTTTTTTAAGGTTTTTCGAGACAGGGTTTCTCTGTGTAGCCCTGGCTGTCCTGGAACTCACTCTGTAGACCAGGCTGGCCTCAAACTCAGAAATCCACCTGCCTCTGCCTCCCAAGTGCTGAGATTAAAGGCGTGCACCACCACCGCCCGGCGCCCACTTTTTTTTTTCTATTAGAGTCAGTGTATTTGGTTTTGTGTTATGGTCCTTGATCCACTTGGACTTAAACTTTGAGCATATAAATATGGATCAATTTGCATTCTTCTACATGCCAACTGCCCGTTAGACCAGCACTATTTGTTAAAGATGCTTTCTTTTTTTCCACTGCATGGTTTGGAGAAGGGAAGGTACAAAGGGACTTGGGGCAAATCAGTTATGGGGAGAGACAGGAAAAAAGATCAGGGGACCACCAAAATGAACAAAAATGTGCAGCTGCTGGAAGTAGGGGCTGGTCTAACCTGTAGAAAGTCCCAGAGGCCTGGAATGGAGAGGATCTGAGGACTCAGTATGGGTGACTTTCGCCATAATACCCAACAGTATGGGTATAGAAACTGAAGTGACTACCTCCAGTAGTTAGATAAGGTCCCCAGTGGAGGAATGGAGACACCAACCTACCTTCAACGTTTTGAATCAAAATTATCTAAAAGACTTGCAAAGACAAAAACAGAGCAAAGACTGAACAAACATCTGACTTGTGACCAGCCCAATTCAGTATCCATCCCATGAGCAGGCACCAAACCCTGACATTACTGATGCTATGTTGTACGTGCTGATGGGAGTCAGACAAAGGAGAGATCAGTGTCCTCATTGTGGTTCTCCCAGTAGATGACTGAGCTAGAATCAGATACATAAAACCAAGCATTAGACTCAAGTTAGGGAACACTATGGAAGAATTAGGGGAAGCGCTGAAGGAACTAAAGGGGTTGATAACTCCTTAGGAAGACCAACCAAGTCAGCTAACTTGTACACCTGGGAGCTCCGAGATACTAAGCCACAAACCAAAGATCAGGATACATAGGCTACTCTGAGGCCCCCTTGCACATATTTAGCAGGCCTTATCTGGACTCAGTGTCAGAGAATGTCCCTAATCCTGTAGAAACTTGATGTCACAGGGAGGGACGGGCAAATGGGAGGGGTATTGGTTGAAAGACCACTGTGAAGAGGGACTGGGAGTGGTATAATATTTGGAATGTAAATAAATAAAATAATTAATGAAAAAAAAAGAATGGGGTTGATATGAAACTATTCGTTACATGAACTTTATTAATGGGGAGACCTGCAATCATAGGCAACCATGATTAGGCTTTGAAAATAGGAGAGTAACACTGAAGAAAATATCATTGACATAGGCAGAAACAATGGAGCCTTGGCCAGACACAGAGATTGTCTTTTAATTTCAGAGAGAAAAGGGAGTTTAAAACACCTCCAGAGTTTTCAGAAATGAGTAAGCATGCTTCTGAGTGTCTGACCTAGCCTGCCTTGGTCTGTGCTTGTCAGGAGAACCTGGCCTGGAACAGGTTAAAATAGGAGACAGAGTAGGACTCTGATGTGACTCTGAAAGACTCCCTATGTTCTATGTTCTGCCTATGTTCTATGAAGGTCTCCCTATGTTCTAGTTTTCTAATTCTACTGAAATGCTGATAACATCTAAAAAGACTAAAAACTTTCTTGCTCTTTCTGAGGGTTAAGAGCCCCTGGCTTATGTAACTTATATTTGTAGCCTAAGAGCAGGAGATGAAGTAATGTAGCCTTTGTTCTATCTCAGCAGGAACTTCACTGTTCCAACTTTCTGCCTGCTAGTTAAAGTTGCAGGAAGCAAAAGGGACACATAGAAAAGTGAATGTATCATTTATTTATAAGTTGTAAAATGTCTACTCAGCTATTAAAAACAATGATTTCATGAAATTCTTAGGCAAACGGATGGAACTAGAAAATATCATCCTGAGTGAGGTAACCCAATCACAAGAGAACACACATAGTATGCACTTACTAATTAGTGGATATTAGCCCAAAAGCTCAGAACATCTATGATACAATTCACAGATCATATGAACCTTAAGAAAAAGGAAAACCAAAGCATGGATGCTTCAGTCCTTCTTAGAAGGGTGAACAAAATACTCACAGGAGGAAATACAGGGACAGAGTGGAACAAAGACTGAAAGAAAGCCCATCCAGAGACTACCCAACCTGGAATCTACAGTCATGAAACCCAGACACTGTTGTGGATGTCAAGAAGATCTGGCTGACAGGAGCCTGATATAGCTATCTCCTGACAGGCTCTGCTAGAGCCTGACAAATACAGATGAGGATACTGGAAGATAAACAGTGGACTGAGCACAGGGACCCAAATGGAGGAGTTAAATAAAGGACTCAAGGAGCTGAAGGGGTTTGCAGACCCATAGGAAGAACAACAATATCAACCAACCAGACTCCCCAGAGCTCCCAGAGACTAAACCACCAACCAAAGAATACACATGGAGTGACCCATGACTCTAGCCACATATGTAGCAGAGGATGGTCTTGTCAGGCATCAACGGCAGGAGAGGCCCTTATACCTTTGAAAGTGAGATGCCCCAGTGTAGGAAAATGCCAGGGTGGGGAGGTGGAAGTGAGTGGGGGAGTGGGTGGGGTAGTACCCTCATAGAAGCAGGGTGAGGGGGATAGGATAGAATGTTTGTGAAGGGGAAACCAGGAAAGGGGATAACATTTGAAATATAAATAAATGAATTCTTCAATAAAAAAAGTTTCCTCTGAAAGTTCTCTAAGAACAAGCATAAAAGTGAAATGAATGAAAAAAGGGAATAAGGGAAATTTGCTCTCCTCTCTTTGTCCTCAATACTTATACATCTATGAGAATACATGATAGCATGGTAAAAAGTTTATCACAAGTTTACACATTAATTCAAATCATAAATTGAATAAGAGTGAATATTCCCATGCTTATCCATTAGGAGTAATTATCTAGCTAAACATTCTTCACCTGTCACAGCTCCACAGGTTCACTGAGTATTACAAAACACATGTAAGTTCTTAGTGAACTTTTGTATAGATAACTGCAGTCAATATTTTATCTTCTGTCCTAGCACCTATAATAAATCATTAGTTCCATTTTAATCCTATGGTTAGTGGTTTTACAACTACTCGGAATGTGCTCTGAGTAGTAGAATGCCTGGTAACTACCTATAAATGATTAACTGATGACACATGGAAGATTCACAGAGTCCTCATTGCAGTTTTGACTATCAGAAAAAGACCTAATAACAGAACCACTATAAAAAAGCTTAATAAATACTGATATAATTTGAGAAATTCATATAGGATAATCATTAAAAATTAAGACGTCATCTATTTGTCTATATAGCATCACTACAACACATTACATCTGCAGAGATCCACTGAAAGAGTGGGTTAATACCCAGTGATTGTCAAATATGTAATAATATCAGAACAAAAGCATATTAATACCAGGAATCTTTTCTAAAATAATTTTTTGCTGGGCATTTCCTATCAGAGTTCTGTTGTAGATTTTAATTGAAGGCTGCCATCTCTTAAAGATCACCTGCTAGTTTTTAGCATTTCCTGACATATACTCATAGAGGTAGGCACTAGGTGGTACCATAAACTAATTCAGCAACTGCCATGAGTGGGAGGGAAGGGTTAAAGTTTCAAATATGTGCTTATTTATTGTGGAAGACATACTGAGATCATGGTACAAAATGAAACAGACTTCAAGATTGCAACCTGGTAATAACCATAATTTAAAATATCCATGTTGACTACATTGAATAGGCACAGAGTAAGAAGAAGAGAAATAAAAGCAGGTGATTAGAGTTTTAAACAAAATAATTCAAGAAAAATAGTGAAGGGCACTTCATACTCCTTCTGCAAAAATCTGAGATAATATTAAATTCTGAACATGTATGCCCCAAACACAGGGACACTCATTTGTAAAAGAAACATTGTTAAAGCTTAAATCTCACATCTAACCTCACAAACTGATAAGTCATCCAGATATAAATTAGTTAGATAAATAATGAAATTTAGAAATATTATGAATCAAATAGATCTAATACACATCTATAGAATACTTCACCCAAGCACAAAAGTAATATCTTCTTCTCAGCACCTCATGAATCCTTCTTCAAAACCGACTTATAAGTCAGTCTCAATGCAAGCCTCAAAAGATAAAAAACAAATTGAAATAATGACTTCTCTCTTATCAGACTAATGTGGATTATAGCTGGACTTCAACAAAAAGAGAAACACTCAAAATCCTACAACCTCATGGAAACTGAACAACTCACTATGGAATGAACTGTGGGCAAGGAAGAAATAAAATAAGAAATTTTTAAAAATGTCTAGTATTTAATGAAAATAAAACCACAACATACCCACATGCATGGGACACAGTGAAAGAATTACTAAGAGGAAAGTTCATAGCACTAAATGCCTCCATAAAGAAATTAGAACGTTCTCATACCAAAAATTTAAAGTACACCTCTAGGAAAGATGTGAAAAAAAAAACAAAGAGGAGTAGAGAGAGGAGTAGAAGGAAGGAAATAATCAAAATCTCTCAGCTAAAAACAAAGAATACAATACAAAGAATCAACAAAATCAAGATCTTGTACCTTCAAAAACTCCACAAGTCAGATAAACCATTAGTCAACCTAATCAAAAGACAAAGAGACAATATATAAAGAAACAAATCAGAAATGAAGACAGAGACATCATAACAAATACTGAGGAAATTCAAAGAAGCATTAGGTGCTATTTCAAAAGCCTGTACTCCACAAAATCAGAAAATCATAATGAAATGGGTAATTTTTCTAGAAATATACCAGTTATCAAAGTTAAATCAAGACCAGATAAACTATTTAAACAACCCTGCACAACCCTAAATAAATAGAAGCAGTCATAAAAAGTCTACTGACAAAAAATAAAACAAACAAACAAAACCCAAACCCTGGGCCACAGGGTTTTAGTGCAGAATTCTACCAGACTTTCAAAAAGAGAATACCAATATGCCTCAAACTATTTCACAAAATAGAAAGAGAAGAAACACTACCAAACTCATTCTATTAATGTAGTCACCCTGATACCTAAACCACACAAAAACTCAACAAAGAAAGAGAATGTAAGACCTATTTCTCTTATGAACATCAATAAAAAAATACTCAATAATATACTTTCAAATTGAATCCAGGAACACATCAAAGACACCATCTATTATGATCAAGTAGGCTTCATGCCAGAAATGCAGGGATGGTTCTGTACATAAAAATCCATCAGCATAATCCTCCATATAAACAAACTGAAAGAGAAAAATCCCATGGTAGTCTCATTAGATGCTGAAAAAACTTTGACAAAACCCAGCACCCCTTCATGTTAAAAGTATGTGTAACATATATGCAGAGGACCTAGTTCAGTCTCCTGTAGGGCCTCTTCTTGGCTGTTCAGTCTCTGTGAGCCAGTATGAGCCTAGGTTAGTTGAAAGAACAACTTTCTTCACATGCTGATGCTCTATTTTCTTGGGAGGTGTAAGAATAGAACTCAGACATGTACATGTTGTCAGACATCTGCAAACCACACTGTAACCTGCCCCATCTCACTGGCCTACATGTGTAATTTTATATGCATATGCAGGGCCACATGTTCAGTGGTGATTCCTCATGAGAATTAGGCACTGAGCATGGAGGTATACTAATTATCACAGTCATTATGCAGGTCTCATGTTTAACTAAAATTATCTTAAATCTTCAGATAAGAGAGAACCATTAATTTATAATATTTTATCAGTTTGATTATGTCTAAGTTGTTTCAGTCCACAATTAATATTCTAACCCTTCTCTTATTTATTTCCATAAAAATGAAATAGAACAACAATCTAGAAATATAATATCTTTATGTTTTTGTAAGCTCATCCATCATATAATGAAGAGAAAAACCAAAAAAGGTTACTAACAGCTCGGTGTCTAATAAACTTCTTTGCTTGTATATTTATGTAATTTCTATGATATCATTTTATTAGGTACCCAAGCTAGTCCAAAACTTGCAATACTCCTGCCTCAGTCTCTCAAGGAGCTGAGATAAGAAACGTGATCTACCATATCTTGCTTTCTGTATGTATTAGAGAAGAATAAAATTAAAAATCTCTTAGAGAACCCATTTCAATTAATATTTGACATTTTATGAAAAGCTGTGAAAAAATTAAAAAAGACAATGAGTAATTAATGCAAGGGGTCACACATTATTTGCATCTATGCTTCATAAACTACAAAGTAGGTTGTGATCTCCAATTTCAGTTATTTAGGATAAAACACAATATAAAAAATATTAAAACATTTTCCATCTTCAACAGATAATGAACTTCAACTATGCATTGCAGCCATCATGTAATACCACTTTTTTTCTTTCTTTCTTTTTTTTTTTGCATTCTAATTCTGGCCTTTCAGGATCAGAATGCCAGGATGACATTTAATAAGGAAAGAGATGGAGTAAAAGGCATCCACAATAAGGAAACATATTCAGGTGTATTTGACTAGCACGTTCCTCTATGGTTTGCTAGGTGTTTCTCTAGTGAATGATTAGTGTAAAACTCCATAGGAGATACAAACAAATTGAATGCCCCTGGCATAGGGATTAGAATAGCAGCAGTAACAGTCATGCAGCGAACACGACCTTGGATGGCAAAAGTATTGGAGCCACATATTCATAGCAACAAACATGACCATATGTTCATAGTGACCAGTGTGAAAAGTCTCTTATCAATATTTTCTCTCAGAACATTCTTCAACTTTCCCCAAGACTAACTGCAAATTCTCAGTGAGAAAGGAGCCAGTTTGGGAAAAATGTGTTAAAATGCAAGTGAAGCTGATGTTGGTTCTTAATTGTGTTTCTCAGTTTTCAGTTAATTTCACAGGCCCCTGGTGTCGTAGAAGGCTTGCAGCACTTTGTAGTGTTATTCATTACTAGGTTCTGAGGAGGCAAATTAAATATATTGTTATAAGCCATTGATACTTAATTGAAGACATTCACTAAACCTTCCCTCTACTCAGTTCCCTTTCTGTTATCTTTAGCTTTAATAATAATGATTCTTGCTTATATTCACAAAGGATGAAGACTCATATGGTTGATCTCTTAGTGATTCCAGCAGAATTGCAGAAGAATATGGTCATCTTTATGTTTGACTACCTATTCTTTGTTCTCACAGTGTGAGCTCTCTTGGATTTCAGCTCTGGCTCACTGAAATATTCTCATTAGTTACTAAGTAAATTGGACTTAAAAACAAACTATGTTGTATTCATCCAATCAATTAATATACCTGCTAACCATTGACAAATTATTCTTTATATTTCTAATCTGATATAGCACTAATTTTTTTCATTGGTAACACTAAAGAAGTCTGGTCATAGAAGGGTATTTCCAAGCAATTGTGACATTTTTCAGTTTGTCTGTATAGCAAGAAGTTAAAGTTGTGTGTTGTCTGTCTCCTTCACTGATTGGCCAGATAGCTCCTGAAAAGTTTTTCATGACACAATTTTCCTGTTATCAAAGTAAACTCTAACAAGTTATTATGGCCCAAGACCATCCAGTGTGTACCATGACTATTAATAAGCATTCAGTTTCTCGTCTACATGCTTACATGACTTGAATAAACTTCCAACTGAAGTTGATTAGCCAGTTTCTGTGAAGAAGCCTGCTTGTAGTCAAAGAGATAAATGAAATGCACACAGGGAGTCAACAGGAGGGAGTGGAGGGTGCTGACTAGGGCTTGGTCTTCTCTCTTGTATCCATGTCTAAGAAGGCTCAAAACAATGTTCATATCCATGCTGTCAGGGTCTGGTTCCACCACTACTTCTTATATTCTGTGAAAAATATCTGTTGTTATTAACAAGGATTAGTTAAATAAATAAATAAATAAATAAATAAATAAATAAATCGCCCACAATGGGAGTTTGATAACTATCTTACACTCCTTTAATTTGTTTTGAATTTAGTTAGCACTCTCTTTTTAACAGGTGAACATTCTCAGTTAAAATTACTGCAATTTATTTTGACAAGTATATCATATCTATTTTGTAGGACAAGAGTAGTAGATTATCCCAAGGCTTAAGCTCTCCAATGTTTCAGGCTTTTGACCAGGTTAAAAAACCAAAACAAAAACAAAAACAAAAACAAGCAAACCAAAAACAAAAACAAAAAACAAAACAAAAACAAAAACAAAAAAAAAAAAAAAACAAAAACAGAAACTCCTGTTTGGAGCAGCCTTTAAAGCAAAGCCAAAAAACCTTGATTACCCTTGAATCAACCATCTCATTACTCTACCAATATTGCTACTATTGCCACCATGTCTTGCTTTTTTCACATGAGTTCCAGGGCTGAAACTCAGGACACTTTTTCCTGAACAGCATCTCTTTTAACAACAATTCTTGAGTCCTTTGGTTTTTGGTTTTTGGTTTTTATTGTTGCTGTTCAGTTATCCCTTTGTAAAAGAGGAAGTGCATCAAACTTAGAGAAAGGGAGAAATGAGTGATTAAATGAAAGAAGATTTAAAAAATGAATAAAACTAAATAATAAAGAGAAAAAGAAATGGGGATAGTGAGAAGAGGCAAGCCACGGCATTAACATAAAGGAAACAATACATTTACTTCAAACTTCTTATAAGAATCATTGAAGGTTTCTTGTCTACCATTTTCCAATGTGTTGATGCTTGTTTATTAACAATTTGCAAACCAATAAATTTGGCTAATGAGAGGGAAGTTAATAATGATTTTTGGAACTTGTATAGCCATGTTCCAACTTACATTTGGCCTGTTAGTTTGAAGTTCTTAGTGTTTTCATCAAGGATTGTCATATGCACATGCTAACATGAGCTGAACAATACCTTAGAAATTGATTTCAAAGAATGATAATTTGTATATTGTCATATATCCAGGAAAAAAAAGCAAAAGAAAAACAACCCTGACGCCTTTACAGTACTTTTAAAAATCCCCTTAGAGAAGACAGAAGATCCAGATGACTGTGACTGGGGAATCCATCTCATGCTGAGAAGGCATTAAAAAGCTAACTTCAGATACTAGTAGCTATGGAAAATCTAGTGCAGTGATACCTGCTTGCAACCTCAGCACTGAGGTAGCAGACACAGGAAGATCTTGGAGTTTATTAAATGGCAAGACTGTACTGGCCAAAGCTCCTGGTTTAGTGAGATACCCTGACTGAAAATAATAAGGAAATAGACAGTCAAGGAAGACACTGGATGTTGGCCTTTAGCCTCTACATGTATATTCACACACGTGCATATCCCTCCACAAACATACATAATACACACACATAAACACATGTATACAAAATATTCACACAGAGAACCAAAGCACTTACGTACTCCTAGAATATTCCACTATTTCTCGTAGGGCCGCGAAAGGATGATTTGGTCTCCCTGGTAGAGCACTGGGTTTGAGATAGCTGGAGACCCAACAGGTGACCATGGCCTCTGATGGAGAGCACGTATCTCCCCACGCCCCCAGATTCCAGACTCCTCCATGTGGTCTACATCCCCATTAACCTATACTTTGCAGACACGTTTGGCTCAGAGTAGCTCCTCTCAGAGAGGTTTTGCATCACCATCTACAGCTATAGGCAGAGAGCATGACTAACAGGCTTCAGCTTCAAGAGATTTCCATATTCATGAGTTACCTAAACGCCTTTTACAGGTGGGCACACAGCCAGATCCAACTACCACACCATGAACAATAAACTTCTTAAACCCATGGACTTCACGTGTCTTCTGGGGCCTGCTGCCGCCAAAGCTTCCAGCCTCTGGAACCTTAAAGCTTCTCGCGTGTGTGGGACCTGCCAGCCTGGAAAGCCTCTGGAACTACGCTGTGCCACCCCCATCCCCCCACCCCACCCCACCCCCATCACTGCTGCACACTCCCGGGTCCCTGGTGCATGAGTTTTTTCTCACAATTTCTGACATACTTAAAGATGATTGTATAAAGATTTTATAGCCTTTATACAATTAGCTAGCCTTTGGAGACTGTTTAATATCTAAAAAGGTAATGGTATCATATTACAGATGACCGACCATTATGACTTTCTAGGTGCTTATTGAAATAGAATAAACTGTAATGAATTCTTATATTCTTATGTATGATTTTACAACATTTCCATTGTGACTTATGAGAAAATAATTACCACAGATTTACAGCTTTGTTGCCTTGAGAGAGGAGCCAGAGGTTATAGTTTTCTGTCAATTATGAGAGAACAACTATGGGAGCATTTTACCCACTTGGTGAGGTCTTCAGTAATGGCTTTTGCATTTTATCAGCTTATTTTCTCATCTATCCTAATTCCCTGACCCATAGAAATCATTCTTCATTTTTTTTCACCATTAAGCAGTTAGTCAGTCTAATCATAGGCCTATATTAACCTTGCAATCTAAAAATCACTGTTTATCTGAAGTATGATATTTCCAGAGGAGAAAGAGTGTCATTTACTGCTCAATGATTAAGCAGTGCTGGGGAAGGTGAGAGCCTTGCATTTATTAAGTACTTACTGTAACGGTTAATACTGTCAACTTGGCAGAGTTTAGAATAACCATAGAAACAAAACTGGGGATGTTAGAGTAGGTGAGTTGAAGTGGGAACACTTGCACTGACAGGGGGCAGCACTATGGGTTGGGTCCTACTGCAGCAAAAGATGATAATAAATTCTCACAGAAGACAGCCAGTAAGTGAAAAATTGAGCCTCTCACTGAACGTAGACTAGCTGTTCTTGGGGCACCAGAGATCCTTATGTCTCTGCCTCATACCCCAACACTAGTATTACAAGCATGTGCCACTATGCTAGCTTCATACATGCATGCTGAATCTGAACACTGGTGATTTGACATGAAAAAGAAAAAATAAATAAATTGAATACAATTATAATAATTATAAAAACTGTAAGGTATGGTATAATAATATTATGTAAATGATATATTACATAACAGATAAGTTCAGAGTGAACTCTGATATCATATATTCAGTCTATAAGTATATGTAGAAAGAGTGCAGGTCCAAACTGCCACCATTGGTTTTCAATATTCATTTATGTATTTAATGTACTTATTTTTAATTCCTATATATTTATTGTATATTATACTGTATGCTTTAGCCTTGTTTCTTCAGATACAACCTGTTCATTTCAACAATGGGCATTTACTTAGCATCCAGTGTTTGTCAGGCTTTAACCTAGCTTTTGAGGAATCAGTATGGCCTAATGAATAATGAGAGGTGAAAAGAGCTAAATAATTACATGATTGCAATACTTTCATTCAATTAATTTAGTAATGATTTATTGAGGTACCACCTGCTGCTGAACATGGAGCTAAACCATGAATAAAAGCAGATGTAACTTCTGGCCCACTATTGGAGGCAAAGGTTAATCAGGGCAAAGGAAATAGGTGAAAAATTGTCATCTGGGCAAGCTACAGGAGAAAGACAGATTGAGAGTGTCATGAGGGCAAACTACAGAAAGAATGGACCAAAGCCAGAAAATTTAGGCTGGGGAGGATTTATCAGTAAATTATTTTTCTGCAAGTATGGAGAACATTAATACAATTATTCAGCACCCAGATAAAAAGTCTGGCTCTATATCAAGCTTGTAAGAAAGGAAATCATTGAAAAAACTCCATTGAAAAGTTTCACATATCACACATGGCAGTATTCATGACTTATAGGAAAGACCAGGCATATGTCCAACCAGACAGGCTTCACCACAAATAGATTTTAATCTAAAGTCATTATTTACACCTACATTTGCTGTCTTTTAAGTCACTAAGACATATACCATGTTCTTATAATCATTTACTACAAAAAACAAATTGTTTATCTTGTAAAATCTCAATATGAGAGCTTCTACAATTTGGAAATAATACTAGCATAAATTTTTAGAAAAAAAGTACTGTCAGTCATTTCCTCCTTTGCAAATGTCCAGGGCCACTCTCTTGAATACAACAAATCTAATGAGAATAAGTTAAGTTTTTTTTCATCTTTATTTGTGCTTGTATGCTCGTGTGCATATTCATGTGATTGAATGTAGGGACAAGCATGCCATGGTAAGGGCATAAACGTCAGAGAGCTACTTGGGTATAAATTCTTGCTTGCTATATTGTTTCTTAGTCACTGTTGTGCATACTAGGCTAAATGTCCAGTAAACCCCAGAAGGGGTTCTCCTGTCTCCAGCTCCTTTCTCTCTACTCTGAGTCCTAGGATTACAGAGTTATGCTACTACTCCCACAACTTATGTGGAGTCAGAAGACTCAAACTCAGTACCTCAATAATGGCAACCAGACACATTGTCTAGCAAGTGATCTCCTGGTTGAAATTAGTAACTTTTATTTTTAAAACATGTATAATTAATTTTAATTTTGTGCATGTATGTGTATCTGTATATGGGTTTGTATATATGAACTCAGTGCCTGTGGAGTCAGAAGTGGAAGTCAAGAGTCCTGGACCTGAAGTCAGAAGAAGTTCCAAGACAAATTTGGGTCCACTGAAAGGACAGTATGGACTCTTAGCCACTAGACCATTGCTCAAACCTATTAGTTATGACAGCTTAATTTTTAAAAGTTCTCAAGGATTCCTTACATTATTACTGTATTTACCTTACCTAATTAGTAACTTTAAAAACAGAAAGTCCTACAATAATCAAGCCCCAGCTCATCTCTGAAGGAGGAATGAAAAGCAGTTATAAACTCAATTTTACTAATCATAGCTCTGCCACAAGAATAATGGACTGACTCAGGAACAGTATGAGATGATAGGACCTCTGATGATTTGTTGTGGCCAACTAGAGGCAGGAAGACTAATTCTCAGTCTCCCTAGTCCTCATCCATTCAACAAAAAATGCATTTGTTGTCTGTCAAGTATGAGACAATTCACCAGAAGAAAAGTTAATTGTAGTTTAAAAAAATTACAACTAAAAATGTTCTTTATTTAACCTTTGTACTAAATCAGAATAATCTTTTCTTCCTTCCCCTTCTCAAAACTTTCTCTTCCTCCACATCCATATGTTTGTAATTCTTAATTAGTGAGATTGCCCTTTATTTTTATTGCTAAGAACATTGGAAATAAGTAAAGATCATGTAACCAAGGGGGGAAAAACCAGTCTGTTTAGTCATAAATCTCTGTAACAAGGAAGTTTGTCACCAGACATTGAGCTTGCCAGTGGCAGGGGAAAGTACTAACATAAGAAAGGAGAAAGGGAAGGATTCAAGTCATGGTAATGGAAAGTTGGCAAGAGGACATAAAAGTGGGTTACACAGAAGGAAAACATCTCATATGATGATTTTTCACTTGTAGATTCAGTCTATTGATCTGTTCTTTTGATCAATATTTTCGAAAGGAAAAAGCCTGTCCAATTCAGAGAAGGATAGATAGCAAAGTCACTCCTCAATGGTGGAATAATTTACGCTATATGGATTCTATGATTATATTATCTCAGCCTTTTGGGTATAATATCATAATGACAATTATCTAACAAGTTAAGAAGTAAGTAGATTCAATATAGAATGCAAAGGATCCGTTGCATGACAATGTAACAGGATAGAGCTACAGAGATGCCTGAGTAGTTAAGATGGATCTTATTGTTTTTACAGGGTACATGAATTTGATTCCCAGCACACACTTGGCATCTCACAACCATATGTAATTCCAGTTTCAGGGAATCCAACTTTTGTGAGTATCAGACAAGCATATGAGGCACATACATACATGCAGGTCAAACTCCTAAATGCATAAAATAACTCTTATTTTTAAAACAAACAATAGTATATGTAAGGTGCTTCAAATCAATGGCTCAACCTTGAGCAAGAATTAATTTATCTAGGACACAAACCAATCAGTGATAGGTTCTTGACTGTAAGCATTATGAGATCACCAAACTCAGTACCCTTCTACTTTGACTTGCCAATCATAATGACCGTGAAATATAAGCCAAAATGCATCCTTTCTTTCTTAAGTTGGTTTTATTAGAGCATTTTATCACAACAACAAATAGAGAAACAAAGGCAAAAAAAAATAAAATCTATGGAGAGATGAGGTTGTTTCTGTTATCAGCTTTATCATTTGGATCTTAGGCTTTGGAATTATTTTGAAATGGAATATTAAAAGACTGTGAATTTTGGCTAAGGAAACCCCCAGTGTCTTATAAACAGAGCTTAATGGGTCCTTCTGGTAGGAGCTTTGAGGACAAGCATGCTAAGAGAAAGGTATGCAATGGAGAATTGGATCATGATGATTTAGAGTAAAATAAAGACTGTGAAAAGCTATAGGTATCGTTTATGTGAGATTTTAGTCAAGTGTTTGGCTTCCTTCTGCCAAAATCCTGACTATTTGAGTGAAGTTGAATTTAAAGATACTATACTTAACATTTCAAGGTAAGAGAACATCCAGCCTAAGATGCTGTGCTAAGAAGGCAATTGTAGATTTAGCTTGATATTTGGGATGAGAAAGTAACTTGAATTGCTAAAGAAATCAGAACCACTGAAGAGAATCCTGTGCCACACAGGGATCAGTGAATGTTTCCATAGTGAAAAGCTCACCCTGAAAACTCTATCTTGTAAATATCCATATTCACTTAAAGAAAGTCTTAATTGAAAGGGCTTCCTGCTTGGCAAAGGCAATGGCCTAGGCTGGTTTTACCCACTGCCCACAAACAGCAGCAAACACAGCTGTGATCTAAGTGGTGAAAGCTATGTTTTAACCTAGCAGCAGATCTCTGCAGCAGCAAACACATAGTACTGGTTTTACAGGCATGGAAGATTCAAAATTGAGGTTTTAGAGACCTGTTACGTGGCTTCAGAGAACAGGTTTATCACTTACTTTTTGTTTATAAGATAAAACAGCATGGCCACATGGGAACTTAAGAAAGAAAGGGTTTAGTTTGGTTTTCAGTTCAAGAAAGGGAGTACATGGTTTTGGAAGAAAGCTAGAAGCAGGAGACACAGTCAGAAGCTGATAGATCACATCGCCAATGACAGAAAGAAATCAGAGAGGAATCTGAAAATTGTCAGAGGGGGTAAACATTCAAAGCCTACAACAAATTATGTACTTTCTCTAGGAAGAGACCATATCTTAGACTTCCATTACATCTCCCAAATGTAATCCCTAAAAACACCAATAAGTGTTCAAATACATGAGCCTATAGGAAAAAATTTCACTCAAACTACCATATTCTGCTGCTTGGCACCATAAACTCAAGGACATTCCTCCAAAATACAAAACATGGTCAGGTGCCGACAGCTGCTAAGCGCACATGTTATCTACACTGCAAGGCACATGGCATAGTGCCTTCAGCTGTGTTTGTCCACGAGGGCAAGGCAGGTGGTAAAGGGTATAAATACCCAGGATTTCCTTTCAGTAAGAGAGACTTGATCAGACCCTCTGTCTTGTCTCCATTCTTCGCATCTCTTGTCCCTCCATCCCCACTCTCTCTTGCTAGACCCTGACCCGCAGACCGGAGCAGCAGCTCAGGCAGGAACAAAGTGGCCCCCAAATGTGGGACAGAATGGGTCATTACACTTGATCTTCGTTTTTGAGACAGGGTCTCTCACTGGAGCTCACTAAAACACAGGAAGTCTCAAAGATCTGCTTGTCTCCACTGCTGCATCAGTGGGTTTACAAGCATATGCTCTACATTCAATTTTTTTTCTTTTCATTTCTTTTTTTCCATTATGTCTGGAGATCAGCCTTAGTTCCTCATATATCTCATAGTCCTACTGTGGTCAACACATTTTGTCTGTTTTAATCATCACTCTACCACATGTAATACCTTCTATTAAATGGACTGACTTTGCCTCTGCTTATAATGTGTATGAAAATCCTAATCAGTAAACAATTTATTGAGAAATGGGCCACATACCTGTTTATCTGCAGAACACAAAAAATGTCCTATTTTAAATTTTGAGAAAATTTATTCTTCCAGATATAGTTCAAGAAACACAGTCTCACTGACATTATTATTTCTGTTTTTGAATAAGACTTATAATGTTAGATTTAAAGGCAATAACAAAAATGAAATAAAATAGCAATTATTGTGACAGGGCTCTTATGAATACGGTCATAAAGTATGCCCTATCCTGTCCTGAAAATCTATTATAGACATGTATTCTGTTCTCATGAGTAAATTTTAATTCAATTACTAGAATGGTTTGACATACATTTGTCATTTTTTAATTGACCTTTGGGGTTATTGTAGAAAGAGGCATTCTTCAGGTTCCTCAATGGGTCATTCTAGTCATTTGACATTTAGCTTCTGAAGTCTGCACAAAGTCTAGCAACAGATACACATGTCACATGCATTCAAAGCAATTCTGAAATGATTATGATACTTACTGGCCCTATATGCCATTTTCTGGCTCAATTTCCAGTTTTTTATAATTATTTAATTAATTAACATTTCAGCAGTTGCAGTCATCTATGTCCTCCTGCCCCAGTTTCTCATACCATTTCTCCTCAAGCTTACCTTCAAGCAGTTGCTTCTTCCTCCATCAGATTTCCCCTTTTCTTGGGTTTTCATCTCTCTCAAAGATTAGGTACATCTTCTCCAACTGAGGTCAGATAAGGCAGTCCTCTCTAATATATGTGCCAGGGGGTCTTAAGCCAGCTTCTATATGCTGCTTAGTTGTTTGATCAGTTTGTTGGAAGTTCCAGGGTTTGGGGTTGGTTGAGACTACTGGTCTTCCTATAGGATAGCCCTCCCCTTCAGCTCCTTTAATTCTTCGCTTACCTCAATGAAATGTATCCCCAACTTCAGTCCAAAGGTTAAGTATAAATATCTTTGTCTCTCTCAGTCAGCTGCTTATAGGGGCTCTCAGAGGGCAGCAATGCTACAATAATAAAATTTTAATGTTTTATCTCCCTCTCCAAATTTGTCCTAGGTCCATCCTGCTTCCCTCCCCTCCTGACTTTGACTTCTCCTTGTTTCCTAGAACCCCAAAATTCCAATTTGTGTTGTTCATATGTTCTTGAACTTGTGGTCATCCACTAGACCATGGTCATCCAACAATACCCTTAAAACTGACTTCCCTTTCCCTGCAGCTATCTATTGCCAACAATACCTACTCAGCTAGGCATTAGACTAAAAGTCCCTATACACCCCATGCTGGGAATTGCTGCCCTGGCTGGAGTTTCCATAGGTCTTATGCATACTAACATCACTGCTATATATTCATATTGTTTTCTGACAGTTATCCACAGCCTCCAGCTCTATGTTTCCTTTCTTTCCTTTATAATGGTGATCCCTCAGCCTTGAGAAGAGGGAATGTGAAATCAATGTCCTACTTAGGTCTGAACATTCCACATTGTGAACAAGATCATATGTTGGTCACTGTGTTAATCAGCATCTACTGTCAAAAAGCAGCTTCTTGGATGATAATTAAGAGATCCAACAATGCCACTATTAGTCAGTTTAATACTATGTCTACTTGGCAGAATAATAGTAGTAAGAATTTATTATCTGTCTAGCCACAGAGTATGGCCTTGATAACAGGCTAATAGCTGGCTATGAAAGTCATCACAGAAGTGGGTCTTAAATATAAACAGAACATATTTTGTAACTACTACGACAATTATAGGACTATTGACTCAAATGTGCATGCCTTACCAGGATATTCATTATTGTCACGTACAAGTATTATATCATAGCCATATGGGATATGCAACACATATGCACATATACTCACTTCAGATAAAAAGCCATGACTCACCAAAGTAAAGATACCTCCTACTAAATCTGAATAGCTTTAGCAACTTCCTGAATCAATTTTTTGTTGTTTACATTTTCTGTCATGGAGCTGCCTTGCAGCATCAAATGTTTCAATCTAGGAGGAAATGTATACACAACATTTGACCCATTCCTCCAGCTTTTACATTCTTTCTGAGCTGTCTTCCACAATAATCTCTGGGCTTCGGAGCATGTGACTATGACTATAGACATCCATCTATGGTTAAGAGCTGAACCATTGTGGGGACAATTTAAGAAGGCCGCCACAGCGGTGCAAGCCCCGGAGGGGCTTCCGCCTCCGTGGCGGGTCCCACATTAGGGAAGAGGATCCTATGGTTCCAGCGGCCTGAGGGCCTTGGTGGCGGCAGGACCCAGTAACACAAGGAAGTCCTTGGTTCCAAAAAGGTTTATTGTCATGGCAGATAATAGATGGATCTAGGCGTACCCCCCAAAAACTCAGGGCAGTCCCGAGTTATATAGGGAGGGAGAAAGGGGGAGGATTGGGGGAGGATCTGGGGGAGGAATGTTTAATTTGCTCTGCCCTCTGGCCTTCATTAGTATGTAAATCTCTAGGGCCTGAGGCCTATAGCCTGGGTGACTCTATGGAGATCTATGTGACTGTTTTTCAGGATCCTAGATGATGGGAGGGACTGAACTCCTGCCGGCTCTCACGCAGAATTCCACGGAGAATCTCGGGGTTCTAGGTACCTGCTCAATCATGACCCAGGATACCCTTATGCAGTCCCACAAACCACTGTGCCACACTATCCTCAGGAGCTTCACCTTTGGTTATGAGTTGAGATTAACAACAACAGAGATTTATGTTTACAAACACAAATGTTTAAAATGTATTTTGATAGGTATGTCACATCCACCTAGTAAAATAATAAAAGTTGCTTCTTTTTGAGACCTGTGAACTCTGCAGCAATGGGTTTTTGTCCTAGCTTTCAGTACCAAATGTAAATTCCTTCTTGTGGAAAAGGCCTTTAAGCCAACTGGAAGGCTGTTGATCTTACCCATGACAGCTGAGCCACTACTGCACAACAAGGCATATCTTGCCAGGCATGTTGGTGTGGATGACAGTTCTCCATCAGCAGCCTGCACAGTGGTCCCCTCCAACACTATGAAAGCGAGCAACAAGAGTGAGATTCTAGTTAACATCCAACTTAATTTCTCCATGTCTTGCCGTTAAGTGTGTGGTGTCTTTAGCAATAGGCTCTTACCAACTATTTATGGCATACGAGCAACAAGAGTAGCAACAGTCTTTACTGTTTATTGGGACTTAGGAGCATCCCTGGCCAATAACTCATAGAGAGGTAACCCATTCCTGGTACTGAGATTTTTATTAAATAACTTTATGGCTTCAAGGAGTTTCTTTTTCAACCTATATAAGGTACCTTTTAATCTAGACTCTTAACTGTTATTTTTACAAATTTTTAAAATTAACCCAGCTTGAATAGGATGTTAGGGTGGAGGTACTAATTCAGATCTTCAGCTCAGTTCTATATATAAAATGTTAGAAATAAAAATAAAAAACCCTAACTCTTGATTCTATGTGAAATCCTTTATATAATGTTTTGTTGAGTGAGATCCTTAATAGTGACTTCATCTTTTGCTTACTTGCACAGAAATATCTATAAGAGGCCAGTTGTAGTATCCACATAGGTAAGAGCATCCCTTACCAGCAGCCATAGGCCATATGAACTCTACTTGACATTAGCTCACAGAATAGGTTGACCTATATGCTCAATCCATCAGGACATCCCTTTGTCAAGGCTGTTATCAGGAAATGAGTCTTATATGTTTGGACACCATGCAAAATATCAAAATATTTCACAGAAAAGCCAGCAGCCTTAGATATTTTCCAACTGTCATGATTTGTATATGTTTGGCCCGGGGAGTGACACTATTTGGAAGTGTGACATTGTTGGAATAGGTGTGGCCTTATTAGAATAGGTGTGTCATGATGGGCATAGGCTTTAAGACCCCGATCCTTGCTGCTTGAAAGATAGCCTTCTTCTAGAAGCCTTTCGATGAAGATGTAGAACTTTTAGTTCTGCTTGCACCATGCCTGCTTGTATAGTAACATGCTCCCACTTTGATGATAATAGACTGAACCTCTGAACCTGTAAACTAGCTTCAATTAAATATTTTCTATGAGTTGCCTTGGTCATGATGTCTGTTCACCACAGTAAAACACTACCATGACCAGACTTATATGAAGTAAGGTTTTCAGCTTGGCATAAGGAATAATTGCTAGTTTAATCAAACTATTTTAAGACATTTTAAGACATTAGGTACTTTACCATTAAAGACAGATTGATTGTTGCTAGGAATGCAGTGGGTATTGCCCAGCGGAATTGTGATTGTTGCCATGGTGACATAGTTCTTGGAACAAGTTGGGGTTTTTCTAGTAGCTGAGTTCATTCATAAAGCAAATTAACCATAAAATGGAGTCTAAAAGTAAGAATGGAGTTAGTAATGTTAAGCTGGGTTCTTCAACTCAAGCCCTTTTTCATGTAATTTCTATTGACAGTAACTAGGGTTTAGCCTGTTACAGGCTCCACCTGCTGCAATACTTTATATGATTATTCTACTCAAAATTCCAGTACTATGAACCAAGCTTCTGATCATTTCCATGACTGAGAGCAAAACCCCATTGTGAATGTTTGTTCAGGTTGCTATTGCTATAGCTCCCAGATATAGCCTTCTGAATGTCTGGTGACTTGTAATGTTAAGGGACACTGGGTTAGTGGGCATACAGCTGTGTAACCTGTCCCATAAGGACATTAGCCAACTCAAAAGACCTTTGAGTCTCTTTGTTTCAATTCTATGTGACACTCTTCTTTATCAAGTTATACAAAAGATGGCTAGCTTTGGCAAGTTCTGTATGAAAATCTTCTAATATCTAAAATGCCTTAAATGCCTGCATATTCTTTTTATTTACAAGCTCAATAAGTGTTACAAAACCATAATACCTGCAGGAACATCACAAGAGTGCCTTGCACTACTACCATGTACAGATTAGTCTCCCATTTTTATTTCTTTAGTTGCTTGTGTATGTCCTTTATATACTTTCTTAACTCTGTAAAACACTCAGAAATTAGCAGCATGTCATGATATAACAAAACCTTCTCCAAAAGATGGGCAGGAAAAAGCAGTACAGGATAAAAAATAGCCTTGGTTAATATTTTATTAACTCTTCTATTTTATGAAAAAAAAAAACCACAACCAAGGTGACTCATAAATTAGAGCATTTAATTGATGATTTCTTACACTTTCAGAGGTTTAGTCTACTGCCAAAGTGGAAAGCACTTGGTCAGACTTGGTGCTGAAGTGTAGTGTTTATTTTTTATTTTTTTATTTATTTTTTTTACTACATCATTTTAAGCTCTACCAAGGAGCTATCTCAGACCCCCAGATGAAAGACACAAACACATTAGCTCATTTTTAATCTCCCTTATTGGCTCTGTGGTTGGGTTCTTCTATACCTTTTTCAGGTAGTGTATGCTTACTTTTACTCCTAGCTCAACACCGCTAATCTGCTCTCAGTTTAATTGCAGAGTTACATTTAGTCCTAGTTCAACACTTTTAAACCTGACCTTGGCTTAGTTACCTGGTAATGTTGTGTGAAGGCCATTGGTCTTGCTACACAAGACACTTTTGGGCTGCGTTTCCGTGGACCACTTTTCTTTTCTGCCTACACTTTGGAAGATCTACTCTGCAGCTCTTAGTCGGTTCATTCTCTCTACTACAACTATCTCAATTCTCCTCCTCTTTCCTTCTAGCCTTGGGGAACTGAGAAGTTCTTCATTTTACCTTCTGCCCAGTCATTGGTCACTGGTATCTTTATTGATTAGTCAAGAACCAGTTGGAGACAAGGACCTTCAGGGAGAGTACTCCTGATTCCTCATTAAACTAAAGCATCAGAATCACTCCTCTACATCTCACTTTTTCTGATCAATTTAAAACAAACAAAAACCACTTCTCTCAGACCTATATTGAACATTGAGCATAACCACAACAATTATTCAAATTACAAAGCATGATATACAATTAACATCAAGTCCATTATATTTGTCCACTATATAAAGTATTCTAACATCATTCCTAACTTAAAGAGTTACAATTCTATCCTCAAATTATGTTTAGATTTTAGCCTGTAACACCATCTGAAATCCATGATTTTTAATATATATCATGGCTTTAATTTAAGTTTGCTTATGGGAATATAATAGTCTTGAACTCTGTCAGAAATATGAGAACAAATTAAATATTGCCTGAGTATGTAGGAAGCCCCAAGAAGTTTCCCAAACTTAAACAATTGTAGAGATAACTGACTAGATGACAGGCTTCTAATTTCTTATTGCATTGGAGCATCTATCTTCAGCCTTCTGGCCCAGGATCATCTGAAAGAACCTTGTAAATCAGAATTATGAAGGAATGCTTATCATGTCTTGACAAGCTATCAGTAGACTATTCTACGTAGTGTCTCCTTTTCTGGGACAATATTTTGTCTGTAGATGAAATAGGCAATTCCTGCCCCATGGCTACTTGCCACAATAAGCAAACTTGACTGGAGGTAAATATGCTCAAAATCTTCTTTGAACTGTGAAGGGGGAACTGTCAGAAACAGACATGTCTCTAGTCACATGCTTTAATAATTATGAAGTGATTAAATGCCAGATTCTATGGATTTCTGATGCTTTTAAAGTCTGTCTATGTATGTAAAGTATGTTTGAACAGTTAAACCTTAGCTACTCTTATCCATTTCTATTTGAATAAATTGAAAGCACTTTATTATAATCAAATTAGAATCTAACATAATCATGAGTTTACTATCTGGTCTTTAGTTTGCATTAATCATCTTGTTCTAAAATGAATTGCATAGACAAAATGCCTATTTAAGATTAACAATAATAATTTCAAAATTTGTATCAATATACAGAATCATACCAATAAAAACCTTAATTCTACATCTGTTGTGGATAGCCTTGGTCTTGTATTTTGATGCTAATTCCACTTTCCTGGGAGGGATTGCAGAGAAGGAGTGAATCAGTACACAGGTGACTTCTTGTGAACCTTCTTGCCCACAATAATTTGTAAAATACAGGCTAGATCCAGTGATTGAAGAGTAGAAGGGGAGGTGGAAGAAAAGATTTGAGGGAGAGGAGATAGAAGAAGATGACAGAGGAGGAAGAAGTGGAAGAACAACGGAGCAGAAGCACGTGGCCTGGGAAAACCACAAGTTATAAGGGAACTCATAGCTGGGGAATAAAGTAGTCTAATGGTAAATCTGCCCAATCTAGGTGTGCAGTTTGTATTCATAATTATTGAGTTGTGTTTTCTTTGACCAGTCTCATTTGGGCTGGAGATTTACCACAACATATATCAATATCTAAATTCTGTACAAATGTAAGAAATTACAACTTCAATTTTACAACAATTACAAAGATTTCTACTGATGTAAGATTATGGCTATAAAATTCTTTGTTCAAAAATGCATCCTATTTATTTTTTCTGAGTTAAAAATTATCACCATTCTCAAATTATCCCTTAAAATGACAACCTAACTATAATTTGCAAAATAGCCATAACCAGACAACCAACTCAAGGAATCAGGCTGACAAACCTCCATGGCTTCTTCCTGATTCCTGATAAGCAATTCTTTAAAGGGGTGTAGAAAGGTTGGAAAATTAGGAAATTGGTTAGATTAAGAAAACTAACTTTACCATCTGTTATCCAGCTTCTGTATGTTTAGGAATCTCAGGGCTTGACTGAAGTTCTGACTGGATTTACCTGAAAGGTTGGATGAGGCAAGAAGATCTGGAATCATCAGCCATCCTAAAGTTTTCTGGGAGCAAGTATCTGTATAGTATAAGGAAGCAGAGAGCTACAGCAGCAGGTAAGTTCAGCATCTTTGAGGATGAATCTTGACAAAGCTGAACATTCTGTAACATATGAATCTGACAACCAAAATTTTAGTATGATTAAGATATTTCTATGGATAGTGCACATTGAACAGATCAGTTAGGAATGAAGTTTTGCTTTGTTTGAACAGGTGAAAGAAAACTGTCTTTTTAATGACATTTTTATGTCTAAGCCAGTTATTGGAATAGTCCCATGTTAAGGGATCAGCAGATCAAGTTGCCTGGCCTGTTCGATTTTCACCAATTTTTCAAGATCTTTCGGTGGTCTTGTACTGTCCTATATTATCCATATCACTCTTGAAGATGTCCAGACCCTTCTCTCTTTTTCTGTCAACACAAATACAAAGCCTCTCTTCCAGAATTGCATGTCCTTGGTCTAGTAACTGAAGTTCATTATGGTTATAGCTTGAGTTCTACCCCAGAGTAACTTTAACGTAACACCAAACTCATATCCACACTCATTTTCATCATCAAAAGAATTCAAATCAATTAAAGCAAACTAAACAAACATCTGTTGAGACAGTGTTTCTCCTGTCTGCTGGCGTGACCTATATGCGGTCAGGCCTAAATTATTTATATGTTTCTGTAAACTGGAATCTTCACTACTATGGAGATTAATACTGCTCTGGGTACATTTTGTAGTACTTCCATTTCTCTATATATAATTTTCAAGGCCAAAGTCTCTACTATCTGAGATGGGCTAGGCTCCCTACCTCCTGCTTTTGACTTTTTTTTTTAGATCAAAAGCCTCTCTCTATATATATTTAATTTTAATTAAATTCCCTTATACTTACTGTATACACCTATTTATAGGCTCTAACTTTTATCATAGTAGGCTGATAATTCCAGAAATCCCAAGTTGAGCATGTTCAAAAATCCCAAGAAATTTTCCTGGCAAGACTTTAACATGTCTTTAAAGCATTCATTCATTCTCCTTGACTTTTCTCTTCTGTGGAGCTTAATTTTTGCTGTGTCTAACATCTGGTTCTCTGTCTCTCATCTTAAGCTCTTTGCATTAGTTTCGAACTGCAGGAAGAAATTCCCATGTGCCTCGGACAATATGTGTATATTCCCTTCTATTTTTAAAGACAATTAAATCAGACTTACCAATGTCTATTCTTTATCTGGTGGCTGGAGGCAGGCCACTTCACTGTTTGCTTCTCACTGTCTCCTCCTAGCAGGCAGACTGGAGTAAACCCCTGCTGGTAGCTAAGTTCCTTTGATTCAGTTTCAAATGCTAGAGCCTTATGACTTGGCTCCCCTTCTATTATCATTTTGTGTAATTCCTCCGAGAATTTCTTTCATTAGTAGTGGATTCTCACCTTGCACAGAGCATGTCATATATAACCTGTAGCCTGGCTACACTGCTTTGAGCTCCTGGAAAGTTGCAGATATGACCCAGGAGCTATCTTGGATAGCTGACATCTTTATTTATTGATTAAAAACCAACTGGGGACAAGGACCTTCAGAATTATCAGTACTCGAAGATTCTTGATTAAATAAAAGCATCAGAACCACTCCTCTAAACTTAAGAAGTAGTTAAAGATTCAAACTAAGGATCCATTGGCAGCAGGAAAAGAGAGATACTGGGATTGGCTTGAGCTTTGGAAATTCACACCTAATGACATACTTCATCCAACAAGGCCATACATCCTAAACTTGTTCAGGTAGTGCCAAGCATTTAAATCTATGAACTTACAGGGATCATTCTTATCCACACTACAATTGCCAGTCACTCTGAAAGCCTATTGTCATCTGTTTTGGGCCAGTGTCTGTTCATCTCAAATGTTCACAACTAAGTAAATACTAAGGTCAAACATAAACAAGGTCTAATATAACATGAAAAAGCCAGATCTGGTTATATCAATTGCTTCCAGCACTGATCAGTGTTTAGTGGGAGGCATGGATAGGAGGTGCTAACTTAATTAGCTCTCTAATCCTAAGTCTTTCACTTTGAGCCATTATATTTCCATATCCTGGACTTCTTCCATGGAGCCTTCTTACATTTCTCCATTCCAGATGAATTCAGTGGTCTGATTTAGTCTGCTCAGTCTTATGACCTGGGGACAAGGAAGAATATGACTCTGCCTGTCCCTTCTAAACCTTCTGGTTCCCATTTACTTTCTTACACACACACACATACACACACACACACCTACCTGCTAAAGCAAAGGACTACTAGATACATCTAGGAAGTTCTCCTATAAATATAAATGTCTTCATGTTACCTATTCCATTGTTTGTGATAAGAACTTACCTATTTAATAATAAAACATAATCTAGGATAGAGGAGGGCTGTGGAAAAGAAAAAAAGATTTCCTCTTTATTAATATAATCATCTACAAATCTGAAAGCATAAGGACATCTTAGAACTCTCTTCTCTCTCCCTCTCCCTCTCTCTCTCTCTCTCTCTCTCTCTCTCTCTCTCTCTCTTGTGCATATATGTGTGTGTAGATATACATATGTGTATTCAGACAAATGTGTGTATGTTAACATGAGTATGTATGTGTCTATACATACATGGATGTCAAAAAGCAATCACAGGCAGCATTATTCATAAAATCTCTCTACATACATTTTGAAACAAAATCTCTTGCTCTCTTATATCTCAATCATTTGAGAAGCCTGTCCAGTAACCCCTAGGGATCACTGATTACATATACCTAAGTTTTTTATATAAGTACTGGGGGTCAAAATATTGTCCTTGTGTTTGTAAGGCAAATACTTTACCTGACAGAGCATGTCCCCTGACCAGGCTTATCTATTTATCATGCAGGAAAATCCAAGACGCATCCTATATTCCTAAGCATAAGTAGTAAAGTTTCTCTATATACAAAAGAAAATGAAAATAGCATTATTAATGCTGGAATTTCCCTTTAAAATATACAACCCAGATATAAAGACAATTGTAAGACCAGTGAACTAAAGTAAAGCCTTCATACATAATATAAGATTCTAAATGTCCATGTGTACATCTATTTCATTCTTTATAAAAGAGGGAAAATTTAGCAAAAGCAACTCATTGTTTTGTTCTGCTTTTACTGTACTACTACTATTACTACTACTAGTAGTAATAGTAATAGTCATAATAGCACTAGTAGTAGTAGTAAGAGTAGTAGTAGTAGTTGTTGTTTTTGTTGTTGTTGTTATGAATATGTCACTCTTCCATATGTAACTTGGACCACCATTCCCTGAACTTAACCACTTGCCTAATGTACCAACCTGGCTTTGAGTAACCTCTGAACCTTTTAGTATACAAATCCCCTCAAATGATGTATGCAGTGTTTGCTGTAGCTTTTTTTATTTTTAATGTAAATGGGACATCAGTTAACCTGTATATATTCCACTGTCACTTTGGGGTTCATTTTTAAAGCATAAGTAAAAAAGACATCAACATTAAGAGGAATTTCAAAAACAACTTGCAAAAGCCCAGTAAGTAGAGCACTTGACTCACAACCCTGGAGACATGAGTTACAACTCCCAGAATCAATGGACAAAGACAGCTGTTTAATTAACTCAAGCTTCTCCTTGAATCTGTAGCATGTGAAGAGCAATGTAACATGAGAGAACAGAGCTTTCCTGGCTATAGTAGAGCCATATACCTCATCATCCACCATCCATGAGCTATAGGTGACCTCAAAGAGAATAACACCTTCACACCACAACCAAAGGCTGTGAAAGGACACTTGAGTACCCTGGGACTACTTGTTACTACTGATTCTCCCTTTGACTTCACAACATTTTTAATTTGTTAATTCTCTCTAGAATAAACCATCCCTCCCCATCAAATACAATGAACAAGGACGAAATAAACAATTTCTCCTCTTATCCTCTCAAAATGCTTTTCTGGTTTGGCATGCAAATCATTACTATTTATTTACTTATTCAGTGTCTCTGTGTGTGTCTGTGTGCACATGTTTGTTGGAAACTATTTGCTGTTTCTCTGAAGCAGAGAAGAGAGGGGGGGGGAGAGAGAGAATGAACCTGCCTGCCAAGCAGAATCAGTCAATGGTGGTCAGGTTCTGTTGGCAGATTTCCCTGTTGATGCATGAAACAATAAGAGGAGACACAACTTGGGCTCAAGCCTAGGGCTGAAGATTCTAGTGACCTTAGTTGAAGGAACAGAATTTTTTGGGTGAGAACCCAAAATATGTATTCAAAATTGTTTCTGTTAGCTTGTGGCTTTACTTCCCACAAGTAGTTTGTGAAGGTGCTGAGACATACACTAGGGGCTGGCATGGTATAGACCTACAAGCCTCCCATTATCTGTCCCTTACTTTCTTTAAAAAAAAAATGTTTCCTAATTACGATTTGAGAAAAAATAAATTATTTAAAAAGAAATCATCCTTACTTCCCTCTCCAAACACTGTAAGATGTTGTACCTGGTGGAGCAGTACATTTGCTTGTCTTTGTGCTGGGTGGGCTTGTAGCGATGTAAACTATCTTCTAGCTGATAGTTTTCTCATGTAGGTCTATGGGATTAAACTCATCAGACTTATCCACAAATACCTTTACCCACTGATGATTTCACTGGCTCCAGATACTACTTTCTTATCTTAACTGGAGTCAGAGATCTGTCTCAGCACATTATTAAATAAGCAAGAAACTGGAGTTAGCAATATGAAGTAGGTTTGTTTGAATTTGAGCCAGATCTGGGAAGAGAAACAAATCTTATTTTCTTTTTGATTTGCCTTTGAAAATATTTCACTTTGTAAGAAAGATAAAATCTGAGGAAACATGCATATGGAGATTGTGCTGCCAGATAAGGCATCAAGGATGACAAGATAAATCTTTCCTTGGGAAACAGTTACAGAAATCTCTGACTCTACAAGTTCAGCCTGTTCTTACCCTCAGTATTGAATTTCCTGGGAAAAATTAAGCCCCAGTTATAATGACATCATGACCATGGAATATATGGCGTATATGGAACCAATTTACTTCATTTTCTGAAGAAAGTAGTTCACCAGTACACTTACCATTCCCACAGTTAGACTCCAAGACAAGAAGATGGTAAAGTCAAAGAGAGAGCCATGCTTTAAAGAGTGTTATAATTCTCTCCTTCCAGAATTTCTATTCTCACCAAAACCAGTGTAGACAAAATGAAGAGTTGAATGTCTGTTTGGGGACAGCAGATGGGGAAGAGTCATGAGACCCAGATAACAAAAGTTAATAGGAATGTGGCCAAGTCAGGTGTTGTAGTTGGTACTGCCCACTCTTTGACTAGAATAGGAAAATATGACCAGTGTAAAATGGCCCAGGTTATAATCTTTGAAACGTTTTGTCTTAAGATTTGATGTGTGGATTGAACTAAACTCATTTTCTAGTTAAATATATGGTGAGATTTCAGGTATACATATATGAAATTGAGACATTCTGACAAGCAGATGGCTCAGTGACCATGGTTCTGGATTGGAAAGGAGCATAAGATATTGGGATGCTCCTGAGTGTTAGGGCCAGGAGTGTGTGGAGTGCTTGCACATAAACATGGGTGTTCTTACTGAAGCTAGAAATCAACTTAGGCTCTCCTTCCTCAGACACCGTTCACTGTACAGTTGTTAATTAACTCTTGTATTTTTGTGTGTATGGGTGTTTTGTAGGCATGTTTGTCTGTGTGTCATGTGTGTCTGATGTCCATGGAATCCAGGAAAGCATGTGGAATTCCCTGGAACTGAAGTTCAAGATGAATGAGAGATGCCATGTGAATTTGGGAAATTAAACCTGGGCATTCTGAAAAAGAAGCCAGTGCTCCCAAACACCTCATCTTATGTATTTGTTTAATTGTTCAGACAGAGTCTGCAACTGGCCTACAATTCACCAATTCCACAAATCCCCAGACACCATGGATCCTCCTGTCTCTACATTCTCAGTACTAAGGTAACAAATGCACCTCATCATAGCCAGCTTTTTACTTGGGTTTTAGAGATCCAAGTTAGGTCAAATTTGAATGACAAGCCACTTACATACTTTACTGACAACTTTTCTTATACCTTCATGCTACTGAAATTGAAAACCCTGAGCTTAGCCGTTATCTCGCAGGGCTATTCTGTATGGAACTTCTAGAGAATAAATATTCTTATCTGTGGACTGGGAAAAAATGGTTATGTTCTGCATGTCTCAGTTATTGAAGAATATCAACTACAAAATAATGAGAAAAATAATACTCATTGCTCTGTATTACATATTAAGATATATTTATATAAAAAAGAAAGAAAGAAGAGAAAGAAACAGAAAAAGATATCAGTTTGTTGCCAAGAACCTGTGGAATGATTCCCAGCTGGAGAACTTAACTCAGTCAAAAAAGTGCTTATGTCAAAATGCAAGGACCCAAATTCAATCCCCAGAGGACATGTAAGAATAAATGGACGTTCTAGAATATGCTTATAAATCTATCACTGTAAGGGCAAAAATAGGGCTAATTAAAGTTTTTAACATCCAGCCTAGCCTCCTACTACATAAACTTCAGGTCATGGGAGATATTATCTCAAAGAGTTTGTCTTCTAATTACCACATAAACAAGATACAAATGTTTTCCTATGTCTGTACACATGTACATATGCACACAGACACATCTGCACATACATACCCATGCATGATTCAGTTGCCACGCCAGTCCAAAGGCTATGTAACTTTGACACACATTCCCTTACTTTTTAGACTGCAAAGGTACAAAACATGATGTCAGTGGCTCAGAAGATATTTGATTTCACCTTTCCAGGAGCCCCTGACAACGATGTTCTGTGATGTTCTACTGGTATTTTGATTTCCCTGTAATTACTAGGATAACATTCTGAACACTGTCACCTGAAAATTTAGATTAAATGAAAAGAGTCATTAGCTATTTAACCCTGTTAAAATAGAAAGCGTAAAAGAGTTCCAGGTTTTCTGAGATGCTATCTAAAGGGCAAATGAGTGTCATTTTAGTTCTGACATAATTATATCACTTAATGTTAAACTGTAAAACACTCAGCTATCTCTCCTGAATAATTGTAGTCTTACAGGCCAATCCAGAAGCTCATAATTTACTTGCCTGGAGGTGGCTAGGGAGACACTTGATGAGTAGAATCAATAAGGAAAATTAAAAGCTGGGACCTGAAAGAGATGGGCTTATGTTTCTGAGTTAATTACAAAAGGGAGAGGCAGAATAGAAAGAATGGTAGCAGAATCCTGCTCTCCACATGACATTCTTACCCTACAGGCACCAGCATAGCCTCAGATGTGGTGAAGACAAAGGCCATGCATCACAGCCTTCTCCTTCACTCATACATTAAGGCATGGCACCACTATCACATCTCTGTATGCACTCATGAGCTTTTGGTTCAAAATAATACTATATCTCATGTAGATAGCAGTAACTGTTACTGTCATGCACGAGTCTAGGGGGATTTTGGTGTGGGCAGTCACAGGTAGCTCCACTTAAGTCTCATTTTCCAGGGGCACAGACCTTCAAAATGACAGCAGGGTCATAAGAACTATCATAAACATGGCCAATTCAATGCCATGGAGAAAAATAAGATCCTCTTATAGTGGGTGAAGGGGAGTGCAATCCTTTCTGAACAACCAAGTATCTGCTATCCCTCTGGAAAATCATGAGGAACAGTTATTTTTCCCTGCCCCAACATTCTGCACATCATAGATCTAAGAAATAATATTCTGCCTTACTCACTGAGACTAAATCCAGTAGCACCCAGTAGTGGAAACTCAGGCCAAAGACAGAAAAAATAAAACCACTCTGGGTGGGTTAGAGTGACGTTGGAGAAGTGACTATAAGTTAATGGAGCTGTAAGTATAGTACGTAGATGTGCTAGAGAATGAGCTGCCAAATTAGGGCTTTTCCATTTCTATAGGCTCAAAAAAACATTCCAGCAATTTGCCTATGTATGTTTGTACACATGCATGTGTGAATGTGTGTGTATATTTGTGTGTATGCAAGTTTGTATACATGTGTGCATGTTTATGTGTCTTTATGCCTGTGTGTGTGTGTATGTGTGTATGTGTGTGTGCCTGATAATGTGTCTGTGTGTTTAAGAAAATAAGTCACAGCACATGGGTGATAGTCAGAGGACAATCTTGCTGTTTATCTTCATTTCCTACTTATTTGTGGCAGGATCTCTTGTTGTGCAGCACAGCATGTGTTAACTAGCTAGTTGGCTTGTGAGATTTCAGATCTTCCCTATCACCACCTCCTACTGTCAAGAAATTGTGGAATTGTAGACACCTGTATTGCTGAATCTGATTTCAACATGTGTTTCAGGATTCACTCTAAAGTCTTCAAGCTGTTTGTTTAATTATCTCCCTGACTCCACAAGACTGTTTTGACTAGATTGAGCACAATAAGTAACCCCAAGATCTTCAAAAGCATCAGATTTTCTGAAGCTTCCAGGTAAATATATACTGTCTGGGGACAGAAAAAGGATGGAAAGAAAAACAGACCTTCTCCAATAGCCTGCATGGGCAAGATATCCAAAAGTGGGATTCAAAAGTATGGCTCATAAAAATGCAATCTCTCTGGACTTTGAAGCTGCTTAATTAAGTCACACCCCGAAATAAGCACCAAATTGATGAAAGAGTCATTTCTACATAGGGACAAATGTTTCTGCAGGACCTAAAATGAGTTCTTGATTATTGCAACTTGCATACAATTTTATAGTATTAGCTCAGATTGAAAAGCCACTGCTGGAAGAAAAGATGGCTTTCCATCTCTCTCTATCTATCTATCTATCTATCTATCTATCTATCTATCTATCTATCTGTATATGTATATGTATATGTATATGTATATGTATATGTATATATATATATAAATAAACTCTATCTTATACAAAGCAGAGATACTTAATGTTTTATTACCTTTTTTTGAGAAATATCTAGATGTTAGCTGGTTCTAAACTACTAGTAAACAGGATTGGATGTGTAAGTACTTTGATTTCTTTTACTTTTTTTCACTCATACAATTCATCCCAAACACAGGAGCCTCCCTTTCCTCCATTCCTCCTAGTTCACTATTCCCCATACCTTGTCCCAAAGAACCATGCTCCTCCAGTTCTCTTAAGAAAAGAGCAGGACTTCTGCAAGTAATTGCAGCACAACAAGGTGATGACATACAGTTTATTATGTGGGTTCTGAGGATATGAACTCAGTTCAACAGGGTAGTGTGATAAGTGTTTACCAACTTAGCCATTTACCAATCTCTGACATTTCTTTCTTTTAAGATATACACATTCACATTATGGATATAAGTACTGACCACCCTGCTTTTGAAGGATATGGCAATTTGAGACATTGGTTCTTACTACACACTCTGCACAATTCACACATGGATCACAGAACTCACAAATGGTCTATTTCCAGCAAAGTTTAAGAAAAGAGGACTATTACCAGTTCATATGTAAAAAATTTCTTGACCTTCTCTGTATGTCTATTTATACATAAATAAATCTTGCCATAAAAAAAATCTTTGAAGCATCATAGCAACTCAGGACTAAAGAACAGCTCTCTGAATCATAAGAAGTATTTCAAATAAAGCTTTTCAAATCCCCTCTTTCTCTCTCAAAGTGTCATAACTTCACCATTAGTCAGTGGTGGATGACAGTAGTTAATTTTACATGTTAGCTCCTTCGTTCACTAGCTTGTCAAGAGATATGTGGCATAGAAAAGAAAACAAAAAGAAAAAATAAAGGCCAACTGGTAAGTTTATGTTCAAGTGGAATAGCTCAAGCAAATTCTCCATAGCATTGATCACAGGATCTTGGCTGAAAGGAGTATTCAGATGAAAGAGTAAGGAATCTACAATCATTCCATATTTGTAATAAAGCAGACACATTTGGAATGTTTTTAAATATCAAAAAGAAAGAAAGAAAACTGTGTATGTTTCTATGAGCAGGAGCGCAGGCATGTGTATGGCACAGCACATATGTAGAAATCAGGAGACACTCTCAATGTCTGTCCTTGCTTTCTCCAATGTTAGAAACAAGGACATGTTCACCACTGCATATTCTAGACTGACTTACCCATGAGATTGAAGATGTTCTCTTTTCATTTCACAACTTACCATGGGAATGCTAAACTTGTCCTACCATACTCAATATTACTTGGCTTCTGAGGATGCAAATTCAAATCTTCACCAGGGTACAGCAACTGGTTTATCCATCCAGCCATCTTCCCACTTCTGATAGATAATTTTGTAGTCAAATATGTTTGTTTACTTCCAAGAGCAGATAAATAGCATTCAACATAATAACCATCACATAAAACTCTAAGGTAATCTATAAGACACTTTCTATGGATTAGCTCCCTAGCTCTATATAAACCCACTCTCCAGAAAAAAGTTTCTACCAAAAAATGCATGAATAATAGTGTGGTATGGGTAAGAGCCTGTTCCCCACACTTTCTGAGTTCTTCGGCTGTATGAAAAATTTGAGATTTACTTCCATCTTCTATAGAATGACAATGCTCACAAGTCTGACTTATTCCTCATTAAGGATTTTAGTGAAAACCAAGGAGGTAATATGAGTACTGATGGGAGACTGGACATAGAAAAGCCCCACAAGAAAACTGAATTAAAGTACAGGAAGAGCTAGAGAAATGACTCTATTCTTTGCCTAAAACGCATAAGTACCTGAGTTTAATCTTGGAAAATATTTATTTTTTAAGGTGAGCATTGTAATTTGAATTTGTTTTGTTTTGTTTATTTTCTTTTATTAAAAATAGTTTCTTTTCCCATATAACATATTCTCATTATGGTTTGTCCTTCCCACCATCTCTCCTATCTCGATCCAGACCCTTCTGTCCCTCTTTTTTTTACCATTTAAGGAATGATAAATCAAATAAATAAAAAAATCAAATGAATTAGAATAGGAGAAAACAACAAAAAATAAATTGCTACAGAAAAAGCATAAGAGCTGTATCAAGATGCAGAAATACCCAAGAATCTCATAAAAACACAAAACCAGAAGTCAATACATAAGCAACAGACATTTAAGGTAAGAAAAAACATTCCTTGACTTAACTTAATGAGACAGTGATCCTCCAAGATGCCATTGAGTTCATTTTCTGTTAGCCATGTATGGCAGGACATGGAACCTACCCTTAAGAGTTGCTTGTTTCTGCAGTGATACCCCTTTGAAGAAAACTAATTTCCCATTTGCAAATAGCTACCAATTAAAGATAGTTTCAGGGTTAGAAATTGGGGCATGAGTCCACTTCTTTCAGATTGAAGACACCATCTTGTACATTCCAATGCAGGCTCTGCATACTACCAGAGTCTCCATGAAGTCCTATGTGTGCCAGCCTTGTTGTGCCTTGAGTCCTTGCTGTCCTCCCTCCCATCTTATACTCCTTCTGCCTCTTTTTTTAGCAAGGTTCCTTGAGCCCAGAGAATGGTGGTGGTATATTTTGTGGAGATGTCTCTTTCAAGTTTGAGTGTTTCAAGCTTTCTCACTTTCTGCATACTCTTTGCTTTTTGGTCTTTATATGGTTCCCATCTGCGACAGGAGGAAGTGTCTCTGCTGATAATGGAGCAAAACAATGTTCTAAGAGTATAGCAGAATGCCAGTAGGAGTTATTTTATTGCTATATTCCTTTAGCAGAACAGTGGTATTTAGATTTATTTTCTCTAGGTTCCTGACCTATCTAGTCTCAAGTTCTTGACCACTCAAGTAGTGTTTGGGTACGTTGTATTTTAATGGAGTGAATCTTAACTGATATTAGATATTGGTTGGTTATTTCCACCCTAAGCACTGTATCAGTACTGCACCAACATATCTTGCAGTCAGGGCACTCTTAAAGGTTGAAGGATTTGCAGCTGGGTAACATGCCCAGTTTCTTGAAAGTGAAGGCTGTAGATGGGCACCACCAAAGCTTCTCTGGTTTAATGTGTTGAGTAAGTATTGTCTCAGAAATAGAGGGCCTACCATCAGTTTCTGGAGAGCTATCAATATCCTTGACAGTAGCCTATGTTGTTTTGGGGGTTCTCATGAAGCACTTCGGCCAACAACTCAATTAGATGTAACCCATTCCCAGTACTAAAAGCTTCATTTGATGATGAGAAATATCAAGCTGCACTTCTGTCACCCAACTTATTTTCCAGCTTTTCGGCAATTTCATTTAGAATGTGGTGCACATTTGTAATCCCAGCACTATGGAGGAAGAAACGCCTTGAGGCTAGTCAGCATGCCAAGATGCCAAGCCAGTTTTATCAGTTTAACAATGTGTGAGTTACTTTGCTTCAGGGGAAAAGTGGGTGATACCTAATTAATGAGTCACAAGGTTGTCAGATTCACATGCAATATACATACACAAACACACATACATTCTACTGGAACACACTCCTAGTGGAAGAAAAGACACATGTTTGAGGTCAACAAGATTTGAAAGTCTGAAGAGATATGGGTCCCCTGTTCCGGAGGGTATCCCACGATGATCTCCCAGCTGGGAACAGAGTGAGTGCAGGGAGGATCCACTACTGTCTCTGCCACTGCCTCTGTCACTGTCCATATCTGGCCCGGCCTAGTGCGGGAGGTCTGGACCAAAGGGCACAAAGTGAGAGCAGGGAGGGAAGACTGCCTCTCCCCAGTGGTGCCTGAGTCTCCCCTGTCGTGGCTCGGTCACTTCAGGTGCTGCAGCTGTCTCTTGGTACTTAGCTGGCCCAGGCTGGGCCTATAGGAAGCTGGCTAGCTGACAAGGAAGCAGCTTGGTGCCCCAGAAAGGTTCCAGGAGAGAAGATCTCTCCCCAAGTGTTAAAGCTCTTGAGACAGAAACTCTTGTACACCAGGATGATTCTTGAATACTTTATTTCTCCTTAACAGAGCCCTTATATACAGTTTCAGGGTGGGTTAGGGTCTGGCAGCAGATAACATTGGCTTGGTCTGAGAGCCTGGAGACAACTCATCTAAAGTGGGAAAGCCTGAGACACTGTTCCTCCTGACTGATGGTCATAGACCTCTCTGTGAGAGGGGCTTTGGAGGGCCAAAGCTGAATGAAAAGAACCAGGGCCTGGGGGCAGAGCCAAACACCTGCCTTCCTGATAAAGGTCCGAGGTTCAAGACTTATGCTCAACCAGACACCCAGTTGCTTCTCACAGCCCATGGCCACAAAAAGAGATGGATTAAAAGTTAAGAGCACAGATCATCTTTCAGGGGAGCTGGGTTTCATAGCCAGATCATTGTGACTCACAGCTGTCTATAACTCCAATCTGGGAGATACAACACCTACTTCTGGCCTCTGTTTGTACTATATGCACACAACAGATATATACATAAACACCTATACACATAAAATAGATAATAATAATTTTTAAGAAAGAGTGTGGATTCTACTTTTGCTTGATTACTATTGTTGGACTAGTAGCTAAGTTGCTGTGAGTTTTGTTTTTCCTCTGTGTACTCTTGTTGATAAGAACTTAATATCCAGCAACTATTAAGCATAATGGCACATGGCACATACAGTTGCCAAAAGCATCACTGCTGCCATACCTATTATTATCATCAATTTTTTTGCCATAAAGCTAATATTTTATTAGTGTTGATAACTGTTTGTTTTCTAGGAGTGAGTGGGAAAGAAAGAAGAAACATTCCAGGATCCTTAGAATGCTTAGAAAAAGACAACTTACATAATATTGAAAGAGTAAAGTACCATAGCTTATGTTCAGCCTTTTCAAGATACTCATAAACTACTGGATTTTATTCTATGTTTTGTGTACAAAAGATAATATTCTATATTTCTTCTGGAGCTGCTAAAGGGCCATGTATGAACATGGTGCCCAGTAGCAAACTATGCTGTTGTTTCTCTCTCTCTCTCTCTCTCTCTCTCTCTCTCTCTCTC
>NW_021604634.1:10353301-10376851 GCF_004785775.1 Grammomys surdaster | reverse complement strand
AAAAAATATTAGAAGATGTTTGCTAAACTTTCAACGTAAACATTCATTGTGATCTTACCATGGAAAAGAAAAAAAATCATCAGAAAGTCATGCATCCTCCACAAGGAATAACAGCTGGATTCTAGCCTTTAAAGTCAGCTTCTCATATCATGACAAAAAAAGACATTCAGGGAGCTCTTGCTAAAGACAAATTCAGAAGAAATCTTTTTGATAGATGGCTGTGGGCCCTTGGTGCACCTGCAGGATGTCAGCATGTAATAGCAGGTGGCAGGAATAAAAAGGAAAGATTCACAAGATAAACTGCCAGGGGAGAAAAGTGGAAACCAGTAAAAGGTTACAAAACAGGAAGCCAATGTTGATTCAGTTTGCCAGGGAGCAGATTCACAGCCAAAGAAATCCTCCTGACCTTTGTCTTTACCTGCAGTAAGTCAGCCATCAAAGCAGAAGGAGGGTAGCCCATTGCTACATGCCAGCACTTTGGAAAGCACAGAAATCCAGCAAGCCCTAACTCATTGTCCCCAGTATGTAGATAAGAACCTAGCTTTCTGTGTCTTTTGTATTTGGACAAACTATTTCATCCTCCAGAAAAGGATTTTCTTGAACACAAGAATATTCAACATTCAGAACAGATTATGAGGGACAGGAAGCCTATGTGTATAAATGTGTGAGGAAAGACTGTTTAACAGGTAATAGCTAATAGCTTACCTTGGAAAATCCTCAATGTCAGGCATGAGTGTAGAGCAAGTCGAGCTGATTTTTGTCTGGAGAATTCAAACTTAGACTTTTAGACAGGAAGCTGTGTCTAGGCAAAACTGATCTACCGGTTCTCTAGAATAGGACATAAAGAACGGGCATGCTCAGATACCTGGAACAGGATGTAAAGATAATGTTGGAAGTCAAATGTTGCTCAGGATATAGACATAGTCTCAGCTGATAATCAAAATGGGCTAGGTTTGGATTCTTAATTTGGATATAAAGTACTTTAGGTGGACTGGCTTGGTCATATTAAAGCAAATTCTTGATTTCCTCCATGGGAGTATGCAATTACTATTCTTTTTCCTATTGAACTTTACAACTTTAGTAGCAGAACCTAAATCCCTGTACATAAGCTTAAATTTTATATCTGCTTATTAAAAGGATTTTCACAGCGCACAGCTTGTAACAGATCACAGCAGGCCAAGACGGTTCCACGAGGGGAAGTTTATTAAGAGAGAGGGAGAGCGGGAGGAGAGAGAGAAGAGTAGAGAGGGTAGAGGCCGGCCATGACCACATGGAGAGAGAGGGAAGGGAAGGGGGGAGGGGAGACAGCAACCTGCAGGTGTGGAGTTGCAGGACCAAGAGAAAGAAGAGGGGCAAGCAACCCCTTTTATATTGGGCAGACCTACCTGGCTGTTGCCAGGTAACTGTGGGGAGGAGCATACCTGGCCATGCCAGGTGACTGTGGAGGTGGAGTTTAACAGATTACTAACACTTATAACACAGCTTTTGAAAAGACCATATTCCTTTACTGGAAGTACACATTATGAAAGAAGCATGGGGAATGGGGAAAAAGGGAGGGGAGAGATATAAGCCTCATGTTTACCAGAGACAAGATACCAGCTGCTTAGTTTATCTGGTCCTTTTTCTATAACAGGATTTCTTGCTCCTTTATTTCATCTAATTAAGTTTCCCTTCCTTTTTGTTGTCCTTGCCTTTCTTTGTTGCCTCAGTTTCTTTTCTGTTCTTTCTTCTGTCTATAATCTCACCTCTCTTGTTTTACTTTATTGAGCTTAATAAATCAAATAAAAAGCAGAGTCACAGTAAATCTCTGGAGAATTTCAAAAAATCTATGCTTCCTCACAGGTAAAGTGGGAGCATTTAGGTGCACTTGGAGTGTCACACCAGCATGGATCACTTTCTATTATCAGACACAAGAGGCCTGATATCACTGTGGCTTAGCCCAGAAAAAAGGAGGCATAATCTTGTGGGCTAGATATGGTCACCAAGGCAGATATGGTGTAAGCAGGCTAGACTTACAGGCTGTAAGGGAAGCCCACTGAAACACATTCCCCAAAATCAGAAGCTATGAAGTATGAACCCCAAGGACAAAGTTAAGGAGTAAATCCCTTGAATCAACAGTGCTGCAAAGTGATGACCAGAACTGTGCCTGATGACTTTGACGATGCCTCCTTGAGCAAATTAGAACATAGACTCTAGCAGCATCAGGCACAGGAGAAAGGCACGTTGGTGTGACTTTTCCTGAGGACACATTAGCAAACATATTTACCCCAAATAGGATACCAATGGTAAACCACAATCTAACTCAGCAAAATAATGAGTTTATTGAGCTTAGTTATAAAGTATGGGCAAGGAGTCATTTACAAAAGCATGGAGAAACCAAAGGTAGTTGAACTAACAGAAAGCCCACCCCAGATAGATGACACAAAAACTGCCTCATTGAAGCTACTGGAACGGCCGGGAAGTGGTGGTGCATGCCTTTAATCCCAGCACTTGGAAGGCAGGGGCAGGCAGATTTCTGAGTTCAATGCCAGCCTGGTCTACAGAGTGAGTTCCAGGACAGCCCGGGCTGTACAGAGAAACCCTGTCTCGAAAAACCAAACCAAACCAAACCAAACAAACAAAAGAAGAAAAAGAAAAAAGAAAGAAAGCTCTTTCCTCCAGCCGAGCAAGATGCCCAAAGGAAAGAAGGCCAAGGGGAAGAAGGTGGCCCCGGGCCCCGCCATCGTCAAGAAACAGGAGGCCAAAAAGTGGTCAATCCTCTGTTGGAGAAAAGGCCCAAGAACTTTGGCATTGGGCGGGGCATCCAGCCCAAAAGAGATCTAACACACTTTAGTAAATGGCCCCAATACATCAGGCTGCAGCGGCAAATAGCCATCCTCTATAAGTGGCTCAACGTACCTCCTGCCAATAGCCAGTTCACCCAGGCCCTGGACAGGCAAACAGCTACTCAGCTGCTTATGCTTGCCCACAAGTACTGGCCAGAGACAAAGCAAGAGTAGAAGCAAACGCTACTGGCCTATGCTGAGAAGAAAGCTGCTGGCAAAGGAGACATCCTAACTAAGAGACCACCTGTCCTCCGAGCAGGAGTCAATACAGTCACCACCTTGGTGGAGAACAAGAAGGCTCAGCTGGTGGTGATTGTGCATGATGTAGACCCCATTGACCTGGTGGTTTTCCTGCTTGCCCTGTGTAGAAAGATGGGGGTGCCCTACTGCATCATCAAGGGATAGGCCAGGCTGGGTCGCCTGGTCCACAGGAAGACATGCACCACTGTTGCCTTCACACAGGTTAACTCGGAAGACAAGGGTGCTCTGGCTAAGCTGGTGGAAGCTATTAGGACCATTATAATGACAGATATGACGAGAACAGCTGCCACTGGGAAGGCAATGTCCTGGGTCCTAAGTCTGTGGCCTGTATTGCCAAGCCTGAAAAGGCAAAGGCTAAAGAACTCACCACTAAACTGGGTTAAAAAATGTACACTAAGTTTTCTGTACATAAATATAATTACAAAATTATTTTCAAAAAAAAAAAAAAGAAGAAGAAGAAGAAGCTATCAGACCTACTTATAGGCAACTTGGGTGGTAGGGAAATCTCCTTCCCAGCAACTGTTAATGTTTATAAAATCTTGAAAATAGGATTCTGAAGAATGCAAACTTCAAGAAACTGTTGATATTTGTGAGTTATTTATTTCTTTTATTTTATGAATCTTAACAAGCTTTGCTGCTACTACACAACAGTTGCCAACTGGAAAAGCATAGACTGATGAAATCTGCAGCCTTGATATCTTAAAAATACTAATGATCTCCTAAACAAGACCTGCACAATTACAATACCAGATGTCATAACAAAACAGATGGAGGAAATCTCACTAGGACCCACCCCTAGATGAAAAGATGTGAGTAATTAATTGCTATAGAAAGAGGAAGAATCAGTATTCTTTAAGGACAAGCCCTCTGATAGATTATTCAATCCCAAGAAGTCTACCCTAAACCTACAAAATCACATACAAAAACAATGCTGAATGGATTCAGTATCTTGTATTTGTGTGTGTGTGTGTGTGTGTATGCATGTGTAAAAACAATAAAGAAGTTTTATATTTCAAGAGGTAGTAGAAGGATATTGGAGAAGCTGAAGGTATAAAAGAAGATTAGAATGATATACATATCAGACTCACGTAAAGAAATTCTCAAAAAACTTCTTAAAAATTAAAATTAAAGATCTAGTCATGCCCTCTGCCCCACCAAACACATCCATTTCACTTGAACCAGTAAAAGGATGTAGAATCCCAGTGTTGGCAAAAATAAGCCATACTTCATGAGACATCAAAAGAGGACTGCATCACAACAGAAGAGAATATAACAGATAGGTGTCTGTTTTTTAATTAGATATTTTACGTATTTACATTTCAAATGTTATCCCTTTCCGTGGTTTCCCCTCTGGAAACACCATATTTTATCACCCCTCCCCCTGCTTTTATGAAAGTAGTCCCCCACCCATCCACCCACTCCCACCTCAAGGCCCTGGCATTCCCTTACACTGGGGTATCGAACCTTAACAGGACCAAGAACCTTTCCTCCCCATGATGTCAGATAAGGCCATCCTCTCTTACATATACAGCTGGAGCCATGGGTCCCTCTATGTGAATTCTTTGGTTGGTGACTTAGCCCCTGGGAGCTCTTGGGGGTGGGGGTCTGGTTGGTTGATATTGTTGTTCTTCCTGTGGGGTTGCAAACTCCTTCATCTTCTTCAGCCCTATCCCTAACTTTTCCATTGAGGTCCTTGTGCTCAGTTCAATGGTTGGCTGTGAGCATCTGCATCTGTTTTTGTCAAGCTCTGGCAGAACCTATCAGTAGACTACTATATCATGCTCCTGTCAGTAATCATTTCTTAGCTGTCTTTTAATATGTTGATTTACTACATTAGATATTAACAGAAAATTATTAGCACAGGCTTTGCCCTCCAGTGGTCTATGGCTTCTAGAGTGTCAGAGTCCTACCACACAGACTCTGATTCTTCCTGATCACTGGTTTACATAGCTTTCACTAAATGGGAGATATTGGAAATAGTTTCCATGAATGTGCAATGGTCCCATGGCTTTTCAGCCAAAATCTTGGCATCAGAGGGTCAGGAATGTCTGATTGAACTTCATATCAGTTAATATTTCATGATCTTCCTTTGTATCCTTGGTCAAGAATCATGACAGTAAGAGAGGTTTCAGAGTTAAAACAAAGGGCTGAGTTTTTAACTTCCCTGGACTCCACTGACTCTATGAACAAAAACTTAGGTTCCAACTTTAACATTTTATAAACTCATTGTGGTGGTGTGTAAGTGGATTCTACCACTTGGGTGGTAGATATAAGAAAAACAAGTGTAATGTTATCTTCAGCTTCACAGCAACTTTGAAGACAGGCTCCACTTAAGACAATCTCTCTCAAAATTAAATTAAAAAGAAAAATGGTTATTTGGGTTAATGTGTAGCTCAGTGGTAGGATACTAGCAAGCATCCGCAAGACTTTAGGTTTATTCCTCAGAGCTACATTTAAATTTCTTAGTGAACTTTACATGTTCCTAATATTTTTCAATTGGCTGTCAAGAAAAGAATAATGTGATAGGCTTGTGGGTGAGGCTCTCTACCTCTCCCTCAGTTCCCATGATAGATTCATTAGATGTGAATATGTCCAAGGTCAATGCAGTTTAGCCCCTCCTTCTCTCTGCTCCAGATCTAAACCTCCCTCATTTTTCAGAAAATAGCAGGGCACCCAGGGATATGAACTGAACACTGCACATGAAGGCTTTGCTTTTTAAGATTGGGCACAAATCCCAATTTCAAGGTTGGGTGAGGCAACACATTAGGAGAAAAAAAAGGTATTCTGAAAGCAAACAAAAGAGTCAAAGATAGTCCCTATTCCCACTGTTAGGAGTCCCACAAGAACATTAGGCTACAGAATCATAACATAATGCAAGAGGACCTAGTGCTTTGATGCTGAACATAATCCATCAGGCTCCATGATTGATGCTTCAGTGTCTTGAGACCTGATGAGACCTGCTTAGTTGATTCTGTGGGCCAGTCACGTTCCGGTTTCCTTGACCCCTCTGCCTCCTTCCTTCTTCAGAATATGTTATTTCTAACCTATTGCATTCTTTCCCTCTGTCTGATTAGGACAGTTTAACCTGTAAAAAAAATATATCTATATATACATATATGCATATATGCATATATGTATATATGTATATATGTATATTTGTATATATGTATGTATATATATGTATATATATATATATATATATTATATATATATGGCTATTTTCATTATCACTTAGAAATAAACCTTATGAAAAACTTTTAAAGAAAGTTGTAAATATATGCTGGAATAAGATATTACATTAAGTGCTATTCTAGGTTATTTTGGGAAATGAACTTTGTTATCACTTCTAATCCCTCCTCTCCTAATGTAGAGAAGTAATTGGTTCTCAGCCAAGGGATGGGGAAGCAATGGTTTAGAAGCTCCCCATTTCATTAAGATACAGTGTAGAAGTGTTTGTGAAGCATCCATGGACAGCATCATTATAGTTTATGTAGAATCCAAAGATCACTTCCTCAAAATCTTTGCAAATATAATAGATAATTCTATAAACATAGACCATTCTTTTAAAATTCTTTAAAGATGTGCTAACGGTAATTTGAATAGCGATTTTGGAAAGTTATTTTAGTTTCCACTAGTAAGTTCCTTCTGAATCCCTAAAGTCAGATAATCCCTTCAGCTCTCAGAGAAAAGCCTCAGAGAATTGTGGGATTATACAAGAGCAGCCTACTTTGGGGTTGGGCATGATAGCTCTGTCTATAATGTGGTTGCTCCATAAGCAAGAGGATCAGAGTTTGTATTCTCAGCACCCATGTAAAAAAGAAACCTGGATATAAAAACATGTGTAACACAACCAGTGAGGAGAAGAGCACTATGCAAGGAGTCCATGGACTTGCTGGTTCAAATGAATTAGTAAACTGTGGGTTCAGTAAGAGACTGTGACTGTGAATATCTCCAGAAAGTTAGTGGGTGCAGTAATTGAGAAGGTAACAGGTTAAGGTACTTACTAACATTAACATATGACCCTATATACCTATACACACTGAGAGAATGGAGGGGGAATGGAGAAGAAATGAGGAACTTGTAAGAAAAAGTCATATACATTTAAGGCATCCTATCATATACCTTTCAGGGTCCTAGAAGATACTATATAGATAAAATGGAGAAGATAACTTTATGACCTCTAGATCAAGTGACAGAGAAGTCTTCAGTAAATAAGAGCACATCAAGGTTTGCAAGAACAACTTCATCTCTGTACTTCTAGTACTTAGCAATGTACCTGACAGCCAGTAAGTATTAGAAAATGTTAAGTGAATGAATGAGTAGACACACAACTTAAACTTTGGTTTCCTGCTCCAGAGAACAAGGATGGTGATTCTAAATCCAAAAGCTATCAGCCTCATTGGACATGGTGAGAATCACTGCAATCCTACTCATCATTATATCTCCTTGGTAACTGCTTAATCTCCATTCAGAGTTTATCACACATTCTATTTTGAACTCCGTTTTTCAAATTGTAATTTAATCACAGAGGATCTATCTTTGCTGGTATACTTGATGGCACCAGGCAGAAGCTAGAGAGGTTTGTGTCTATTTTCATCATCAACAACAAGGGTACTATGTTGATATTGAGGGGTGTTGCTGAATGAATTCTGAAGAACATACCTCTAAGACATCTCTCTGAGCCCAAATTCTGGTCATTATGTGCAAATACTGATCTGGACAGGTCCAGGATTTGTGGAATTTGATTTGAGTTCACAGTACAGTGATAAGAGAAGCAACTAATTATCTTCATTCAGAAAAGTTAGATGAACAAAGTAGAAAATGTGATATGTGGAAAAATAGACCTAGAATATATACATAACTAGACCATGGGTTTCTGGGATGTAGTGGGAAACTGTTCTGGTGCATCATAATACTGCTGTAAAGAGATGCAGAGAGGAGCCGGGCGGTGGTGGCGCACGCCTTTAATCCCAGCACCTGGGAAGCAGAGGCAGGCGGATCTCTGAGTTCAAGAGTTCGAGGCTAGCCTGGTCTACAGAGTGAGTTTCAGGACAGCCAGGGCTACACACAGAGAAACCCTGTCTCAAAAAAACAAAACAAAAACAAAAAAGATGCAGAGAGGTAAGGCTGTTAGAATAACAACTTCACATCTTTAATGCCTGCTCCCTTCTGCTTCTCAAGAGTTCAGTGCTTCCTGGTGGTTAGTGGAAGAGCTTGTCAAGATGAGAAATCCACTCGGAATCATTTTATATCTTCCTAACAATTGGCTCATTCAAACTGTATTTGTGCTAGAAGTAAATGTATTCGAGCACTCTCCAGACACCACCTGTTGCTTATACCCTGTTGCTTATATTGTGTTAATGCTTGTCAAGCTCTCCATGTTTCCTTCATTTCAGATGAGAATAGGGTGCCCAGGACCTTCCTCAAAGCAGAAGATGCTTGAATATATTGATCTTCTTCAGCAAGAAATAGAGTATTTTCAGGCTCATTGTTATTTGTATCAATATGTGAAAAGGTATGTGATTTAGTCAACCTCTGTATTAGTTGTTACAATTTAAGGCAATTTAGTAAGAACACTACAAATTAGAGTGGATAAATTGATAATGTATGACAGAAGATGAGAAAACATTAGATGCTATTCCTTTCATATGTACTGTACCTTGTGTTTTAAAATATTTACTGGATCCTGGAGGCCACGAATTAGGCAAAAACCTCAGAATTTACCCCTCCAGCTCCCAGTACTTGAACTATAACCTTGTGCTCCTATACCAAGCTTTCTTTACAAAGGTCTGTCTAACAAACACAGGCCCTAATAATTATATAGCAGGAACTTCACCAACTATGCTATTTCCCCAGTTCATGGCCTTAATTTTGAGAAAGCTATTGAAATCAATTTGTGGAGAATTATTATCAGTTTCTCTGAGGCAGTACCAGTGACCCAAGTACTTCAACATGACCATTCCTTTGGTTGGTAACAGACTCCAGAGGGATAAGGTAATAAAAATTCTCTAAACTCTGATTTAAAAGAGGTGAGTCAAGGAGCTACCATTATAGGCCATGGCACGTGCATACACCCACAACCAGTGACTCAGTGCCCAGCTCTCTTACTATCTTAGAGGAAATCATCATGGAAAAGCCATAAGAAAAAAGAGACATCTACACATAGAAACTATATTAGTTACTTTCTTCATTGCTATGGCAGAGTACATGACAAAAACAACTTAAGGGAGGGAGTGTTTGGCTTATAGCTTGAAAGTGTTGAGGAAGTCAGGGCAACAGAAGCCTGAAGTGGCTGGTGATATTGCATGCAGTCAGAAGACAAAAGAATGCTTATACCAAGACCACTGCCTCTGCTTTCCCTTGAAGAGTCTGTTTATGTGTAATGTGTGCATGTGTGTACATATTCAAATGAATGTAGATCCACCTATGTTAATATGCATATAGAAGGCATAAGCTGGCATTGAGTGCCTTTCTTAATCATACTCCATTTTATGTACAGAAGCAGAATCTCTCATTTAAATGCAGAGTTCATCAGTTTGGCTGATACGAGAATCTGTTCTCTCTACCTCCACATACTGAGTTTACAGTTGAGCCTCCACACAATTCACATTTACATGGGGACTGAGAATTAAACTCCTGTTCTCATGCTTGTATGGCAAAGCTTTATCAACTGAACCATCTTCTCAGCTTTTTAGGAAAAACACATTTTTTTTAATGTAGTCTTGGCCTGTGTTATGGAATGGTGAGTTTTCTCTCCTCAGTGAAAACTCTTGGCAAACTCCTCCAAATACATCCTCAGTGATGCATTTTTAAATCCAGTTAAGGAAACAATGAAAATTATTCATCACAAATCTACCTCTTGTAAACTTGACATCCCAAACCAGCACTTTTACTTTAAAAACTAACATTCTATCTCTGGTCCTCTAGGTCTCAGTTTTTCATATGAAAATATATTTGGTTCATTGCTAAAGGTCATTATAGCTTTTAATAGTCTCAATACTGCTCAAATGTCCAAAGTACCTAGATATTCAAGATAAATTGTTTAATCATCATCCCCTGTAAAATTAAAAAAAAATGTTTTAAGTAGCTATACTAGAGAATGCTTCAAAGTAGACATTTTGATTCCAAAGGGGAGAAGAGGGGAATAAGGAAAGACTAGACCAAAGTAGTGATAAAATATCTAACAAAAGCACCAAATAGAAGGGCTTTCTTTTGACTAATCCTTTGTGGGTGTCATCTATTATGACTGTGACTTTAATGGTGTAGATTATCATGTCTGTGAAATCATAGCAACAGGAAGCAGCTGGTCATACTGCATCTACTCTCCAGAAGCAGAAAGACATGAATACTTTTGCTCACTTCTTCTGATTCAGATTGAGCCCTCAGCTGATAGAATAGGATCAACACTTTTAAGGTAAATCTTGCCTCATCATTTAAATGAATCTACAAACTCCCTCACAAAAATGCCCAGGAGATTATCTCTCATGTGATTTCAGGTCCTGTCAAGTAAATAATCAGTATCTATCACCACAGAGAATGCTCTCTTTTGTCCCTTCAAGGACAGCCAGTGGTATAATAATTAGGCCAAGTCTTGATAGGTTGTTTAGCAATCCTGGCACTATTGCCATAATATTTCACCTCCACCCTCACAGACACAGTTGTAGGCCACTCTCAGAACATGCCCATAGAAAAGGTTAGAGCCTTTCTCTCTAATGTACTTTCTGTTCAATACATCATTCTCCTTATGCATTTCCTATGAGTTCTATCCTTGTATCTTTCATTCCTATAACACCTCAAATTTCAGAGCCATATTCAATTATGTTATTATGACTCCTCATTATGGATAAAGTCTGTCTCTAGGCCTACCACCAAAGTGTAGTCTAGATATGAAAGCTTCTCCTCTGATAAATGCAACTCCACTGATGGAATGGGGAAAAAGGTCATTCAGTAAAGTCCTTGCCACACATGCATTGGGGTCTGAGTTTGATTTCCAGGAGTCATTTAGAAATACTAAGCATGATGTCATGTTTTTATAATCCTAGATAAAGGAAGACAGATCTAGGTAAGTTCTTGAGGATACCTAGCCATCCAGCTTAGCTGAATCAGTAGATTCTCAATTCAAGACCAATGAGAGATTCTGTCTCAAAACCAAAGCAAAAATGATAGGGCACCTGAGGCAAGTTATTTAAGGTTCATCTGTAGCCTCCACAAGTATGTACACACACACACACACACACACACACACACACACACACACACTTCCCATTGTGTTTATCTTAGTTCCTTAAGAAGTCTTAAGACTGAATTTTGTGTGGCCTCCATGGGATCATATGTTAAATATTTAGTCCTCAGCTAAGGAAGTGTTTGAAGAGGATATAAAGAAGGTTATGTCACTGGGGATGGATTTTTGGGTGTCAATAGCCCACATCCCACTCTCTCTGTCTTTATCTCTGTCTCTGTCATTTTCTCTCTCTGACAACAGAGTACCATCCCTATCAGCCTGCTGCCACACTTTGCTCCATAAGGACCATGAACTAATCTTTCAAACTGAACAAGCACTCAATTGAATGGTTTACTCTTATATGTTGCTTTGATGTTGACAGAAACAAGACAGTGAGCAAGAGACTGGACTATCCCTTTTTGATTTCTGTATAGAAAGAAAAATGTAGATTTTTCTTGCTGTAAAGGAAGTGGTTTTCTGTTAGGTTAAGTGTGTCCCAAGTCTGCCCTACCACAGGGCTAGGGCTGCTCTGTGAGGCAGGAAACTGGAAGTTTGACTTGACTTAACCCATGCCATGCTATGTGAAGCTGCAGGACACTGCTCCAGGGGTGGAGGAGCTCAGTCTGAGGTCCAGGGACAACCAGAGGTGGCTCAGGGATCCCTGTGTCTTCTGGGGGACAGGGCAGGGGCAGGCGCCATCTGGTTCTCAGGATCTTGGGTACCCAGGCACCACTGGAAGCTGCAGAAGAGCTGAGAACTGAATCTGAGCTGGCAGGATGGGTCTAGCCAGAGGGAAGGGGAAAAGTTGGAGTTCTGGCTGGGTCCCATGGGGATGAGTCCTTGGGTTGATCTTCGGTGGCTGGCTTGGCTTGCTGGTCTTGGCTGGATGTGCTGAGGGGCCTTCTAAAGGAGGTTAGATGGCAGCTCTGTATTGAAAACCTTCTCCATTGCTCTCCACAGCAGATCACAATGAAAAGAGGCAGTCCATGGTTTTACGGTTTCTATTGTCATGGTAGAAAGTGGATGAGCAAAAACCATACACTGTTTTTTCAGAGCAAGCCTGAGGTTAAATACCTTTTGCTGGCATGAGTGTCTGGGAAAGAATGCTTAAGCCCTTCAGGCCTTTAAGTACATCATTAATATTGAGATCTGTTTTGACCTGTTGTCATGTCCCATGGCAGAAACACAGGGTAGGCTTTCCACAATGGTGGGCCCCAATGACGTGAGAAAGTCCGGGGTTCCAAGAGTTGTATTGCCATGGTGTGTGATAGATGATCTAGATGTGCACCCCCGCCCCCAAGTAAGCCAGAGTGGGCCTGTCTTTAATAGTGGAGGAGAGAGATGAGGGTCACTTAATTTAGCTACACTCTCCAGCCTTTAGGTAACTTGTTAATATGGAAATTTCTCAAGGCTAAAGCCTGTAGTCACACCCTCTACCTTCAGCCCTACTTGACTCCAAGGCACAGATCAAATGGAGATCATAGACCTTGTGTAAGGAGTCTGGAATCTGTGGACGATATGTGCTGTCCCTACACAGGTAATGGACACCTGTTGGGTCTCCTGCTATCTCAAAACCAGTGCTCTACTGGGGAGACCAAATCATCCTTTCACAGTCCTACACTCTACCTATGGAGGGGCTTGGGGCATTGCCCTTATGTGAGTGATGGTCACAAATCTATGGAGGGCTGCAGCTCCATGTCAGAAGCCTGGAGTCTGAGGGCATGGCAAAATTACTGCCATCCCTCAGCATCACCTGAGTTCACTGGGGTTTTCAGCCTGTGCTCAACCAGAAACCTGGCTGCCTTTTATGGTCCCACAGTTTTCAACTTCCCTAATGCTATCACCTTTTAATACAGTTCCTCATGTGCAGTGAGAATTTGGGTTTTTGTTTTTGTCTTAGGCCCAGGTGTGGAATATGGGGCTGCTTCAGATTGTCCACAGCAGCTATGATTTGTCTAAGGCTCTAGCAGGGGTTTGATTCTACCAGCTGAGAAAAGTTTACATTTGGAGTTCCTAGGGACTCTTGAGATTGTATAAAAATGCCAGAGCCTTCACAGTTTGTGGCAGCTACTGCTTCTCTTTGCTGATGTCATTGCTGTTGCTGGTCCCTGTTGCTGCTGCTGATTTCTACTGTTGCCTTTACTCGTTTTGCTGAATTTTTAGTTTGCTGTTTTAGTAAATTGATGGATTGATGGATTAATGGATTGATGGATTGATGAATTTCTAGATTGCTACTTGGAGTTACCCTGATGATGAAGATTGGAGTTGCCCTTAGGAACTTGATGCCCCCAATACACAGAAAGTAGTGTAAAGAGATCTAATCTCCTTTTCCCACCTAATCTTCTTTCTCACTGATCTACTGATTTATATCATAAAATTATCTTTATTGCTACTTCATAACTCTAATTTTACTACTGTTATAAATCATAATTTTTGAGATCAAAAATAATTTTGGAGATTTAGAGATTTTGGAGGTTTGCCTAGGGAATTTTGAACCACAGGTTAAGAGCCTCTAATATAAGTGATCCTGCTGAGTTGATTTAAATCACTGAATCAGAATCCATATTATTGCAGTCATAGTTCAGAATTTCTGAGTCTAGGTGCTAAGAACATCCATATTGTTCCAATTCTAAACCTCTGTTCTTTAACAGAGAGCTCAGATTTCAGCAGGATATATATATATATATATATATATATCCTTAGTCTCATCATTCCTTTGTTTTCTGTGGGAACACATTTAATACACATGAGAAAACATATAAACTATAGTAAGACTTCAGGCAAGAGAGACATTTCAGTATACAAAAGCAAGTCTAGCAAATCCCATATAAAATTTCTTCCTTGCACAGGAGAGCTCAAGTTTAACAGCATTCAATGAATCTTTAGATATTTATTAAATTTTAGAAACTTGTTTTGACCAGAACTTAAGCCACATCTAAGTAACCAACAATATTTTCTCTAACCTTGAAAAATGCAGTTTAGAATAAGCACAATTATGAGAATATTTTTCAGTATCATGTATTTTATTTATCACATGAATAAACTTCCAACCAGCTAGTTCGTAGAAATCTCCCTTATTACCTCTTTTCCACAGTCACTGTCTTCTATTCTGCTCACAGTCTACACATTTCCAATAATAAACCTCTATGGTATATTATGGGTAATATTTATTGCCAATTTTAACAGGTTATAAAATTATATAGATGTCTAGAGTGTTAAATTTGAGGTAGAAAGCCAAACACTAACTGTGGAAGGCATCATCCTATAGGTTGGATCCTGGACTCAATTAAAAGGGAAAAATAAATAAAGCACCAGCATTCACCTCTCAATCTCTCTCTCTCTCTCTCTCTCTCTCTCTCTCTCTCTCTCTCTCTCTCTCCCTCCCTCCCTCCCTCCCTCCCTCCCTCCCTCTCTCTCTCTCTGCTTTCTGACTGTGGTTGCCACGTGGCCAACTGCCTCATGCTATTGCCAACATTCTTTCTCTACCATATGGACCAAAATGAACCCTTCTTTCTTTAAGTTGCTTTCATTATGTATTTTGTGATACCAACAAGATAATGATTAATACTGTGCTGAAGAGTTGTACCCACATTTGATATTCTCTCTATGATGCTAAGATGCTCTAAAGATACATGAGGAGAGGAAATATACTACATCACACAGACCCTTTAGGTATCATGGTTTCTTCTTAAACTTCCCATAGAGATTTGAAAGGAAGAAGAGGCAGAAGTCATTGCTATTCCTGTAGCTAATGGGTCAAATGAGGCACTTTGTTACCTTCTAGAAAATGACCACTGTGTCAGTCCCTTTGAGTGTGAACAGCTAAGAATATCAACAGTTATTTTTTATTATGTATCACTAAGTTCTTCTTAGTTATACCTGGAGTGGTGTGTCTGAAGGTACCACGGGCAAGAAGGAGGACAATAAGGTAATTTATAGCCCCTGTTATGTAAAGCATCCCAGTGAAGTCATCCCAGTGTCTCCTTACTAGACAAGCCTATTCAAACAAACAGAATTCGACACATAGTTAAGTTTGAAACACCTCTCTTATCAAAGTATTCCAAACAACATAATTTCATTCCCAGATTGTGTTCTTTCTCAATCTGTGCTTTAGCTGCTACACAAAATATAAAGTCAGGATAGTTAATTTGAGTGGTAGAACTACAACTTAATGGGCCAGAAGTTGTAGCTCTCCAAAGAATTCTTGGCAATAACCAAAGCCTAGGTTAAATGAGCAAAGGCTTGTGAGAAAGGAGGTTATCGTAGGACTGGTAAGGTTCAAATGGAATCATGTGACAAGACAGAAGAACTGGTAAATTCAAACAGATTAAGGAACCCCCAGCAATTCTCATAATTGGGATGAAAGGCACTTGGGTTTACTACCAATCAGGTTCCAGTCCCAGAGCATGTGACCATGACACCCTCCTAAGAGGACCACTACAACTGGTTGTGTAGCATAAAATCTAGAGTTTTTAATTCTACTGAGATATCTAGATAGGCTTTGAGTGTCTACCCAATAATCTTCCCTTCTTGGGATTCCCTTGCCATAAAAAGGTATTTAATCTTTGGTTCACCCTGAGTAAGTCATATGCATCCTATTCCTACCATGAATAAACAGTTTAGACAAACATGAACTGTTCTCTCATTATGGACCACTTTGTGGGGAAGCCTTAGTCATATCTGAGGAGATGTCCCTAAGCCTCCTGCAGAAGACCTCTCCACACTTCTGATACTCACCCTAAGATAAGCCAGACTTCTCCTGCTCTGGGCTCATCTCAGGCCCACTGCCCCTGTTCTCAACTCTTCGAAGTTCACAGTGACATTCTAATGGTCCCTGTTCCTAGGAGTTTGAGAACCACAGCTCACATCTCAGCCTGCACTGTTTCTCACCAGAATCTGAATTCCACCTCCCCTAAGTAGAGTTGTGTTGGTTTCCCACAAGCCCAGCACCCTAATCCAATCAATGTTCTGATACCCCATTGGAGAGAAAATATATAGAATGACAGACTGGTATCATAAATTCTAAGGAAGAAGGATCACAAAGAAGCACAGAGCAGACAAACATTTGTGTTCCTAGTGGCTGATTCTCAAAATAACAGTTGTTGCACAATTGATCCCAATAATCAAAATAAGAAGACAGTACGGTGGAACAAATCTTTCTCTTTTGCCAACTGCCACAGTGCCTGGTCAATGGGCTCTTGACCAGAATGACTAGGACAAAATTTGAAGTTGTACTTCAATTCATCAACAACAACTTCCACTGACTCTTATGATTGTCAAAAGTCTTGACTTTCAGAAAGGAAAATACAATCATAATATGGCATTATTCCTCAGAGAAGCATTCAGATACCTGGTGTTTATATTAAGCTTCTTCCAGTAAAGCACTGTCAAATTTTCTTCACTGGAATAATGTAGTTCTAGATTGGGATTTGGGTTTTGTGACCCTAACAGTGAATCATTATCCCTGAACTTACAGAATGTCTGTACCCCTAAATTACCACTTCCATGAATCACAGTTTCTTAAAATGAAGACTATTTCAGTAGAAAGTGTAAGATAGGATTGTGGAACTATCTCATTTGATAAAGTTATTGACAACCTAAGTTCTATCCCCAGAATCCAAGTATAAAAACTGTGTGTCATGGGATATACTTGAATTTTGAGTTCTGGAGGGACAGAAAAGTGATATATACAGATCTTTGGAGTTTGGTGGTCAGCTAGCCTAGCCTACTTGCTGAATTCCAGTCCAATGAGTGATTCTGTCTCAAAAAACAAGTAGACAGCATCTGAAAAATGACAGATGCTATCCTCTGGCCTCCACACACATGCACATGAACATATATATTCAGTAAATATGTATACTGTACATATACAGACACAGAGGGAGGAAAAAGTAAGAGAGTGGCCTTATACTGTATTTATTACTCACAATTTTATCTTTTTCCATTATGCAAAATCTACTAGCTGTTTAGAATATTATAGTGACCTAATTGGAACTCATCTGTAGCATAGCCTTGGAAAAGTCACTGTGCAGAATTTGAAGGAGACATTTATAATGCCTGTGAATGAGTGACCAATCTAAGACACTTTCTCTGACATTAAAACACAAAGGTGGAAGTTCTAGCAAACAAACTGCAAACTTCCTCTTCCTGCCTGCAACCCTGTGGTTGGATGGTTCAGTGGCCTTGGTTCCTAAGGCAGCAAGCTTCTCCTGATGGAAGCAGAAATGCTCCACTGAACTATTTGGAGCTGATCACCTGGCCAACTAGTCAGCAAAATGGTGATGTCTATGGTTACTGTTTAAACTATAATAGTATTTCTTGATTATAAAGTAAAAAAAAGAAGTTTTTAAAATATTTAAGGCAAGATAAAACACAAAAACTCAAAATATTCTTTAGAATGTCACAATTCTATATCTAGTGGCAAAAGTTACTAGGTACTTAAGACCAAGTATTCAGTTCCAAATTCATTAAAAGTATATGTTCAAGTTATCCCATTTGTTGAAGAATGTTGATCAAGTCAGGGATTAGTTGAAGGCAAGGGGAATTTGGAGTGAAAGTGAAAATTACAATAAATTACAATATTTGAGAAATTTGATGTTAACCAACTCTGTCAACAAGAGTATAATAGCTATTTAAGTTCTTGATTGCTTATATATTTATATAACAACCAGTTTTCTAGCTCTTTACTCACTTTGATTTTATATAATATGATTGTCGACAGTTTAGTCTTGAAGTGAAAAGATACCAAAAGGGAATTATTACTGATATACTAGGACCATGAATATCATTTGTAGCTAGATGCCTTTGCTATTAGAACTCTGTTACTCTCATGTTGCAGACAGAATAAGAACATCTTTGTATAGGTAAAGAGTCCTTAGGTAGAAACATACTAGTGTTATTATTCTCTGGAAGTTTAGACACAAGCCATGAAGGCAAAAGTTTTGTCTCTTCTTGATGGTGCTGGATATGCTGAATGGTCAGCAACAACACTGTCCCCTTTAGCTCCCCCCTGAAGTCAAAGACTATCTGAGAAGCATCTTTACCAGATGATATTCAAATGTTTCCTATGATGATTCTTCCAAGATTAAGATCTCCAGTGATATTGGAAGGCAGATGACAGTTATGACATGCAAATTGGGTTTATTTTTGTTTTTTTTTAAACAAAAGTATTTTTGTTCAGCTTTTAAGTGACACCACACACAAAACACAGAACAAATCCACTGTATCTCAGCGTCTATCAAAAACATAGAAAATATCTTTGTTAGTAAATGAATAAATAAAGACACACATGAATACAAAAGAAGATGCAGAAACAGAACTCACACTCATAAAACAAGGAATGATGTATGCACACATGAATGGATGAATGGATGATGGACAAAAGGTTGCATAGGTATTTGGGTGGGCATAAGCTGAAGCACCAGCTATATCAGATATTCAAAAATTTTGATACCAAAAGGACTTTTTAATGAAAGTGAGATCAAGTGGTGATTTTGAATTTTGTTTTAAAGATAAATGAGGGAACATGAAATGTTAAGAGAACATTTACAATTAAAAGAGAGATCCCCAGAGAAGTAAAAAAAAAAAAACTGATTTGCTAGAAACGATGGGGAGAATATAAATTTGAGTTGAGAACAGAAGGACTGTACAATATTAAAGGCAACTTAGGAAAGGTGAGCTCTGAGCCTTTCCTGCATTTTTTTTCTTCAGATATTTAGAAACCTACAGAAGCTTACTAGTGCTCTCCAAAACATAGAGACTTCCAGCCAGTAGAACCAACTAACCATGAAAGCAGAAATCCTTGCCTAATACAAGTGTCTACACAACAGCTAGATGATCATGTCTGGAAATTTATTCTAAACTAGAAAGGATTATCAGATCAATTAAAAGGTTGGACAAAGGAAATGCAAAGCTAGTTCCAAAGTACTATATCCTGGGATGTCTCCCTTGCTAGGTCAATAGAAGCTTGTATGACAAAGTTGCTAGGTGTGATGACAGCAAATAGTGAATGACTTATTAGATGAGGAACCCATCCTATCACTCTTTAATTCAAAACACATACATAGTTGGCTACTCTACATATGCAAAATTAGAAAAAATTAGATAGAAAAAGTGTCCACTAAATAAAGCCATCTACTTAGTAAAGAAACTCTTAAGTGCGTGCTTTGCTAATTTTACGTGGTTATGTCTTCAAAGGCAACCCAAAATGGCAGTGTTGCTAGGTAAAGTTGTTGCTAAATTAGCTTTTAACAGAAAGTGCACAAATCCAGGAAGCAGGGAATGTGAATGCTGGCACTCACCTCATTTTTTTCCTTTGATTCAGTCTGGTATGTCAGCCTCTGGGATGGTATTGCCATTCTTAGGTAGATTTGCTTATTTACTTAAACCTTTCTGTAAACATGTTCATACACACACTGAGAGATGCATTTACAGTGATTATAAATTCCAACAAGTTTACAGTGAAGATGAACCATTAGAGCATGGATATGAGAGGAATTGTGTAGTAGAGACATTCATTTCACTTTCTGCTTAGTAGCAACACGTGGTGGCTTTCTGCCAGATGTGCCAACTGCTGCCTCTTCAGCTGAATACCAGGCCTTTGGGACCAAGCAGAAGAACAATGTAAACATGCATGAATCTCTCAAAAACTTCAACTTTACTATGAATTTTTCAGTTACTTTAGCCAAGAAAATGTCAAATGTCTGGGAAGTTTCTTATACTGTTATTTGTATTTTCAATGCTTTTTGTATGCTAATTTTCTTATTACTGTGGCAATATTACTGAGAAATGCAACCTAAAGAAAAAAAGAGTTTATTTTGGCTCATGGTTTGAAGGTTCAGTCCCCTGTGGTAGGGCAGGCATGGCATCAGGGGTGTGAAGTAGCTGTTCATGTGTCACCCAGAGTCATTAAGTAGAGAGGAATGCATATTCTTGTTCAGCTCTCTTCTCTTCGCAATCTAGTCCAAGGTTCCCACCCATGGATCAGTATCACCACAGTTAGAGGGCAAATCTTACCACTCCAGTTAAACTAATATCTTATAGACATGACCAGAGGATCACAGGATCATCTCCTAGGTGATTCTAAATGCTATTAACTTGGTAGTCAATATTAATTATCACATAAATCCAAATACTGTCAGACATCGAGTTCATCCATATAACGGCAGTGAATCCATTTTTTTTTTGTTGTTGTTTCCAACTCTCTAAAGCATGTATCTCACCCCATGGTTTGAGATTTTATTGGTATTGTAGATTGTGGGGCAGTGGGAAGTGAGAAGCAGCAGGGTGCCTGGTTGAGCATAAGTCTCGAACCCTGGACCCTTAACTGACAGCAGGTATTTGGCTCTGCTCCCGGGCCCTGGTTCTTTTCATTCAGCTTCAGCCCTCCACAGCCCCTCCCATAGAGAGGTCTATGGCCAACAATCAGGAGGAACAGTGCCTCATGGTCTCCCACGTGTAGATGAGGTATCTCCAAGCTCTCAGACCAAGCCAATAGGCGTTATCTGCTGCCAGACCCTAACTCACCCTGAAACTGTATATAAGGGCTTTATTGAGGAGAAGTAAAAAGCCGGGAGACAGGAAAATGTCATGGGACACCCTCCGGACAGGGGACCCACAGCAGATCATATACTTACATTATGATTCATAACAGTAGCAAGATTACAGTTATGATGTAACAGTGAAAATAATTTTGTAGTTGGGGATCACCATAACTCTAGAAACTTTATTAAAGGGTTGTAGCATTAAGAAGGTTAAGAACTAAAGTCTTGGCCTCCAAGTGTTACATTGAAAGCAATGACAGAGACCTGGTTGGTAAGTCTTGTAAGGAGGTGCAATAGGCTGGATTTAAATTGTGCTTCTTGACTTCCGATTCTAAGAATATTCAACACAAAGACTTTTTCTCTGAATGAAGTCTAGTGTTTTATATCACAACTATCTGGAACTTCCTGTAAATCTGCAGTGCAAAAGACAGGATTTTCTTTAGCTCTTTTTAGCTAAAAGTTCTCTATGCTTTGCCCATGCATTACAAATAAGAAGCCAACTGAACAGGGGTGCACTCATACCTAAGGACCATCTTGGAGTAATTATCAAAATCCATTTCTCTTTTCCTATGCATGGAGAAAAATATGACAGATCATTGAAGTTAGGCAGGACCAGGAAGGCCTTACAGGCTGGGCGCTCAAGTACTGTGTGTTGCATCCAGTCTGGGGTATTTAACTCCAGATGTAACTACCAGCAATTGCTACCTCCACTCTAACATCCTATCCCTTGGACTTTTTGTCACATATTTACTCTGTGATAGTACAACTTGACAGTCAGAAGAGAGCAAAGCCTTCTGTTGAACTATTGCACCCAGAGACTGAGAAATTATAAAGTTTATTGTGTTGAAATGAAGTATTAAGATCAGAAAGGTATTACTCCATTGTAGGCTAAGTTAGCCTGACTATGACACTGCTTCTTGTAGCAGCAAAGCTGAACACTTTCCTAGCTTTTGTCTTTTCATGGTCAGTGCATAAAAGGTAGAGAGGCATCTCTGACATCTATCAGGAGAGTCTGTGGTCAGAGCTTATCATTCATTTCTGTATATAGCATACATTTAGCTATATTTAAATCTAAGTAACAACAGCAGACTGCAAACTAGATATATTTTTCTTTCTGTTGTTCGGGTAGAATTGACCTTTATGAAGTATTTACCTTGTGCTGAAAGAAATTAAGATACTGCTTTCCTTTCTTCCTTCTTCCCTTCCTACCTTCATTTATCTATCTATCTATCTATCTATCTATATATCTATCTATCATCTATCTATATTTAAATCTAATATATCTATCATCTATCTATCAATCCACTTCCTACATTACTGATAATTGAACCCAGGGACACCCAACTACTAAACAAGCACTCTACACTAAGCTAAATCGCCAGACTCTTTTTCAGTATTTCTTTAAGACAGTGTCATACTTATCTGCCAAGGCTGACCTTTTAGTCAAACCATAGGCCAAAAAAACCTTAACAATTTGATCCTTGTCTAATGGCCTCCAAAGTATCCAAGATAAGAGAACATAATTGTAGTACTTCTAAATGTGTAGCAATACTAAACTTAAAATTGACATTATACGTAGATCAAGGTATTGTATTGTAGCCATTAATACACATTTATTTATTGTCAGCTTTTAAAACAAAAATATTAAGAAAATAGAGATTATGCAAATTATTTTATTTAAGATCATATGTAAGGTCTTGATAGAAGTCTGTAGAAAACCCTGAGCAAGCTGGAAACAGCACGACATGCGGAGTGCATTTATCTTTTGCCAGCAGGATTTGGGGTCACAAGGCAGAAAGAGTATTGCAGTTATTTCCATGATGTGTGGTCCAGTTAATGCTTGATGTTCTGCCCCACCTCCTTCTGAATGTCTCAGATCTGGGAACCAATCTGGTGTTTAAGAAGTAAAATAAACTCAGACTCAAAATAAGACTGGTGAGCAAGGATGGTGGAACCATTTTTCTCCATGAGATTCAGTTCTAATCAACCAGATTCCAGCAAGAAATGGGGTTGATGTGGCCTAAAGATGATGATGTAGATGGATCTACCACAGGAACAAGCATGAAGATGCTTCCTTTTGCCTCCAGTTGTTACTTTTCTTTGCTCTACCCAGTTCACCTAAAAATAAAATGAAAAAGGCCCTGTCCATAGCATCTCCCAAGTTATCTCACTGAAACTTCAAAAAACTAGGGAAGGAAGATGTATTGCTAATTCAAAAGAGTATAGCTTTCATGCCTGACATGATGCTTTGAATTAATGATTAAATGGATTACAGATGATATATAGAAAACAGACAAACAGATTGATGTAACATACTATGTTTTTTTCATTTAGAAGAAAAACTAAATATCCTTGGAAATGTTTAAAAAAGAAATTTATTTTTCATTTTATAAATTGAACACTTAAATTAATATTGAGAGCTGGCTGTCTAAAAATCCAGGTTTATTCATACTTATGACACGTGTGAGTAGCACCCTTTCTTCCCTGTGTGATGCTGATAATAGTAAAAATTCCTTCTCAGCCAGAGACCAAATATTCAAACACATGAACCTAATGGAACATTTCACATTCAAACCAAAACACTGTGTATCTCTGTGGTTATGACATGTAGAGAGGTTTGCACAAGGTATAGAGATTTGATATCATTTTTGGAATGAACAAATTGAAGAAATGAAGGAAGGAAAGAAGGGAGGCAGGAAGG
>NW_021604634.1:10253613-10352901 GCF_004785775.1 Grammomys surdaster | reverse complement strand
AAGAAGGGCGGACAAAAGGATGTATGTATGTACTGGGGAGTGATAAATGGACATGCAGCTTCTGTGATACAGTTTACTTCTTTTCATGGAAAAGACCCATTTTGTATCCCTTCCAAAGCATGAAAAAGACAATTCTTTAAATCTAATGGAGTTCTTTTAAAATTTAATATGCACATTAATGCCTTATAAAATTTTATCCCAGGTTTCTTTGTTTGCTTTTCCTTTCATAGCTAAAAAGATGTTGAAAACTGATCCCTAGTTCATGGTCTCAGAGTATTTTTTTCTTTGTGTTATAAATTCAGTTTCTGATTAAAACAAATCAACAATAACAACAAAAAATATCCAAGGAGAGTAAAATTCCTGCTTGTTTGAAGATGTATCATGAAGCAACCTGAGGCAGGAACAAAATTCTTTTGTGCACTAGGTTTTTGTTTTTTTAATCTTTTAATAAATCATTCAAATGTCTTTCTAATTTCAGTTCATAATGTATCTATATTTGTTTAATATAAAAATAGTGATTTGAAATCACTTAGAAATTAAGTTATTTTAATTTCTTTCACATCCTCCACAGGATTCAATATGCTCTGTGCCTTGTTTCTTGTCATGACTCAAAGATGTGGCACCCGAGTTTAAATGTCAGAGATTCTGACAGCATCCTACACTTTTTTTTTAAAATTTATCTGTCAATCAATTTATTTGTTTGTATTTCAAATATTATCTTCCTTCCCACTTTTCCTTCCATGAGTTCCCCACCTCATCTCCCTCCCCTTTGCCTAGGGTGAGGGTATTCTCCCATCTAGTCACCCAGTCTCACCTCACTCCCATACCATCCTCCTTCTTTGGGACATCAAGAGTCCATAGTACCAATTGTCTCCCCTCCTGATACCAAATGAGGCAGTCCTCTGCTACATATATACTGGCACCATGGACCTACCCATGTATAGTCTTTGGTTGGTAGTTTTGTCCATAGGAGCACAGAAGGGTCTGGTTAATTTGAACTGTTGTTCTCCCTATGGGGTTACAATCCTCTTCAGCTCCTTCAGCCTTTTACCTAACTCTTTCATTGGAGTACCTAGGCTAAGTCAAATGGTTGGCTGTGAGTATCTGCATCTGTCTTAATCAGGAGCTGGGAGAGCCTCTCAGAGGTCAGTTATAACAGGCTCCTGTCTGTAAGCTCATCCTGGCTGCAGCAATACTGTGGGGGCTTGGTGTCTGCAGATGGCATGAATTGCATGAAGGGACAGTCTCTGGATGCCCTTTCCTTCAGCCTTTGCTACATTTTTGTCTCTGAATTTTTTAAGGCAGGGACAATTCTGGTTTAAAATTTTTGTGATGTGTTGGTGACCCCATCACCCAACAGAGGTCCATGCCTAGCTTCAAGAGGTGGTCTCTTCAGGTTCTATCTCCATGTTGTTGTGTGCTTTGGCTAAGCCCCATCTCAATTGGGTCCTGGATGTCTCTTGTATACCTGGCATCTTGGATTTTCTAGTGGTTCCTCATGTTTCCCACCCGCCACTGATACTTTTTTTTTTTTTCATTTCTCCTGGTTTTCTGGGCTTCTTTCCTGTCTCTTCCCATATCTGGTCCAAATTCCCCCCCCAACTCCCACCCAAATTTTTTCCCTCCCTCTACCTCTGGTGATTATTTTGTTCTTCCTTCTAAGTGGGTTTGAATCATCCACATGTTGTTCTTCCTTCTAGTTACGCTTCATATGACATTTGGGCTGTTTCTTGGGAAGCCTGAACTTTTGGGATAATATCCACTTCTCAGTGAGTACACACCATGGATGTCCTTTTGGGTCTAGGTTACCTCACTCAAGATGATACTTTCCAGTTCAATCCATTGGCCTACAAAGTTCATGAAGTTGTCATTTTTAATAGGTGAACAGTATTTCGTTGTGAAAGTGTGCCACATTTTCTGTATCCATTATTCTATTGAGGGACATCTAGGCTTTTTTTTTAACCAGGTTCTGGTTATTATAAATAAGACTTCTACGAACATATTAGAGCATATGCCCTTGTAGTATAGTGGAACATATCTTTTGTATACTCCAAGGGGTGTTGTAGCTGGGTCTTCAGGTAGAGTTATTCTAAATTTTCTGAGGAAACTTCAGATTGATTTCCAAAGTCATTGTGCCAGCTTGCAACACTACCAGCAATGGAGAAGTGTTCCTCTTTCTCTATATTATCTCCAGAAATTGCTGTCAACTCTGTGTTAGATCTTAGCTATTCTGAGTAGTGTGGGGTGGAATCTCAATGTCATTTTGATTTGCATTTCCCTGGTGACTAAAGATGAACATTTCTTTAGTTGTTTCTCAGTTATTCAAGATTCCTCAGTTGAAATTTTTTTTAGCTCTGTAACCCATTTTTTAATTGGATTATTTGGTTTTCTGGATGCCAATTTCTTGATATATATATGCTATTAGCCCTCTATTAGATGTAGGAGTGTAAAAAATCTTCTTCTTACCTGTAGGTTGGTGTTTTGTACTATTGACAGTGTCCTTTGCTTTAGAGAAGCTTTTCAGTTCATTAAGACCCATTTGTCAATTGTTGATGTTAGAGCCTGAACAATTGGTATACTATTATACTATACAGGAAAATTTCTTCTGTGCCAGTGTGTTCAATGTTCTTTCCCACTTTCTATTCTATTACATTCAGCATATTGGGTTTTATGTGGAAGTCCTTGATCCACTTGGACTTGAACTTTGTACAAGGAGATAAGAATGGATCACTTTTCCTTCTTCCACATGCAGACCACCATTTAGACCAGCACCATTTGTTGAAAATGCTATATTTTTCACCACTGGATAGTCTTGGCTTGTTTGTCAGGATCAAGTGACCATAGGTGTGTGGTTGTGGTTGTTTTCTGGGTCTTCAATGCTATTGCATTGATATACCTTCCCTTCTCTATGCAAATGCTATGGGTTTTTTTCTATCACTATTGCTCTGTCATACAGCTTCAGGTCAGGGATGGTGATTTTCCCAGAAGTTCTTTGATTGTTGATAAATGTTTTTGCTATACTCATTTTCTGTTATTCCAGATGAATTTGAGAATTGCTCTATCTATCTCTGTAAAGAAATGCATTGGTATTTTGATGGGGATTGCATTGAATCTCTAGATTCCTTTTGGTAAGATGATCATTTTTACTATATTAATTCTACCAATCCATGAGCATGGGAGATCATTCCATTGGCTGAAGTCTTCTTAAATTTCTTTGTTCAGAATCTTGAAATTCTTGTTATACACGTCTTTCACTTGCTCAGTTAAAGTTAAGCCTAGACACTTTATATTATTTGTGATAATAGTTAATGATGTTGTTTCCTTCACTTCTTTCTCAGCCCATTTATACTTTGTGTAGAGAAAGGCTACTGATTTCAATTAATCTTATATCTAGCCACTTTGCTGATGTTGTTTATCAGGTATATAAATTCTCTAGTAGAGTGTTTGGGGTCACAAATATGCTATAATATCATTTTCAAATAGTGATACCTTGATTTCTTCTTTTCTGATTTGCATTCTTTGACACCTTTTTTTGTTGTCTCATTGCTCAAGCTAGAACTTTGAGTATTATACTGAATAGATATACGGAGAGTGAATAGCCTTTGTATCCAGTCTGTTAGCCTATGCCTTTTTATTGGTGACTTGAATCCACTGATGTTAAGAGATATTGAAGACCAATGATTGGTTGTTTCTGCTATTTCTGTTGTTAGTGGTGGTATTAAATTTGTGTGGCTTCTTTCTTTTGAGTTTGTTGTGAGATTATTAATTTCTTGATTTTCTGTAGGTATAGTTTCCCTCTTGTGTTGGAGTTTTCCTTTTGTTATCCTCTGTAGGGGTGGAGTAGTAGAATGATATTGTTTAAATTTGGTTTTTACATGGCATATTTGGTTTCTCTATCCATGAAGATTGAGAGTTTTGCTGGGTATAGTAGCCTAGGCTGGCATTTGTGTCCTCTTATGGTCTGTATGACATCTGTCCAAGATCTTTTGGTTTTTAAAGTCTGTATTGAGAAGTCTCATGTAATTCTTACAGATCTGCCTTATATGTTACTTGGCTACTGTCCCTTAGCACTTTTAATATTCATTCTTTGTTCTGTTACATTTAGTGCCTTGATTTTTATGTGACAGGAGGAATTTCTTTTCTGGTTGAATCTATTTGGTGTTCTCTGGGATTCTTGTATGTTTACGACCATCTCTTTCTTTAGGTTGGTTTAAGTGTTCATCTATAACTTTCTTAAAGATGTTTCCTTGCTCTTTGCATTGATAATCTTCTCTGTCTTCTATTCCTATTATTCTTAGGTTTAGTCTTTTCATTGTGTTCTAAATTTCCTAAATGTTTTGGGTTAAGATCTTTTGCCACTTTATTTTTTTACTTTGACTGTTGTATCAATACCTTCTATGCTATCTTTTACTCCTGATATTCTCTCCTCTGTCTCTTGTATTCTTTTGATGTTTGCTTCTGTAACTACTGATCTCTATCCTTAGATTTTCATTTCCAGGGTTGCCTCATTTTGTGATTTCTTTCTTTCTTTTTTATTGGATGTTTTATTTACATTTCATATGTTGTCCCCTTACCCCATTCCCCCACTTACCCAGGAAGCCCCTATCCCCTCAACCCCCCACCTGCTTCTCTGTGGATGTACCCCAACATACCCCCCCACTCCCACATCCCCACCCTCACATTCCCACCCCCTGGGGCATCCAGCCTTCATGAGACCAAGGATCTCTTCTCCCACCTATGTCCAGCAGGGTCCTCTGCTCTAACTTATACAGCTGAAGCCATGGGTCCCTCCCTAAGTGCTCCCAGTCTGGTTGTGTAGACCCTGGGAGCTGTGGTTGGTTGGTATTGTTGCTTTCCTCATGGGGCCACAAACCCTTTCAGCTCCAATGGTATTCACTCTAACTCCTCCATTGGGAACCCCATGATCAGTTCAATGTCTAGTTGTGAGCATCTGCCTCTGAATATGTCAGATTCTTGCAGACCTCTGAGGAGACATCTATATCGGGCTCTTATCAGCCTGCACTTCCTGACTTCCACATCAACATCTACCTTTGGTGACTGCACATGGGATGGATACTCGTGTGGAATGGTCTTCAGATGGCCCCTCCTTCAGTTTCTGTCCCTTACTTTGTCTCCATATTTGCTCTCTTGATTATTTTGTTGCTCCTTCTAAGAAGGACTGAATCACCCCGACTTGGTCTTCATTCTTCATGAGCTTCATGTGGCCTGTGAGTTGAATCGTGGTCATTTCAAGCTTCTGGGCTAATATCCAATATTCAGTGAGAATATAACATGTATGTTCTTTTGGAACTGACTTACCTAACTCAGGATGATAATTTCTAGTTCCATCCATTTACCTAGGAAACTCTGAAATTCATTGTTTTTAATAACTGAGTAATACTCCATTGTGTAAATGTACCACATATTTTTAATCCATTCCTCAGTTGAAGGACATCTGGGTTCTTTCCAGCTCCTGGCTATTATAAATAAGGCTGCTATGAACATAGTTGAGCATATGTCCTTGATATATGTTCGAGCATCTTCTGGGTATATGCCTAGGAGTGGTATAATTAGATCCTGAGGTAATGTTATGTCCAATTTTCTGTGGAACCGCCAGACTGATTTCCAAAGTGGTTGCATCATCTTGCCGTCCCACCAACAATGCAGGAGTGTTCCTCTTTCTCCACACCCTCGCCAGCATCTACTATCACCTGAGTTTTTAATCTTAGCCATTCTGACTGGTGTAAGATGGAATCTCAGGGTTGTTTTGATTTGCATTTCCCTGACGACTAAGGATACTGAACATTTCTTTAGGTGCTTCCCTACCATACGAGTTTCTTCCATTGAAAATTCTTTGTTAAGCTCTATACCCCATTTTTTAATAGGATTGTTTGGTTGTCTGGAGTCTAATTTCTTGAATTCTTTGTATATATTGGATATTAGCCCTCTATCAGATGTAGGATTGGTAAAGATCTTTTCCCAATTTGTTGGTTGTCGTTTTGTCCTATTGACAGTGTCCTTTGCCTTACAGAAACTTTGCAATTTTATGAAGTCCCATTTGTCAATTCTTGATCTTAGAGCATATGCCATTGGAATTCTGTTCAGGAACTTTTCCACTGTGCCCAAGTATTCGAGGATCTTTCCCACCTTCTCTTCTATTAGTTTCAGTGTATCCGGTTTTATGTGGAGGTCCTTTATCCACTGAGACTTGAGCTTTGTACAAGGGGATAAGAATGGATCAATTTCCATTCTTCTACATGTTGTCCTCCAGTTGAACCAGCACCATTTGTTGAAAATGCTGTCCGTTTTCCACAGGACAGTTTTAGCTCCTTTGTCAAAGATCAAGTGACCATAGGTGTGTGGGTTCATTTTTGAGTCTTAAATTCTATTCCATTGATCTTCCTGCCTGTCTCTGTACCAATACTATGTAGTTTTTATCACTATTGGTCTGTAGTACAGCTTGAGGTCAGGGATGGTGATTCCTCCAGAAGTTCTTTTATTGTTGAGAATAGTTTTCGCTATCCTGGGTTTTTTGTTATTCTGTATGAATTTGAGAATTTCCTTTTCTAACTCTGTGAAGAATTGAGTTGGGATTTTAATGGGAATTGCATTGAATCTGTAGATTACTTTTGGCAAGGTGGCCATTTTTATTATATTAATCCTGCCAATTCATGAGCATGGGAGATCTTTCCATCTTCTGAGATCTTCTTCGATTTCTTTCTTCAGAGACTTGAAGTTCTTGTCATACAGGTCTTTCACTTGCTTGGTTAGATTTACACCAAGGTATTTTATATTATTTGTGACTATTGTGAAGGGTGTCATTTCCCTAATTTATTTTTCAGTCTGTTTATCTTTCATGTAGAGGAAGGCTACTGATTTGTTTGAATTGATTTTATAACCGGCCACTTTGCTGAAGTTGTTTATCAGGTTTAGGAGTTCTCTGCTGGAAGTTTTGGGGTCACTTAAGTATACTCTCATATCATCTGCAAATAGTGAGATTTTGACTTCTTCCTTTCCTATTTGTATCCCTTTGACTTCTTTTTGTTGTCTAATTGCTCTGGGTAGGACTTCCAGTACTATATTGAATAGGTAGGGGGAGAGTGGGGAGCCTTCTCTAGTCACTGATCTTAGTGGGATTGCTTCAAGTTTCTCTCCATTTAGCTTGATGTTGGCTACTGGTTTGCTGTAAATTGCTTTTACTATGTTTAGGTAGTGTCCTTGAATTCCTGATCTTTCAAAGACTTTTATCATGAAGGGATGTAGAATTTTGTCAAATGTTTCTCAGCACCTAGTGAGATGATCATGTGGATTTTTTCTTTGTGTTTGTTTATATAGTGGATTACATTGATGAATTTCCGAATATTGAACCATCCCTGTATTCCTGGGATAAAACCTACTTGATCATGATGGATGATTGTTTTGATGTGTTCTTGGATTCAGTTTGCTAGAATTTTATTGAGTATTTTTGCATCGATGTTCATAAGGGAGATTGGTCTGAAGTTCTCTTTCTTTGTTGGGTCTTTGTGGGATTTGGGTATGAGTGTAATTGTAGCTTCATAGAACAAATTTGGTAGTGTTCCTTCTGTTTCCATTTTGTGGAATAGTTTGAAGAGAATTGGTATTAGGTCTTCCTTGAAGGTCTGATAGAATTCTGCATTAAAACCATCTGGTCCTGGGCTTTTTTTGGTGGGGAGACTTTTAATGACTGCTGCTATTTCCTTAGAGGTTATGGGATGGTTTAGATGGTTTATCTGCTCCTGATTTAACTTTGGTACCTGGTATCTGTCTAGGAAGTTTTCCATTTCATCCAGGTTTTCCAGTTTTGTTGAGTATAGGCCTTTGTAGTAGGATCTGATGATTTTTTTAATTTCTTCCGTTTCTGTTGTTATGTCTCCCTTTTCAGTTCTGATTTTATTAATTTGGATACTGTCTCTGTGCCCTCTGGTTAATCTGGCTAACGGTTCATCTATCTTGTTGATTTTCTCAAAGAACAAGCTCCTGGTTTTGTTGATATTTTGTATTGTTCTTTCTGTTTCTATTTGGTTGATTTCAGCTCTGAGTTTGATTATTTCCTGCCTTCTACTCCTCCTGGGTGTATTTGCTTCTTTTTGTTCTAGAGCTTTTAGTTGTGCAGTCAACTTGTTAGTGTGTGCTCTCTCCAGTTTCTTTTTGTAGGCACTTAGAGCTATGAGTTTTCCTCTTAGCACTGCCTTCATGGAGTCCCACAAGTTTTGGTATGATGTGTCCTCATTTTCATTGAATTCTAAAAAGTCTTTAATTTCTTTCTTTATTTCTTCCTTGACCAAGTCATTATTGAGTAGAGAGTTGTTCAGTTTCCGTGTGTAAGTGGGTTTTCCATTGGTTTTGTCATTATTAAAGACCAGTCTTAGTCCAAGGTGATCTGATAAAATGCAAGGGATTATTTCAATCTTTTTGTATCTGTAGAGGCCTGTTTTGTGACCAATTATTTGGTCTATTTTGGAGAAGGTACCATGAGGTGCTGAGAAAAAGGTATATTCTTTTGTTTTAGGATGAAATGTTCTATAGATGTCTGTTAAGTCCATTTGGTTCATAACTTCTGTTAATGTCAAAGTGTCTTGGTTTAGTTTCTGTTTCCATGATCTGTCCATTGCTGAGAGTGGGGTGTTGAAATCCCCCACTACTATTGTGTGAGGTGTAATGTGTGTTTTGAGCTTTAGTAAAGTTTCTTTTATGTATGTAGTTGCCCTTGCATTTGGAACATAGATGTTCAGGATTGAGAGTTCACCTTGGTAGATTTTTCCTTTGATGAGTATGAAGTGTCCTTCCTTATCTTTTTTGATTAATTTTGGATGAAAGTCGATTTTATTTGATATTAGAATGGCTACTCCATGTAGGAAGCTGCGGCGGGTGCTGGCAAAATCCGCCATTGGAAGATGGCTCTGGCTTCTGGGATTCTTCCTAGTAAACAAGTAAATTGCGCATGTGCCATGGTAAAAGCCCGCCAAAGTTAAAGCCCATCCCATGGCGTTTTGGCGCGCAACGAGTAAGCAGCCAATCAGAAGTGAATACACCGCTCTAAGGGTATATAAGCAGTGCTTTTCCCGGGCCTGGGGTCTTCTTCCACCATTTTGTTTTTTGGAATAAACGTGTTCCTGCGGAAGGATCCTGATGTGTGTCCGCGTGAGTTCTTGCTGGCGAGACGATTACACGCGCGTCCTACAGTTGGTGCAGAAACCCGGGAGAATCCACCATCGCCGGCGCTGTTCGAGAAGACCCTCCACTCGTTAGAGCAGATCCAGAACCGTAGGATAAGGTAAATCTCTGAGAGATATGTTTGGACTTGAATTATTTCGTCTCCCTCCCCAGGCAGTGCTGGTACTCTTCCTTCTAGTTTTGCAGGATAAGAAAAGCCGCTCAACAGTAGCGGCGGGCTGGGCAGTGCTAGACAGATTACAGGCCAACATGTCAGAAACAGAGGAAAGGAAGCGCTTAGAAACTCAGAAAGAAAAAGGAAAAAAAGACATGTCGAAGAAATTAGGCCCCCCCAAGGACCCTCGATCCAAGGGGGTGAAAGGTCAGGGAAAGGATGCCCTGGGTGAGAAAAGTAGAAAAGGCGAAAAAGCCCTAGAAAAGAAACCTCTTTATCTGGTAAAGGAGCCAGGGTTTTTACGGTTTGATAGCTCTGAGTCAGAGGAGCTAAGTCTTTCTGAAGAAGATTTAGATGAACAGGCAGCCCGCTATGAGGAGGAAAGATACCATCCAGATAAACGGCCGCTGCCGCAAGATCGAGTGCTGGCACTAGTGATGGTTATTTGGAGGCTGTGTTTGCAAGAAGAGTGTTTCGGGGGATACAGTCTAGGTGAATGAGGTACCCAGTGCCGATTTTGCCTAGGAGGTGACAACAAAACATAGGTCAGGAAAATTCTAAACAAACATTGCCTGCAGTCTAAAAGCTGCTTCGGGTGGAAAGAGCAGGGTGAAAAAGAATTAGAAAACTAGAAAGCAGGGTATTGAAGTGTTACAATAGCTGCCTGCTACATCTCCAATGAACGAGATGAAAAGTTACATCTTGAATATGAGAGAGAGAGAAAGGGTTTTAAAAATACAGGTGTCCTCTCTCTGAGCTGTGTCAACAAAAAAGAATTTCAGAGTTCATCTAGAAACAGAGAATTCAGGAGATGTCCTGAAATTCTCTGTAGCTCCTAGATGTCCTTCTTTGTTGTATGTCCTTGGCGCGCCAATGTCCACGTGTTTGTGTTTGCTTTTTGTTTTGTTGTCTAGGTGTTCTGTGTTTGTTGTGTGTTCAAAAGAGAGGATCGTTAAAACTGCTTGATCCAACCTTTGGGCTAGTTTAACTTTGATTTAAAGACAATCTTAATTTACACAGCAGAAGCTGATAAGCTACCCTACACCTGTAGCTAAGAGTTGAGCTGAGCTAAAAAAGCCTTTTCAGGAATTGAAGTTGGCATAAGCTGCTTTTAAAAGAGACCAGTAGCCTTTTGGGTTTTATAAGGAAGCTAAGAGTTGTTTTGTCTTAAAAAAAAATCTCTATGACAAGGTACTTTTCTCTTGAAATTACAGCTAGAAAAAGCAACAAATTTTGTTTGATCTAAAAATAAGATATGTAGCCACTTCATTGTTGTTTCTGATTGGTTTTAAAAGTATAAAAATGTTCTACATGTCTTGGTTATAGACTATTGGCTTAAATTATTGGGTGTGATTAGAAATTTACAACTTTGGTAACAGAAGTTGGCGTAAAACTAACTCAGGGTTAGAGTCATTCAGAAACCAGATGTATAAAAAGTAAGATTATCTTTTTTGATTACTTTTGGATGAAAGTCGATTTTATTTGATATTAGAATGGCTACTCCAGCTTGTTTCTTGGGACCATTGGCTTGGAAAATTGTTTTCCACCCTTTTATTCTGAGGTAGTGTCTGTCTTTGTCACTGAGGTGCGTTTCTTGTATGCAGCAAAATTCTGGGTCCTTTTTGTGTATCCAGTCTGATAGTCTGCATCTTTTTACTGGGGAATTGAGTCCATTGATGTTAAGAGATATTAAGGAAAAATGATTGTGGCTTCCTGTTACTTTTGTTATTAGAGGTAAAATTATGTTTGTATAGCTATCTTCTTTTGGGGTTGTTGGAAGATTACTTCCTTGCTTTTTCTAGGTTGTAGTTTCCCTCCTTGTGTTGGTGTTTGCCAACAATTATTCTTTGAAGTGCTGGGTTTGTGGGAAGATATTGTGCAAATTTGGTTTTGTCATGGAATATCTTGGTTTCACCATCTGTAGTGCTTGAAAGTTTTGCTGGGTATAGTAGTCTGGGCTGGCAATTGTGTTCTCTTAGGGTCTGTATGATGTCAGTCCAGGCTCTTCTGGCTTTTATAGTCTCTGGTAAGAAGTCTGGTATAATTCTTATAGGTCTGCCTTTATATGTTACTTGACCTTTTTCCCTTACTGCTTTTAGTATTTTTTCTTTGTTTTGTGCATCTGATGTTTTGATTATTATGTGACGGGAGGTATTTCTTTTCTGGTCTAGTCTATTTGGTGTTCTGTAGGCTTCTTGTATGTTTATGGGCATCTTGTTCTTTAGGTTAGGGAAATTTTCCTCAATGATTTTGTTGAAGATATTTAGTGGCCCTTTAAGTTGGGAATCTTCATTCTCATCTATACCTATTATCCTTAGGTTTGGTCTTCTTATTGTGTCCTGGATTTCCTGGATGTTTTGGGTTAGGAGATTTTTGCATTTTGTATTTTCTTTTACAGCTATGTCAATATTTTCAATGGTATCTTCTGCACTTGAAATTCTCTCTTCTATCTCTTGTATTCGGTTGGTGATGCTTGTGTCTATGACTCCTGATCTCTTTCTTAGGTTTTCTATCTCCATGGTTGTCTCCCTTTGAGCTTTCTTTATTGTTTCTATTTCCATTTTCAGATTCTGAATGGTTTTGTTTAATTCCATCTTTGTGTTTTCTTGCAGTTCTTTAAGGGATTTCTGTGATTCCTCTTTAAGGGCTACTATCTGTTTACTTGTACTCTCCTGTATTTCTTTAAGGGAGGTACTTATGTTCTTCTTAAAATCCTCTATCATCATCATGAGAAGTGATTTTAATTCTGAATCCTGCGTTTCTGGTGTGATGGGGTGTCCAGGGCTTGGTATATTGGGAGAACTGGGTACTGATGATGCCAAGTAACTTTGGTTTCTGTTGCTTATATTCTTGCGCTTGCCTTTTGCCATCTGGTTAACTCCAGTGTTACCTGCCCTCACTGTGTAAGACTGGAGTCTGTATTTCCAGTTATCTTGCTTGTGGCAGAGCTCCTCAGAGTCCAGATGTCTCTGTGGTCTTATGATCCTAGTCTCCTGGGTGGAAGGACTCCTGGGACTCAGGCCACCTCTTGAATCTGGAAATCCTTCTGCTCTGGGTGCAGTGGTTCCTCTAGGATGGCTCAGGATACAATGTCTCCTAAGTGCAAACCAGTTAGGTGTCTGCTGCTCTGAGTGCAATGGTTACTCTAGGATGGCTCAGGATTCAGTATCTCCGCAGGAGCAGACCAACTCTGTGTCTGCCCCAGCCAAAAGGACCAGGCAGGGGTGGAAGGGAAGTGGAATTCCGGAGGGGCAGGATTTGGGTAGCTGGTGGGTCCTGAGTGTCCCTGCCTCCCAGATGTAACTCTGGGGCTTAGGGAGTGAGATGGAGTTTTTACAGGCTGCTCTGAGTGCAGTGGCTCCTCTAGGATGGCTCAGGATTCAGTATCACCACAGGAGCAGACCAACTCTGTGTCTGCCCCAACCCAAAGGACCAGGCAGGGGTGGAAGGGCATGATTTCTTTTTTGTTTGTATTTCCATTTTTTCAATCCTAGAGGGGTTTGTTCAATTCATTCACCTGTTTGTGTGTTTTTGTTTGTTTGTTTGATTGATTGTTTGGTTTTATTTCTTGTTGCTATTATTGTTGTTGTATTTCTTTAAGGGATTTATGTGTTTCCTCTTTAATGGCTTCTACCTGTTTGTCTGAGTTTTACTGTATTTCTTTAAAGGAATTATTTATGTCAATCTTAAGGTCCTCTCTCATCATCATGAGATGGTATTTTGGGAGTCCTGCTTTTCAAATATGCTAGGGTATCCAAGGCTTATTGTGAGGAAGAGCTGGGTTTTGATGGTGCCAAGTGGCATTGCCTTACTATACTGCATAGGTTGTTGCACTTGCCTCTCACCATCCGGTTATCTCAGGTATTAACTGGCTTTGCTGTATCTGCATGGATTCTGTGCCTCCTGTGAGCCTTTGAGCCTGGTTATTATGGAGATCCTGGGATTCAGACTATCTCTGGGTGTGGAAAGGGGTCTAGAGTACATGCTCTGTCCCAGACCAAGTTTAGTCCAGAAGGAAAATGTGTCTCTGTCAGGACAGGGTGTATGGAGTCCTCATCCACTGGCCCCCATGGGGGTCCATGTTAGGCCAGTTATCTTACCTGTGATTCGAGTTGTTTCAGAGCATCTTGGAGTCAAGTATTCTCTGAGTGTGTGAAGGTGTCTGGAGTGCTGACACTGCTACCTCCTACACTTATAGTTTATGGCCATTTCCAAGTTTTCCTGCCATGTTCCTCTGTTCAATTCTCCACTATTAAATTCTACTGTTATGTATATTAATCTGGGTTGATACCTCAAAGATTTGCATGTTAGAAACTTGGTCTCCCGCTGTGTCACTGTGAGAAATGATGGGTCTAGTAAGCGATGAAGAGTAGTGGGAGGTGGTTAGGTCATTGCAGGATTATTATAGTAGTTCTTGGACAACTATACTCTGTGTCTATAAAAGAGAAAGACAGACCTCCTGGTTTCTTTGTCTTTCTTTTTTTCATTTCACGTTCTCCTTCTTCTGTATACTTCTGCCACCATGATGCCATCTGCAATAAGGCCCTTTATAGAGCTGAGCAAGGACCTGCTTCATTGGTCCTGAACCTCCAGGGCTGTGAACTAAATAAATTTTTCTTTCCTTTCCTTCACAAATATGGATATATTATGTCAGTTTCATACATATGAAGCTTTGTGCATATTTCTTCCCATATCCCACTACCCTGACCTCTGACCTTCTTCCCTCTCATTAGTACCCTTTGTTTAATAATTAGTTTTGATTCTATTTTTTGGGTCATGTGTAAAGTACCTGTAAGGTCTAAGGTTCACAAATGAGAAAAACAGAACATTCCATAATTATCATAAGTTATATCTACTGTACTACATATAACATAACTTGATTCCTTGTTAAGGCTAATATAATTCATTCATGCACTTATTTACAACATTACTTACTTTATCCATTCCTCTGTAGTTGAACACCTAGGTTGGTTTCTTAGCTACTCTGAGTAGTGTTTATTTATGAATAGGTTCCTAGTTTTGATGCAAGAATTTTGAATAAAGCAAGTTACCCAGATCTCCCTAACACAATTCCAGAGACTCATTCTCAGAACACTTTAGAATGAAGTAACACTGACCCATAGGTCTGAAATCACAGACTCTGTAACCCATAGTTGCTTTCCAGTTTGAGCAGTGCCACTGTGGTGTTCAACATTCTCTTCCATATAAACTGCAGGTTCTCAGCAGCATTTTTGGATGAGTAGCAACTCTGCAATCTGGGTCCATCTTAGACAGAATGCTGCCATTTTCAGAGCCTCTGTTCTCATGTGAATCTTGGTTACTATTGTCTTCAACCCAGTAGGTTACACTCAATTTTAAGGTGTCCTTTGAGATGGAGAAACTACATTATAATTCAGTTTTCCAACAGAAGCATAATATTTAATCTAGGATACTTAGAAAATATAAAAGATTAGAAAAGTAGACACTCACAGACCATCACAGAGAAAATGAAAGGAACACATGAAAATTCACGCTCTATCTGGTTAATAGGCTTCACCTGTTTTATAATAAGAGTACTGTCATTGCTATTTGTTTTTTTTTCTGTTCTTTTCTACATATGTAGACATGGCAATGATGTGAGTTTGCTCTGTTTTTGGTGGCCTCACATGTGTGGATGTTTTCTGATGTTTATGGTACTTATAAGAACACCAAACCCATCTATGAGTGTCAAGCAAACACCCAGCCTATGGGTAAGTATGTTTTCTTTTTCCTTCATAACCTCATTAAACAGTTGCTATAACTTTTGACTGCTCGTCCTGATTATTGTGGTAGTTTGAATAGGAATGGCCTCATAAACTCCTGTGTTTGTATGCCTGTCCATAGGCAATGCCACTCTTAGGAGGTGTTGCCTTGTTGGAGTAGGTGTGGCCATGTTGGAGGATATGTGTCACTATGGAGGTGGACTTTGATGTCATGTAATTGCTAAAGCTATGCCCAGTGTGGAACGCCACATGCTGATGCCAGAAGTTCAAGATCTAAAACTGTCAACTCCTTCTCCATCAGAATGACTCCCTACATGACCTCATGCTTCCTGCCATGATGATACTTGATTAAACCTCTGAAACTGTAAGGGAGGCCCAAATTATATGTTTTTCTTTATAAGAGGTGCCTTTGTCATATTCCTGCCAAACAGCCCATTTCCTTGTCTTTGGTACATGTTAGAGTCTTGCCAAGCAGCCCCAAAAGTTCTCTGTCTCTCCCCTTTCTTAATTCATAAATAACACTGAACCTTTCTTAGGTCATGTTGCCAAGAATGCCTTCCTTACCTGTTGTACATTATGCATTATCAAAATCAATGCACTTATGTCTTAGGTTGGTAAGACTCTGTGCAGAATCTTGCCTATCCTTGGCTTGCCAGTCTCTTAATTTAATAACTCTGTCCAGTCAGGCAGGAGTCTGACATTAGGTAGAACAAAAAAATAATTTCAGGCAGGAGTATAAATCATAAGCTAGAACAAGGAAGCAGGCTACAGACATGAAAATGACTTTGGGCTAGGACAGGAAAGTAGGCTCAGATATTTTGCTCATCCTGATGAGCCCTTAGAAACAGTGTCCATGGGAGTGTTCAAGGAACTTTGTTTATTGCCTTGCTTGTTCTTTGACTATTTGTGTTTATTGTCTTGTTTGTTCCTTGACTATTTGCATCTATTGCATTGCTAGTTTCTCAACCTAGAACTGACCTTAATACTTGCATGCCATTAAAGTGATATAAAAGTGACAAGGAGGAGGGGGCATTGGATAGGGAGGTGAAATGGGGAAAGGGAATGACATCTGAAATATAAATAAATAAAATATCCAACAAAACTTGCCTTGATTTTGATGTTTCTTCACAGAAATAAAACTGTAACTAAGGCAATTCTCAACTTAATTGGATGAGGAACCAGGTAGGAGACATGCCTTTGGTTGGATCTCTGGACATATTTCTAAGAAAGACTAACTAAAAAGAAAGCCTCTCTCAGTATGGAAGGCATCTAGAAATACAGAGCGGTCCATATATAGAAGGTTCTTGAAAAGAGTGCCGTTGCTTTTTTTGCCTTAACGTATTGCTGGTGAGTTCATCTATTCTGTTATTGTTATTCTTTTTGTTGCCATCCTTAATTGACATCTAAAATCAGCATCTTTTGATCGAATAACATTAAGTTCAGAAACTCTCCAAGAATCCTTCAGACCTTCAGCACCAGGTTGGGACTGCTAAGACATCAGCCCCAGCTACTGAGCCACTATCAGTTTCTCAGCCTCTCGAATTTAGTAAGCCATTGTTGGACTTCCTAGATCATATCATATAGGTTAATACAGAGATATGCTACAAATCTCATTTTGTTGTATTATATTCATTCTGTTGCTTCTATTTCTCTAGAAAATTCTAACTAAAATATATTTATATGTATTCTAAGATGGAGAAATCAAAGTTTAGATAAGCTAAGAAAATTGATAAATTCACACAGCTATATAATGAGAAGAAATATAAGAAATACCAGTCACAACAAATCTGAACCCACAAAATGTCAGTGTAATGAATTTTACATTTATTTTACTTTTTTGTTGTTGACTGTAGATGTACCATGGTACAAAATTTAAAATATCAAAAAGACAACTATAGAAATTCTTTAATCTATGTCTGATTTATTAGCATCATCTCCTCTCAGAAGGACAAATTAAATCCTGTTATTAAGGGTTTTTCATTGCTAACTGCACTTTGCAGTGAGAGGAGAAACCAGATTCATGCCAGAGCATTACAGAGCAAGAAACAACCACTATGACATATTCAACTTCTAACTCTTGTTCCACTCTTCATAAACCTATTATATGAAGCTTCCATAACTGAAGTATCAATAAAACACATCCTGCTCTCTAAACACTGTGCTCAGCCCAGAGACATCATGGGACAGAACAAGATTGTTGACTCTGGGGGACTCAGTTTGATGGAGATATAAGCATAGAAGGAAGATCTGACCAGGCAATGAGTATGGATGGAGGCTGAGGAAGAATTAGTGAGGGATGACTGAAGGAATAAAGATAAGCTGAATTCTGGCATATGGCAGGGAAATTGAAAAAGGGAAGAGGGTAATTCCAGAGAGAAAAAATAATCAGTATGAGCTAAGGCTCATGGTTACCCAGGAACACACTATTTGGTAAAGCATAACCATATTGGTTAAGTGGTTATAATTTCACAAGTCACCAGTAATTACCACTAAAGCATTTTGTTTTTCTAATTATTTCTACCTGACCCCCACCCTGCTGACATGTTTCTGGATCCCCTGACAATCTTCTACTCACTGCTAACCATTCCCCGGTAATACCTACAAACAGTTATTCTTGAGCCCAGGAAAGGATACTTTTCAGCCCCTCACATCTTGCTATAACTATCCCTACTATAAAAGCCCTGGTTTCTTAACATGGAGACCTCCCTTCAAAAAACTGTCAGATAAAACCCATTCTAATGATGATCTCTCTAATTTCCTTGTCTGTTTTTCTTTCTCTGACCATTCATGTGTTTGTCAGAGTGCTCTGGAGGAAAAGAATGGGTAGATTTGGTAGATATTACAAAGGTGAGATTTACACAGCACAAGCTTGGTAGGCCAATATTAACTGTCTCTGAGAGAGCCTGAGAAACCAGCAGCAACTCCGCCTAGGAAGATTGACACCTCAGCAACTCAACTTAGGCACTAAAATCCTGGAGGATTTTGGGGGAGTTGTTGTCCATATTGGAGAGCTAAGTAAGCAGGATTCTGATGACAGTGAAGGGTAGAACAGCATGGTAGCAACAGAGTATGTGCATTCACCAGCAAGGAGTAAAGGCAGTCAAGCAAGCAGCACTACCTTTTCCTAGCAACTTTTTAGTAGGGGTTTCCATTTTGAAGACAAGACATTTCCCCTCAGTTGTCCATACTACAAATACCATTACAGATATGTTTCTTAGTAAATTCCACAGATAATAAATCTGAGGAAAACTAACCATCACAACATATAAAAGATCCTGGTGCAAACAGACAGCTTCTGATGTATCCAAATCCTCAGGGACACTAGGAACAGGAAGTAAAAATAACTAGAAATATAGTCAAGTATCCTGTCACATGCTGTCTTCTGTGGCAAGCTAAAGAAAATATCAGCATTAAATAATGTACACCAAAAAGAAAAGAAGTGGGTTAGGAGTTAAGACGATATTCTACTTTTTTAGAGGACCCATATTTAGAGTCAAACAACCATTTTTGGCACATTAAAATATCTAATTCCGCTCCAGGATAAGATCTTCTGCTTTCTATAGGCACCTGCATTTACAAACAAGTAGTTACACACAATCACACAATATACATAACTCAAATGACATATATTGTTTTTAAAATAAATGTAAGATGAACTTTGTATGAGAAAGGAGTCCTAAAGTCATGGATTTTTCTGCAGTCCCAAAGCCTTGTGAGTATGGCCTTTTGAAAGCTGGATAGCCAGAACCAGACTAAAGAGTTGCCAGTAGAATATCCCCACCTACCTATGCCTTCTGCTGAGGCCTCTTAACTGATATTAAAAGTCCAATGTTCCAACAATGTGAATTGGCACAAGTTTGCCTGTGCTATGAAAGACACCAATTATCCTGAAAGACATAGTACTTTCGTGCAACTAAGTTTAAACATCATTCCTTTAAGAACAAAATTCAGTGCACTGTCATGAATCATTGAATGAATTATTATCTCTAACTATATTCCTACCTATGGAGGACATGTTCTGCAATTCAAATCCATCCCAATCCTGGAACCAAAGTGGCATCCCTGATCCTCACAGCAATAAAATGAGACAGCACATTGCAGCCACCAGAGTTCCTGATCCACAGAATGAGCCAGTGAGCTGAAAAATTAAATTCCTCTTTTAGAAGCCATTTGTATGTTAAGGAAGATAATAAATAAGCTAACACCATGGCCACTTAAAAAAATATACCCAGACAGAAAATTTATATGACTATTTCAGACCAATTGGGGAAATTGAACTTTATAATTGAAATGGTAATGGAATGAATTAGGTGTCAGGGGTTAGGGCATTCTTGGAGGTGTTATACTCAGTAAGTTGGCAATTCAGATAGAGACTTGCTCAAAAGGAAAAGGAAAGAATGCTTTATGAATGAAATATGGATGAAATATGGGGTCCTTGTGCAAATAAGTTGTCTGGCATCCTTGATAGAGTTTCATTATAGGACTATAGGGGAACTGCTTCATAATTAATGTCAATCCTTGTCTGTCCTTTGTCTAGTTTTCCTATGTCTTCCTTCTTTATACAAAATAACCACCAAAATCCATGTATCTCCTTGTATAGATATTGGATTTCACTCCACCTCTAAAGACTGCTCTAAGACACTGGTGGCTTTTCTAGAGAAAGTGATTGTTTTGAAATAATACCTAGAAAAATTGTATTTCATAAATATTTACTCACACCATTCTGCTATAAAAACCCATATTCCATAGGTTCATGTGCATTTCTATGTCTTTTAATTTTCAGAAACTAGGTCAATGACCACAGTATAAGTCCATGAACCTGACTTGTAGAATACTTTTGATAAAATGGCCATTTTCAGTGTAGTAATCCTATCAATACATAAGCATGGAAAATCTTTCCATCTTTTGAGGTTTTCTTCAAATTCTTTATTCAGAGACTTGAGGTTCTTGTCATATAGACCTTTCACTTGCTTGGTTACAGTTACACCAAGATATTTTATATTGTTTGTGCCTATTTTGAAGGGTGTTGATTCCCTATCTTCTTTCTTAGTCCATTTATCATTTGTGTAAAGGAAGGCTACTTATTTGTTTGAAGAAATTTTTTTCTTCAGCCAGTTTCATGAAGTTGTTTATCAGCTGTTGAAGTTCGCTGGTGGAATTATTGGGGTCACTTATGTATATTGTCATATCATTGATGTTGAGGGATATTAAAGAACAATGATTTTTGGTTCCTGTTATTTTTTGATTGGAGGTGGCATTATATGAGTGTGATTCTCTTCTTTTGGGTTTTGTACTGAGTGGTTTTGTGTGTAAACTTGACATAAGCTGGAGTTATTACAGAGAAAGGAGTCTCTCTTAAGGAAATGAGTCTATGAGATCCAGCTGTAAGGCATTTTCTCAATTAGTGAATAAGGGTGGAGGGACTCATTCATTGTGGGTGGTGCCATTCCTGGGCTGGTAGTCATGGATGCTATAAGAAAGCAAGCTGAGCAAGCCAGGGGAAGCAAATGAGTAAGAAGCATTCTTCCATGACCTCTGCATCAACTCCTGTTTCCTGCCCTGCCCTGATTTCCTTTGGTGATGAACAGCAATGTGGAAGTGTAAGATGAATAAATTCTTTCCTGTCCAAGTTGCTTTTTGATCATGATGTTTGTGCAGGCATAAAAACCCTAAGACAGGTTTATTGTGAGATGATTAATTTCTTGTATTTTCTTGTGTGTAGTTACCCTCCTTGTGTTGGAGTTTTCCCAGTAGGATGCACTGTAGAGATGGCTTAGTAGAAAGATAATGTTTAATTTTGTTGTTTTCCTTGAAATATCTCGGTTTCTCCATCTATGGTGCTTGAGAGTTTTGCCAGGTATAGTAGCCTGTGATGGCACCTTTGATCTTTTAAGGTCTGGATGATATCTTCCCAGTATCTTCTGGCTTTCACTATATGTGTTGTGAATTCTGGTGTAATTTTTGATATGTCTGCCATTATTTTTTACTTGTCCTTTTTTCTTTACAGCTTTTAGTATTCTTTTTGTTCTGTACATTTAATGATTTGATTATTATATGGTGAGAGGATTTTCTTTTCTGGTCCAATTTATTTGGTTTTCTGGAGACTTCTTGAAAGTTTATTCCTATTTCTTTCTTTAGGTTTGGGAACTTTTCTTCTATGATATTGATCAAGATGTTTTCTAGCCCTTTGAACTGAGAATCTTTACCCTCTTCCTAATTTTTCCTAGGTTTGGTTTTTTCATTGAGTTCCAAATTTCCTTAATGTATTGGGTTAGAAACTTTACATTTTCATTTTCTTTGACCAATGTGTCAATATATTTTATGGTATCTTCTATGCCTCAGATTGTCTTTACCATCACTTATATTCTGTTCGTGATGCTTGTGTCTGGAGTGCCTGCTCTCTTTTTTAGGTTTTCCATCTCCTAGGTTGCCTCCATTTGTGATTATTTTTGTTCCTACATCTGTTTTAACTACTGGATTGTCTCCTCTTTGAATATATTTTCCTGTATTTCTTTAAGTGCTTCAACTTTCTCTTTAAAAACTTTTACCTTTTTGCTTGTGTTTTCCTGTATTTCTTTAAGGGACACACACACACACACACACACACACACACACACACACATTCATATAGCCTCTCTCATTTTCATAAGGAGGTGTTTTAGGTCAGAATACTGCACTTAACTTATGTTAGAGTACCCAAGGCTTGCTATGGTGGTAGGATAACTGAGTTCAGTGGGGTATGTCTACTTATTACTTAGGGGGATTATTATTAAACAGGGATTCAGAAATATTAAGTAAACTTCCAAATATTACCTTACTAAGTGATATCAGGGCTGAGTTCTAGTTTTCTTTTATTCTCTTCACTATGTTTTAGTTGCCCAATTCTGAACATACAGCCCTGGGAGAGTATTGGATAGAAAAAGTACAACACTCCAAAGGGGAAGAAGCATCACCCTAGCAAAAGCAAAGGAGTGTAAGCATCAAATGTCTGATCATGCCCTGATTCTACAGAACCAGAGAGAAGGGACCTTGAGCTATAAGCTGTTCTCATTCTTACCTGCCCAGTGTTCATCTCTCCATAATAACTAGCCTGCTGGTACTTAGCTTCCATAACCATGGCTGCCTTGGCTGTGACTACCATCACACAGCTCAATCTTTTCAGTAGAAGAAAGGACCTGCACATGACAGCACAAATTTTTTTTTGAAAGTTTAGGCATATAAAATCTAGTGGTTACTTCTCTGTGAGTAGTTAAGAGAATCTTCCCAACAGCAATTTGTGAGAGAAACCTATTTATTTAATTTGTAAGGGTTAATCCATCACTGAAGGATACCGAGTCAGAAACAAAAGACAGGAAATTAAATTAAAAATTATAGAGGAATGTACTGCTTACTTGCTTCCTCACTGCTTTATGTGCTGCTTGTCTTATTTTTACAACCAGGGCTCACCTACCTGGAGAAGGTGCCTCCCACAATTAGCTTGGCCTTCTCACATGACTTATCAATCAAGACATCATCTCATAGCCAAGGCCACAGGACAATTTGATCAAGGTAATTTAGGTTCGGACTTCCTATTCCTAGGAGAATCTAGTCTGTGTCAATGTGAAAATAAAATCTAGCCAGGACACAAATCAAGTAAACAAACAAAATATCACAGTGCCATATCCTCAAAAGATGCTTCATATTCCCTGTATAATGTTGAGAAGGATTTTATTTTTAACACAAAGTTACAGGAATGCCAAGCTTGCCTCCCAATCCATGTAGAACAGAGTGCATCCTTAAACTTTTGACCTACCAGTCTCCACCTCCCTCATACTGGGACTACAGGTATGCATCTCTATGTGAGGTTTATCCAGGTTTATGTAGCCCAAGGATTGGTGCTTGTTGACAAAACAATCTCCCAACTGAGCAACTTTTCCAGCTCAAAGAAGAAATTCCTGATATTCTATACTATCCTTTGAGGGTAAACACAATCTTCTCATGAGAATATTTGAATGGGGCACCTAATCTCAAGACACCACACAGGAAGAGGACATCAGCTTCTGCTGAGTTTATTGTAAAACTGCATCACTGTGTACAACCATACAAAAGTTCAGTGACATTATTTAGTATAGAGATAGAGCACGTGCAAAACACTGCTTTAAGTAACAGATGCTAAGAGCATCCACAATCTGTTATCTTTGTAAGTGACAATAGGACTACCAATAGGCCTAAAACAACAAAATTAATGGATTAGAAAGCAAGTTTTTGTATGAGCTCTCAAAATTCTGCAGGGTGGCAGACATATGAGCACATTAGATAAGTCAGTGATGGGGTAAGAGGTATATGAGGCAGCCAGGTGGATTTCAATAGGAGTAATTTGAGAGCAAGAGCCATGGCAGGGGAGAGGGAACACCAGCTCTTTCAGTGACTTTAAACCTCATTTCTAAAGTGAAGCTTTTTTAAATTTCAGTAAAATAAATAGCATTTGCGCAGACTCCACAAAAAATAAATGCCATAGTGAGAAAGCAAAACAACAGATTTCTATCAAGTTCACCTACTTGATGGTTAAATCGTTTATATTGAATTCAGGTTTCATGGCTCATTAGATGCCCTGAAAGAGAATTCTCAGGGATCTGTATGGACTAATGAGTGTTTTGCAAATTCTTTTTTTAACATATTGGTTCTTTATATTTTCCTCCTGGGAATAATAAAAACCTTTGGCTTATGAAATTTGGCACTACACTTGAGAAACAACAACAGCTATTTTAATTGAACTGATTTTATTTTTATTATTAGAAGATGTTGTAGTTTTGTGTCTTTGATATGCATATTTGACACTGATAAGCAAACGAAGCTAACAGTCTAATTATCATAACCTCCTACACATGTCTCTATACATCTTTCAACTACCCTCTGACAAATTTTCCCTTACTTTCTCATCAAGATGTGGGTTTATTTTTGTGGCTCTATCAGCCAAATGAAAATTGAACTATGTCATTTATTAATTTCCTTCTCCAGATACACCCTCTAAGAGAAGAAGCCCAGCATCCTAGAAGACATTTTCTTGCTTACCAGAAACACAGGTAACCAACACACTAGACATTTCTTGGCCTTAAATAGTAAGTTCTTCTTGGAAGTCTCTTCTATAGCCAACACAAAAGCATGTGGCACCATTATTTACAAGACTTGTTAGAGCAATCAAGTTAAGATGAGGCTAGGAGAAAATCCTTCACTCATCTCTTACAAAGAATTTGTTTAGCTAAATAGGTATATGATTTATTTATAAATATCTATCTATAAGAGCTGTATAAGGCACTATTCATTGATCTGTCAAAATGCCTGACAAAAATTAGAAAGAAAATTCTCATTTAGAAAATTAAAAATGTTGGGTCCCAATTGAGAAGTGCAGACTACCATTGTAGAGAAGTTACAATGAGAAGAGTTTATAGGAGAAAATCACACTGAATCTGTAGTAAGGAGACTGAAAATAATGAGTACTTATAGTGAGTTCACTTTCTTGGAGGTGTCCCCTGCCCATGGAATGGTACCATCTGTATTTGGGGTGAGTCTCAATTAAATCATTTTGAAGGAAAAAAATAGACATACCAAGACATATGTTTCCAAACTGACTCTAAATCACCTAATCTTGACAGTGAAGATTAGTCATCACTGAAGCCAATAATTTGTCTGATTTTCTCACAAGGAAGCAGTGGGCCTAATACGCCTAGTATTGCAAATCAATATATGAGACCTATGATTGAGATCTCTTCCTGCATTGTATGTTGTTATAAGTTTTGAGGCCACAACAGAATCAAGTGCTACTCAGGCTCAGTTTTCATGTTGGAGAAAATCAATTAATAAATATATCATGGCAAGTAACAATAAATTCCCCGATAAAAATTAATTACAATAAAGAAGAAAGTGGAGGGCAGAAGGAAGCTACAGCTCTACCCTACGTCAAAATCCCTAAGAGGTAAAAAGAAATATGTTAGTGCCCAGGGGAAAATGTAGTGTGCAAGAAAGGAAAAGGAAAGAGAAAGTGTAAAGGTGGAGAGAGAGAAAACTTAGGAAGGAATGGGAAGGTGCTGTGTACTAATTTTCTCCCAATTAAGACATTTGATCTAAGAGGAAGCTTCATAAGTACACTTCTTAACACTCAAGAAGTTCCTGAAACTTAAAAGTTTAAAAAATCCCTTCCTCCAGTGCTATGCAAAGAGGGGATTGCTTGGGAAAAGATGTTCCAACTTTCCAGGCTCTCTGTAAGTCCTGCAGGGAGCTCTATGGATACAATATTTATGATGAAATGTTATTCATACTGGTGTGGCCTTTTCAGTGTTGCAGCTTCCTTTGAGTCATAGTCTTGTAAATAATCCCAATGAACTCATCAGTTTGTCAATTTGAACATGAATGGAATTATGTATTTTGTTTAGTTTATACCCTATAAAAAAGTGAGACAGAGAAGGGAGGGGGGGACAGAGACATCACCAAGGCATTGAAAGACAAATTAAATAACTAGTACTTGGTCTTCAAAGCAATAGGAAGTCACTGGATTGGCTTAGAATTTGACTAGGAAGGACTTATTGGCAATGGACTGAAGGAAGTTTTGTAGTATAGCAAGAATAGGGGGGATCAAGCAATGGAGCAACTGCTGTTACCTTCCCTTCTAATGAAAAGTCCTAGGACATATTAGTGTGCACATAATGTGTTTGAAATGTGTTTGAATTCAGATACATAGAAAGACTTCCAGAACTGAATCCAGATTGACTCATTGCAAATTCGAAAGAGAAGTGAGTATGCAGGATAGTCACATCTTTACCTAAGCAACTAATTGTTGGGAGAAAAATTCTCCCTGAAAAATAAACAAATGAACAAAGAACATAACATGAAAGAGATTTATAGGAGGTCATCACAGGGATATAATTTCAACTCTTTCTCTGTCTTTTACAACATTTCCTCTCCTTCTTCTGTGATTGTCCCTGAACTGTAAGGCAGGGAGAAATTCTCCAGATTTTTTACAGGAAGGCTGTCTCTCCTCTTTCCTTCTCTGTCTTTGTATCTAAATCTCTCTTTGTTTCTCCCTGTCTCTCTGTCTCTTTCTCTCTGTTTCTCTCTGTCTCTCTCCCTTCTTCCTCTCTCCAAATATCCTTAAATTCAATGCCCAATCATGACCACCTCCATGGTTGTGAAGCTCTCTCTTCAAATGAGGTACATACTTAAGGGTATCTGTATCAGCTCCTTTCCCCCAATTTTCCACTTCTAACCTGCATGTTCTAAGAGCAACCACATCACTACCCCCATCATCTGACAAAAACAAACCAGCACCCATCTCAACATCTCTCCTCATGTAACCTGAATCTATTCCCTAACAGTGTCATGCTTACCTCCCAGCCTTGTTCCAATTATCTTATTTTGTTGCCAAAGCCAAGCCATATCCCCAAACCCTCGCAACTTTCTCTCTCTAGCCTCGGAAAAGTATTCAACAAGAACCCCTAGCTTTTTTAAAAGTGTTCATGTATGAGTATATCCATGTGTACCACCTATTGCTGTAACCTACAGAGGTCAGAAGAGGTGTTAGATTCCAGGAATTGAAGTTACAGTTGTTTTCGAACCATTATGTATTTGCTGGGCCCTCTGCAAAAGCAGTGCCCATTCTTAACCACTGAGCCATTTTTCTACACCTCAAGTTTTTATAATTATTTTCTTTGCAAATTTTTGTGACCCAACAACACTTAAGTACAAATGGGACTTTCAGCACAACCTCCATTGATATTATGAAAACAAGACAAATATATTCTTGTCTGGTAACTGCTTTATCTGCTTATTCACCAGCCTCAACCATACCACAGTCATCTCTATCACTTAGTATTCTTTCAAGAAATGCCTTCTTTGGCTGTGCAGTTCAAAGTAATCCCCTATGCCTGTATTAACTATGACTTGCTTTGTTTCTTCTACATGATTTCTTTAAAAGCTAGATATTATGGGTTTCTTTATGCAGCTCTCCACCCTCTTTCATGCCTACCCTTTGTCACATGCTGTGGTTTTGCTGTCTCAGAGAAGTTTCACTGCTTACAACTCCAACATAAATCTTGGTTCTTGTCTTCATGAAAGAGAATTTGGCAGGACACATTAGAAGGTTAACCAGTCAAGAACGGAACAAGAACATGCTACTTAGGAGGAGAGCAGGCCAAGGTGAGCTCCAAAGGCTTTGATCCAGTTATGAAAGGGAATTATTAAAGTCTTCCTCTGTTATCTAGTCACCCAAGTCTCCTCCAGGGTGATCACTACTAGGAAAAGTGTATGCTATTTCAGAAAGTCCAGTTTATGCACAACTAAATCTAAAAGATGTAAAAGAAGTAATGATATACACAGGGGTTTAAGCAACTTAAATTTGACAAGTTTTCTAGAGAATAGGATGACAGTATACTGCTCATTTTTTTCTAGAGCAGAAGTCTTGGTATTGCTTTAATCTGATCTGTCTAGCATGAACCACCCTTACATCATGTTTTGAGCTTCCTCACCATTAAGAAACCAGATGAAACAAATAGAGAGAAACCAAGTCACACCCACATTGTTGAAGGGAAGAGGGTAACTCTGAGTTTACAGTATACAGATATTATCTGAAGTACGCCACTGCCATTATCTTTATTTCTTGATGACTAATAGACTAACACAGTTAACTTTAAATCCTGTTTCAGGACCTTGACCTTGCCCATGGGTTGTTCTTAATGTTCTGTCTTTTAGGGCCTATTAGTCAGTTCATCTTGGAGCAAACCTTCTGTCAAATACCATGATTTATTTACTGGATTCACACTGATGAAAGACACTGCCATTCCTCTGACATTTGCATTCTGCTTGGATCTCCCTGCACTTAGTACTTTTTTAAAGCTTTCATCAGTAATCATTGTTGAAGTCCAGTAGAATGTAAAATCTCCTTCATTTAAGATCACTCTGATAGCCACTACAGGGAATTGGACACAAAGAGGCTTGTAGTCCTAAGAGCTTTCAGCAGGGTAACATGATTAAAAGTGGGATGGCATTATGGAAAGCCAGAAAGGACCATTCACATTTTTCTCCTGTCATTTTTCTTTATGTATGCTGGTGTACACCGATACAGTATACATTAGAGTAACAGAAGTGGAACCTCACTTCTGTGCCTTCTGTCCTCTATCACCCATCTCCAGTAGGTAACTATCTTTGAAGATGCTGCACAACCTCTCCCTACTGGGTTCCAGGCTGTTAATAGAGTTAACATCAGAGTTTGTGTGTGACAATTCTAATATGCAATGCTTAGCACTTATCCTCAATAATCCTATTAAACAAGAAACAATAAAATTCATAAAAGTTTATCCAATGTGACTATATTGCAAAGAGAAAGAAAGAAATTCAGTGATCCCTGCAACCTAATTCCATCTTGAATGTCCTAATTTTAGGTCTCAAAGAAACCTGAGACAAGTCTTAGTCACTGTGAATTCACTCAGAACTTCTCATTCCATCTCCAACCTTACACCTTTCCTCTCTAGGGGCTGGGCTTTTACTTCCCTTTCACTAGCTTCAATATAACTTAGCCATTTTGGAAAGATGCCTTCTTGGTCTCTTGGCTTGCTCTTGGCCACTTGGTTCACTTTCCACCCTTTCTCTTTTCTCCCTTTCTCTCTTTACTCATGGCCCAGTTAAGTCTGGACCCTTCCATATGCCTCAGGATGTTTTCTGCCTCATGTCCTGTATAAAACATCCTCCTCAATCATACCCAGGAACAGTTATGTCATCATTTTTATTCACTGATATGAATAAATTCACAAGAGAAGACACACTCAGCCCTCATTGTATGAGTGAAGGACCCTAAGGGCTTTTGCCAGCTTTACACCCACCCATGTTGGCTCAAGGATAGGCCGAGTTCCATTCTCCATCCACAGGAATATTATTGAGTAAATACTTCTCAGAATGTACTGACTGATAGTTACCTGATCATCTAGAATGTCCCAGATACAGTTAATGTGTGTCATGCTTGGTAGCCAATAGATTTATAGTTCAATATGCTTAGCCAATAAGTTTGAACTGTAAACTTGCTGATGTAACCTGTGCTCCTAAAAAGTATCAAAACTGCTTGTAACAGCCATTTTAGGTCAAATTCTAGTCACTCACCTTGAGGGACTAATTCAAGTTTGACCCCGATGCACCAGAAAATTAACCTTTTGCTTTTGCATCAATCTGCATCTCAGTGTCTCACTAGGGGGTATCTTGAAGTAAATACCACTGACCAAGGGTTGGGGGAGGTCATATATTTGTAGGCTAGTCCAGGACTCCAGGAGAACCCCTGACCAGCCACCAACTAGATGGATCAGAGAGAAAAAGTCTGAGCTAGGCAACAGATGCCTACTCATAAGTGTTTGTATTTGTTTCTCTGTCTTTTGCTTTCACTTTTGGCTTGTGAGCTTGAAAGCCTCTGGTATGATGTGGTCAATTGCAATGGACAGATATGGCTTAACATCACTGTGTCCATGGGAATTTGGGAGAACACTAATTCTTTCGGAAACAGCAAGACATAGTATCAGTGGGAGCTGACCGAGTCTTGCTATAACCTGGCTTCAGTGCCCACGGCAGGGGCAAACTGCCTGTGTGTTAATTGTCTTTTTCTGTGTTGGGTTTCTGCACCTGTGCCAGGGAAGATCTGTCTGTGTTGATTGTCTTTCTCTGTGTTGGTGTTGGTTATCTCATTCTGTGTTTCTAGACTTGGACTGATGACACTTTTGGACATGAGACAAACTAAATCTACCCTGTTAAACATCCTAGTTAACCACTGGAGGAAAGTTAGAGAAAAAGGATAAAATGTAAGTTAGTTACTCTCTGCTCCTCCAAATGGACTTCATATTAGGGTGGCCAGCCATAGGGACTTTTGACTTGCAGGTGATCGAAGCAGTAGAGGAAAGACTCTTTAGACCAGGATTCCTCAGATATACAGATCAAGTGCCCCATATAGTTACCTGGAATTATCAAGTGGAGGGCCCCCACCTCTTTGGATAAAAGCCTTTTTATCTCAGAGACTCTTGCAGGTCCTACCAATGAAGGAGAAGAGCCCCGTAGAGACCAATGAGTCTATAAAGAAAAACATCATCCAAGAGTCTTCCACAGTGGATCTACTGGTGATAAGTCCTCCAACCCCTTACCCCTCTACCATCGCCCTGGTTCTCTTGGCCCCTCCTCAGATATCAGGCCCTCTCCATTAAGCCCTCACCCAGCTTCCCTTTACTCCCCCTTCCCTTGGCCCCAGCAACTGCAAGGGGCAGGGAGGGACCCTTGGAACCAGGACTGGCCATGGGAACCCCTAGCAAAAGAGCCCATCCCTTGATAAAAAAGTGCCCCTTTCCCTCCTAGCCTATGGACCCATGGATGAGATGTTAATCAGGTCATGCAATATTGGCCCTTCTCTTCGGCCAACTTGTACAACTGGAAGTCCCAACACTCCCCCCCAACACAAGCACACACACACACACACACACACACACACACACACACACACATTTTTCAGATAACCCTAAGGGGCTGACTAATCTCTTCGAGATTGTTTTATTTACTCATCACCCCACGAGATATCCAACGACTCATGAGAGTGTTCTTCACGATCAAAGAACAAGGGAGGATAATGCAGGAAGCCAGAAATTGTGTCCCCCTCAGACACAGTGGCACCATCGATTGATCAGGCTGTTATGAAAGTGGGTTTCCCCTGACTAGACCTGACTGGGAGTTTAATATTGCCAAAGGTAAAGAGCACATGAAGGTCTACTGCCAACCACCATTGGTGCCACAGACCATCCCAGCCAGGTGTGGGGGCTCCTTGGGACGAGGATCCTCGAAGACTAGGTGGGTAAGGTTTTGGTGATGACGAACAAAAGCAAGCACAGAGGCAGTTTGAATCTGAATGTATTTTGCAACTTTCAAACAAGAATTTTTATGTATAGAGAAACAGATATTACAACTCTAAAAAGATGTGTTCAGTAAAGCAAAATAGAATAATTATTATAATCATTTGGCAAAAGAAAATTCAAAATCATTCAAATATCACGACTTCTAAAATATGTTCAAAGAAGTAATTATGGATGGAACAGGTATATTATTATTACTAAACATAATAGATCACAAAATCATTTAATGTTGATGGCATACCTCCAAGAGCAGGTATGGCACTTTATAGGCACTTATTGGTAACAATTCCTATACAAGTTAATAAATTTTTACAGACAACAATTTTCTAACATCTAGTTCCTGCCTTTGTAAATCTTCAAAATATAATTTAAAACTATTTTTTTAATTCTCTTTTTAAAATAATGCTTTCTTTACCAATGTGCCAAAGCCCACTTCCTATAACACATGCATAGCCATACAAGATCATTTATTGTTGGGATGGTTTTTATCTGTCCTGCCACTATCACATGGTTTTGTAAATGATTTTTGAAGTTAAACATCTACTTTCCTGGAGAAAAGGGCACAAAGTCCCAATCTAGCCCATCAGAAACATCTCATGAATAAGAAAGAGAAGTAGAAAAAGAGAAACTGCCATGAGAACTATGGTTCAATATTTTTCTCTGGCAAAGAGTTCCACAACCAGTTCCAGGAGACTTCCTTTGTTTGAACCCTCAGTCTATGGAACTTGTCACACAGAATCTATTGGGGTTGATTTGGCATGTTGGCAGATCCCAAGGGTGCTGCACGATAACCCACCAACTTGAGCAAGGTACATGAGGTTAAGCTGGGAACAGACAATTTGCCCAGAGCCTTTTTAGGGCAACTCATGGAGGCATTCTGCTAGGATAAACCCTATGACACCAGCATCGAGGAGCACAAAGATACTGTTACTATGGCTTTTATAGACCAGGCTAGTAGAAATATCAGGCAAAAGCTTCAGAGGCTACAGGGATTACAGGATAACTTGGTGAGGAATTTAGTGTAGGTTGCTGAAAAAGTCTACTATAACAGGGAGAGAGAGGAGGAGAAGGAGCAAAGAAAGAAAAAGGAAGAGAACAAAAGGGAGATGAAAAAAAGAAAAGTGACAGTTAAAGAATTTACAGAGAATATTGGCTACAGTAGTTAGGGAAAGCAGCAGAGAAGAGAGACTCCAACCAAAGAGAGATAGAAAACCCATTGAAAAGGACCAGTGTGCATATTGCAAGGAGAGGGGCCACTGGGACTGAGAGTGACCCAACAAATGGAAGCCAGGGGCAGAAAATATCAGGTCTTGGGAAAAGCACAAAAGGTGAAGGTGTTAGCCCTCAGTGAAGACAGTGATTAAGGGAGATGGGGTTTAGAATCCTTGATTGAACCAAGAGTAACTCTGAGAAAATCTATACTTTCCCAGAAAGCAAGCAAAAGACTTATAAGGCCAAATGCAGAGATGGACTCATTTATGGGATAAAAAGCTTGTCCAAGCAGTTAAGGGACATAAATATATATTGGATCTCAGGTTTGGGGTGAGAGAGTAAGGTATGCCAGGAAATGAATGCTTATGCAGACAAGAGTATACAGGGCAAAAGACCTAGGGGAGAATGGCCTGGAGTATATTGGGAGGTCAATTTTACAGAAGTTAAGCCAGGATAATACGGTTACAAATACCTTCTAGTGTTTGTGGGTACTTTCTCTGGGATGGTTTGAGGCTTTTCCCACCAAGGAGGAAACAACTACTGTGGTAGCCAGAAAGATATTAGAAAAAATCTTCGTGGGATTTGTAGTGCCCAAGGTAATTGCATTGGATAATGGTCCTGTTTTTGTATCTAAGGTAAGTCAGGGATTGTCAGAAATATTGGGGACTAATTGGAAGCTCCATTGTGCATACTGTTCCCAGAGCTCAGAGCAGATAGAGAGAATGAAGAGAATCATAAAAGAGACCTTAACTAAATTGTCCTTGGAGACCACCGGTACTGACTAGATGCTGCTCCTTCTCTAGCCCTATTCTGAACCCAGAACACCCTGTACCATTTTAACCTGACCCATTTTGAGATCCTGTATGGAACCACCACTCCCTTGACCCCAGTTCTTTACATGCCCCCAAGAGTGACCTATCAGGCCTACAAGAATCTTATGGCTAGATTGCAAGCTTTCCAGATTAGCCACCAGGAATTGTGGCCTAAACTTAGTGCCCTGTATAATGCCCCAGAAGTTTCACACTGGTATTAAGTTAGAAATTGGGTATATGTTAAGAGACATCATTCTAAAAACTTGGAAGCAAAGTGGAAAGGGTGCTGTTGACCACCCAAACTGCTGTTAAAGTGAATAGAATAACTGCTTGGGTCAACTCTATACCAGCCAGACACTCAAGCAACACCCTCAAGCTGAAGATCACCCACCCTTCTCCAAGGCCGGAGAAACCCTGAGATGGCTATGATGTATCTTCTGGTGCTAAGCTTCGGTACTCCCCAAAACCCTACCAAAAGTGACTTGGCAAGTACTGTCAGTCACAGGGGATGTAGCTTGGTCCACTACAGAAAGAACACCCTCCTTATACATAGTGATCAGAACTTGTCTTTAATCTCTGTAAGGTAGAGGCAGGCCTTGACTTCTGGGATATCCCCACCCTAGTGATACAGGGGGAGGGATTACCCAAATGTGGTGTATAAGAGATTTGCAAATACAATCCATGTCCTAGAAGAGGACTTGGAGGGTGGGGCTTATGGTGTGGATACCCGAAGTTGAGGAGTGTCCTGCAAGAAAAAAAACATATATGTGTGCCTCTGAGATGGGAGAAACCAGCAGCAGGCCTATCAGTGGGGGTGGGGGAGTGGGAGAAACCACTCTTTCTGTGCTACCTGGAGGTGTAAAACATCTGGAAGCTGAAATTGGAGACCATTCCTGGGGTGGTTAAGGATTCAATGATTTAGGTGATATAAGAGCTAGCCAAGCAGAAGACAGAAAGAGTACAGAGTCAGGGCTGGTTTGAGTCTTGGTTTAACTCTTCCCTTTGGTTAATAACCCTCATATCCACCTAGTTAGGATCTCTAATTGTTCTCCTGCTATTGTTGACCATTGAACCCTGCATATTGAACAAACTTATAGCTGTCATAAAAGAGAGAATAGGAGCAGTACAGCTGATGAGCTTGCACCAACAATATGAGACCCTGGTGACAGTATCTGAAGAATATGAGTGTAACCCTGAATGTAGATCCAAGATAGGAACTATACAAGAAATAGGAGGGTGGGGATGAAGAGCCCTAGTGGCTTCTGCCAGCCTTATACCCACCCACCTTGGGTCAAGGCTAGGCCAAGTTCCAGCTTCCCATCTCAGATGAAGGCTAGGCCAAATTACATTCTCCATCCACAGGAACATTCTTGAGAAAAATATTCTCAGAATGTTCTGACTAAGAGTCACCTGATCCTCTAGAAAGTCCTCGGTACAGTTCAAATGTGTGTCATGCTTGGTAGCCAATAGATTTATAGGTCAATATGCTTAATCAATTAATTTGAACTGTAACCTTGCTGATGTAACCTGTGCCTCTAAAAGGTATAAAAACTACTTGTAATAGCCATTTGGGGTCACCTTCTAGTCACTTACCTTAAAAGATTAATTAAAGTTTGACTCTGATACACCAGAAAAAAAGAACCTCTTGCTTTTGCATTGATCTACATTTCAGTGTCTCACTCAGGGGCGTCTAGAAGTAAGCACCACTGACAGAGAGTCAGTCTTACATGGGTTTCTGAGATTTGTGAGAGTTGTGTGAAATCTCTTTTTGGAAAGTAAGTTGTACTTGTGGTTAGCACCAAGATTTGAAATATTTCCTCATCAGATTTCTGTGAAAATTCTAATCCTTGAAGACTGTTGTTTCCATAAGCTTATATCCAAACGGAGGAGCAGGACGGCTCTTTAGAATATCTTCATTCCTGTGCATACAATGCCATTCCTTAGCTTCTGTTGAAGAAGGTGGGTGTGTGAGATAAAAAGAGAAGGGCCAGGACTCCTCTGCTCTCAGATTCTAGGGCCACAGAGATACTCGAGGGCTAACCTCTCTTCCACTTGTGCACAAGGTTTTATTTTCCTTTTGAGATTAAGTAGTTCCTGCTTAGTGAAATTTGTGTTGGTAGCATAAAACAGAAGGGACAATGAGCATGGGTGACTGAAAATGTTTCTGCAATTTTTTTCCATTAAAGTTTAATTTCCAGAACACTGTGACTATTGTGTCTTTGCACTGCTGTAGAAATTAGATTAGCATTAAGTGCTACAGAAAGTTGTTAAGCCAACTCAGAGCTATGCCATCCATAAAACACCCCTTGAGCTCCAGTTAAGTTCACTCTGGGAGACTCAGAGTACCTAAGGAGTTAAGTATAGATGCCTTCAAAGATTAAGCTGCCATTTCTCTGAGACTTTCACAAATCTGTGTGGGCAGTGGTAAATAGAATAACAGGGAAACTGCCACCTGTCTCTCTGAAACCTGTTCTTAAGCTGTTGCTTAGCTTATAGCAAATCAGCAAAGAACAATAACTCAGGCTAGCACCAGCCTCTCTTGAATCAGCTGTGTTTGAAGTGATAGCTAATTTGGATTAGGAAATGAGAATGACCAGCTTTTCATTGGTCTTTGTGATAAATCAATGGTGAACTACTGGTGAGCCTGATGGAAGAAAATTTTACGAATGTTTACTGAAAGAAGAAATAGTTCTTTTCATCCTTTTATGGGAGAAAGAAAAATAATCAATAATATTTCAAATGGTTCAGTAGGAATAAAAAAAAGAGGTGGAGATGGGGGTAAATCTTTTTGTCTGGCTTGAATATACTCCTTTATTATAACCTCTTTTAATTATGAATTATTATTCCAGTTGTAACTCTAAATAGTTGTTGATTGCTTAATTATTATGTTGTAGTCACTCTGCTAAGAAGAAATGACTTGAGTCAGCATTGATTGAGCACACTTTGGCTTTGAATGTCTATGGTAATGCCTTGCACAGCAGAGAAGTCTCACACTGTGCTGAAGAGACTGAGGGTATACCTCCATGGAAAGCAATATATCTTTCTGAGCAGCCAGCAGCATAAAAAATTTACCAATGAAGCTAATCATGCTGACAATGAAAAGTTTTCACTATTAACAAGAAGCCAAATAGCTAGGGATGGATCTGAACTGGTAATGTACTACTCCCTTAGCATACTTGAAGTGTTCTCTTCTCAGTACCACATAATCCTGGCCTAGTGGTACATACTTGACATACCATCATGAGTATGGTAGAAGCAAGAATATCAGAAGTTTAAAGTCACTCTTATCTATGTAGTAAGTTCAATACTGGCTGAGATGAAGAAGAAGACTGTCCAGAAAATGTATGAGTTGGGAGGTGGGGTACTCTAATCTTTGGGTAAGGAAAGAATGTTTTTGCCCTCTTGGGCAGTTTTTTGTTTGTTTTGTTTGTTTGTTTGTTTGTTTGTTTTGCTTTTTTTTTCTTTTTGCAGAGTAGTTGCAGGGACAACTTTTGGTTCCATACCTGCCTATCACACATCTCCTTGTTTCTGCTTTCTTCAGATTCTATTCATAAGACTCAAGGGGGAAAACTTGTCTGAACTTCCTTTGTTTTTTTTTACCCTTGAATAGTGAAATTCTTTCCTGGCAATAAGAAGAGAATTTGTGACATAGGGTTAGTGTGTGTAGAGATGGATGGCACTATGCAGAGTCTGACAATTTTAAGCTATTCATTGACCTATTGGAGGATGCCCAGTCCCTTAAGCTTGTAGTTATCCAGGGAACCATGAGGTATTAATGCCTACATGGAAGATTTGTTAGAACATTTCAAGTTGATGTGTGAATCAGGAGTGTTGACAGATGAAATAAGACAGTGCAGAGAAGAAATAAGTAGCCAGTATAACACACAGCACACTACTAGTGTACCAGGAATGAAGAAGTATATGAATATGTGTTTCACCTTTCATATATTACATACAGCATATTAAAAATATCCTCATTCATATGGAAGAGATTCTAAAGAGACACTCCTGTACTTTCCCCTTAACTCTCACACTATTGAGATAATTATTCTGCAAGAATGAATATTTCCAGAAATCTCATCCTGGGAGAAAGTAAAGGATGACACCTAGCCACAGTCAGAGGACATATTATTTCCTGGGAAGATATTGTACACAGTTCTGACTACTTGGGTAATCCCTTGCAGGAACTTGCTGGAGAACCATTGTTTGGGACATTTGGTCAAGAAGAATGACTTATACTGATAACATATGGGTTCTTCTCTTACAATGTATTGCAACATTACCCTTAGCCCTCACATCTTAGCTCCCTAGAAGAAACTGTGATTCATAGAAGTGTATACCTATTTTCTTACTCAGTCAATACCATAATTCTATTAAACATAATTGTAGCCACCTTTATTGCTACTACTTATAGATTGACATATATATTTATATATAAAATCCTGGATTTTAAGAAATATATATTGTATTTTGCTTCTCTCATACAGTATCACCTCTGCTTCCCCTCTCTCTATCCCACTCTCCCAAATTCTCCCCACCCTTTCTCTCTCAAATAGGTAGAGGGATAGATGATAGATAGATAGATAGATAGATAGATAGATAGATAGATAGATGAATTGATCAGGATGTGTTCAGCAGCAGAAAACACCTATTCCAACGTTTGAAGTTCTGTCTATTGTGTTGCTGCACATACAAAAACTATCCAGAGAAACTCTAGCTTTGGAATCCCAAGGTCTGCTCAGATTCTCTGTGTTTCTTCTGGTCCTATTGTAGGGAATGATCTGTATTCAGAATTCATATATAGTAGTTGATATCTCTCCTGGCATGCAGCCTCTAAGAAGGTATTCCTCAGGCAATGAGGGTACTGAACATGTAATGGCAATTGATGTGAAGCCTAGTAATCTGAATATGATCCCTGAGGCAGACAGTAAGAGAATTGTTTTTTATATGTTTTCCTCTGATATCCACATGCATACCAAGCAATGCACACATACATAGAGAAAGGAAGGCAGACAGAGAATGAAAATAAAAATGAAAGGAGAAGATAGAATAGACAATTTTCATACTCTAATTTTTAGAAGATAAATATGTTTGGTATTGAGAAATGAGTTCATTGCAGGCATTTGACACATGTCTGTGCCTCACTTCTAACACAGCTGTTTAAGACCAAATCCAGAGCTTAATACTGTGCCTCCATAGAAAGTCAAAAACAGGGGAAGGAATATGGTTTTCATCATAAGTGTTTTTTCTGCGCCTAATACATGGTCTCGTACCTATGTTCATTAATGTTTATAGAATTAATAAATATTAGAAAGCCAACAAAATCCAAATGGTAGTAAATATTTGTTGTTAAGTGTACAGAAAATTTCAAGTTTGGACACCTATTGCTAATAAAAATTGAGAATTAATTTCTTCATACCAAGGAAAGTTGGTACAGTTTTGTAATTAATGAACCCTCTTTTCAACAGCTGCAGCCTGATTCTTCCACCAAGAGTCTCAGAAGAGGGCAATCTTCCCTAAACGTTTCTTCGGTGTTAATATTCCCAAAGGGTGTTTGTTCTCAAGCATGGTATGATATTGTTGATTTCTGCTCTATCTCGCCAATTTACAGAGAGCTGCCCTATAAGATTCCCAAATGTGCAAGTATCATGCAATTATCTTGTTCCAAAATATCGAATTTAAATGTGAATTCCCATTCTCACATATTATTCTAAAGAAGTGTGAAAGGAGAAAGCTATATTTCCACACACTTTGCTTGCTTGGAAGCTACAGTAAACTCAATGCTGAGTTTTAAAACAGTTCTTACCTCAAGGCAAACTTCAGATGTGGGGAAAGTAACCAGATATTTTTAAGGAACAAGAAATTCTTTTAATTTATCTTCTAGAAAGGACTTTCCTGATCTGTGTTCAGTAAGCTGCATGTCTGCAATTCTCTCTCTCTCTCTCTCGCTCTCGCTCTCGCTCTCTCGCTCTCTCGCTCTCTCGCTCTCTCGCTCTCTCGCTCTCTCGCTCTCTCGCTCTCTCGCTCTCTCTCTTGCTCTCGCTCTCTGTCTCTCTCTTGCTCTCGCTCTCTCGCTCTCTCGCTCTCTCTTGCTCTCGCTCTCTCGCTCTCTCGCTCTTTCTCTTGCTCTCGCTCTCTCGCTCTCTCGCTCTCTGTCTCTCTCTTGCTCTCACTCTCTCGCTCTCTCTCTTGCTCTCGCTCTCTCGCTCTCTCGCTCTCTCGCTCTCTGTCTCTCTCTTGCTCTCGCTCTCTTGCTCTCTCGCTCTCTGTCTCTCTCTTGCTCTCTCGCTCTCTCAGTCTCTCTCTCTCTCTCTCTCTCTCTCTCTATCTGTATATATATATATATATATATATATATATCCTCATGACACCCTATACAAACAGCTGTTCCTAGGCTGTGGTCACTTCTTACATTTCAGAATTTCTTCAGCCCCTTAAAATAACAACAAAAAAAATCACATTGTTTTGTTTTGTTTTTATTTTCTTATGCTAGTATTCCTGGATTTCAGTGACGATACTCTTCCTTTTTTACAATTCTAAAACCAGCACCTTCACTTGAGTCTGTGACTATGGTATTGATATATCATAACTGGTCAAGTACAGTGTTACATCATTCCCTAAATTGTTTCCTTCAGACTTTCCTGTCTATTCTCATCCCCACTCAGAAGAGATAATTGCTGATTTTGGAAAGAAAAATAGTAGATCCTTTCAGGATTCCTCAAGCTTGTACTTAAAAGTTTTTCTAGAATTGCTTTGTGTTGCTTATGATGGAGGAAAGGCTGTGTAGGGGCTCTCATGAGGTGTTGTCTAAGTGTCCTCTATACACACATTTGGAAGAATGTTAGGAACATGTTGATGATTCAGTCTGTGAAGTGCTTACCTTGCAAATATCAAGACCACGGGTTTAATACCAAGAATCAATATTTTTCAAAAAGCCAGCAAATCATGTGCTTGTAAACTGAATACTGAGGAGGCAAAGACACAAGAAAACCAAGGGTTTTCTAGCTAACAAGTGTAGACCAGTGAGAGATTATGCATGAATTAAACAAAGTAAAAGGTGCCTGACAAAAAAATTAAGGTTGTTCTCTGCCATTCATATACATGCATACATACAGGCACACAAAGAGATAGTGAGGTGCCTGGTAAGTATACAAAATAGAGGAAATATAAGAAATGTGCTTAGCACAGAGAAGAAGAATTAACTACACATGGTATGAGAAGGGTGGAAAGGGGTAACAGTAGAGTTTCATAGTACAAGACTTGAGGTACGGAAGATAAGCAGGTGAACACACAGAAACACAGAAAAACAAAAGCAGAATGATGCCACAGGGATAATTGAAGGGTGGGACATGGAGGAAACAACTGTCACTAAGATCATGGATCTTGTTGGCCAAGATAGAAATCCTGGTAGAGAAATCCCCAAAAGACTGGTTCTCTAAGGAAGTCTTAGATGTTTCATGTGATAAAGTTACTTGCTATCTCTATTAGCTAATACTGCCATAACATAAAACAGCACAGTAGGTGACTGAATCTTTGCTGGGTTGATTTGTTCTAGAGGCTCCAAAGGAAGATTTTCCCATTAATACTGGCTTTTAAAGCCAGCAACAGCCATTGATTATAACTGCACTGATTTAATCTGTGCCAGAAACACCTGGGCCTGTGTGAGTGGGGAAGTTCCTCATATATAGATTCTTGCCTGGGGCTAGGACCTGCATCTCTGTCCTAAGGAGGGCTTCTGAGAAAGGTTTCCATTTTGGAAATCACAGAGTCACATCCTACTTTTCATGTAGAATTGGTGCACAATAATAGAATTGGCATATATGTAATACCTTGTTTATTTGATATTAGCAGGTTTTGATGCATCTTTCCTGGCTAGGACTTGTGTGATGACTATGAAAAACTGTATCTTTCATACTCTTATGAACAATTTCAGCAAAATGGCTGGATATAAAATTAAGTCAAATAAATCAGTATCTTTCTTTTATACAATTGATTAATGGGCTAAGAAAAAAATTATGAAAACAACACCCTTCATGAAAGTCACACATAATATAAAATAGCTTAGGGTGAATGTAACAAAAGAACTAACTGATCTGTATGACAAGAACTTCAAGTCTCTCAAGAAAGAAATCAAAGAAGAACTCAGAAAATGGAGAGATCTCCTATGTTCATGGATTGACAGAATTAACATAGTAAAAATGGCCATCCTACCAAAAGCAATCTACAGATTCAATCCAATCCCCATCAAAATCCCAACACAATTCTTCAAAGGTATGGAAAAAGAATTTCTCAAATTCATCTGGAAAAGTAAAAAACACAGAATAGCTAAAACAATTGATAACAATAAAGAACTTCTAGGGGAATCACCATCAGCTCAAGCTACACTACTGAGAAATAGTGATAAAAACTGCATGGTATTGATACAGAAACAGACACATTGATCAATGAAATAGAATTGAAGACACATGAATAAAACTATACACTTACAAATGCTTGTTCTTTGGCAAGGAAGCCAAAAATATACAATGGAAAAAAGAAAGAATCTTCAATAAATAATACTGTTCTACCTAGAAGTCTGTATTTAGAAAAATGAAAATAGATCCATATTTGTCACCTTGCACAAAGCTTTAGTCCAAGTCAATCAAGGACCTCAACATAAAACTAGATACACTGAACCTAACAGAAGAGAAAATAGAAAAGAGTCTTGATCTCATTGATACAGCAGGAAATTCTTAAACAGAACCCCACTGGCTCTTGCTCTCAGATCAAGAATTGATAAATGGGACCTCATAAAACTGGAATGCTTCTGTAAGGCAAAGAACATAGCCAATAGGACAAATCAGCAGTCTACAGATTGGGAAAAATCTTTACTAAGCCACATCCAATAGAGGGCTAATCCCAATAATATATAAAGAATTCAAGAAGTAAACAGCAAGAAAGCAAACAACTGAATTTAAAAGATGGGGTATAGAATTAAACCAAGAATTCACAACAGAGGGATGTTGAATGGCTGAGAAGCACTTAAAGAAATGTTCAAATTTCTTAGTGTTCACGGAAATGCAAAAAAAAAAAAAAAACCAACACTGAGATTCTACCTTACGCCAATCAGAATTGTTAAGCTCAAAACTTCAGGTGACAGCACATGTTAGCAAGGATGTGGAGAAACAGGAATACTCATCCACTGCTGATGGGATTGCAAACTGGTGCAACCACTTTGGAAATCAATCTGGAGGTTCCTCAGAAAAATGAAAATAGATCTACCTGAAGTCCAAGCTCTACCACTCTTGAGCATATACACAAAAGAAGACCCACCATGCCTCAGGGGCACATGTTAAAGTATGTTCATAGAAGCTTTATGTTTGGTAACTAGAAGTTGGAAACAACCCAGATGTCCCACAACAGAAAAATGAATACAAAAAATGTGGTTCATTTACACAATGGAATACTACCCAGATATTAAGTATGAGAATATCATGAGTTTGGCAAGCAAATAGATAGAACTAGAAAATGTTATCCTGAGTGAGGTAACTCAGACCCCAAAAAAACATGCATGGTATGTACTTACTAATAAGTGGATATTAGCCAAGAAAGTACAGAATAAACAAGATATAATCCCCAGAACTCAAGAAGGTTGACTAGCTGAAGGACCCAAGTGAGAATGCCTCAATTCCACTTTGGGAGCGAGTAAAAAAGAAATCACAGGAGCAGGTAAGGAAGAACCTGGATGGGAAAGGAACAGGCAGGAGAAGAGAGAAACATGATCAGGTTAGTGGGTGGGGTAACAGAGCTGAATCTCTGAGGGCCAGCAGAAAGAAATGAAACAGGCACCCTTGGGAAGTAGGATGAAGGACCCTCTAGAATATACCAGAGACCTGGGAGATGAGAGACTCTCCAGACTCAAAGGGATGACATTAGATTAAATACCCTACAGTAGGAAGAAGGAATTTGTACAATCCACCTCCAATAGAAAGACAGGAAATCAATTGTAGGGATAGGATTGCCATTCCATAGTCAAAGGGCTGTCTCAGAATTGTTCCTGTCTGAACAAACTGCAGCAACAAAAATGAAGAAGAGCCTAAAGAAAAAGAAGTATAGTGACAGGCCCAAATTGGGATTCAGCTCAAGGAGAGTTACCACGGCTTGACACTGTTACTGCTTCTATGTGTGCTTACAAACAGGTGCAGATCATGACTGTTCTCTGAAAGGCCCAACACGCAGCTGAAAGAGTCAGATGCAGATACTTATACCCAACCAATTGACAGAAGATGGTGACCCCTGTGGTTGAGTTAGAAAAAAGCTAGAATAAGCTCAAGAGGAGGGCAATCCCATAGGAAGACTAGCAGATAACCTAGATCCAAGAGATCCTACAGACACTGAGCTACCAACCAGGCTGCATATAAGAGTTGATATGAGGCCCTCAACACATATACAGCAGAGGACTGTCTGCTGTATATTAGAGAAAATGCACCTAACCCTCAGGAAACTTGAGGCTCCAGGTAATGGGAGGTCTGGTAGCGTATGGGTGGGGTGGCTGAGACATCCTGTAGATGGGTGTTGGGGAAGAGAAGGTATGGGGTGTGTAACCATCAGATGGTAGACTGGGAGGTGGATAAAATCTGGACTGTAAAAAAAAAAATTAAAGTATAAATGAAGAAAAGAAAAAAAGAAAAGGAAAGGAAAATTTAGAAGCTTAGGTGCCTGATCCAGGCACTCACCTGGCTGGTGACTCCACTTCTCTGTAACAGGTTCCTTAAGTAAATGTACATTTGGAGAAGGTGATATTTAGGATACATAAAGACCTTAGTAGTCCTTAGTCTCAAAGATCTCACACATGCAAAAACTAGTTTACGGACTCTGTTAGACTTATGTAAAACATTAAGATCTAGATGGAATCTTAAGATCTATGTAAAATTTTAAGGCCTAAAAATAATGTTAAGGCCTACATAATTGTTACATCTCTAACCTGGCATTTTTTGCTGTTGCAAATATTACAAGGTAACTTTTTCGTATGTTGTTTCTCCTGTTATTAGGAAACTTTCTCATGTCCAAGTTGATTTCATATTCTGCTATGTTCTGTCCTGCCAAGGACCAGCATTGGCTTGCTAGGGAGTCCTTAGGAAAGGGTGTTTGGGATTGGAGGAATAAATGACTTGAAATCAGTGATGGATGCAAGAAGACAGTTCTGTGTTCTCCCCAAGATAGATCTCTAGGTTTCCCAAACAAAGTAAGACAACCTTCTAGAAAAATTCTAAAAGAGTTGTAATAGCCTGTGGGTGACTTTGTGGTTTTCTCACCAATGTAAAAAAACTTACTAGATGAAATTCTAAAACAGCTCCACTGACTCTTTGGATAACTCAGCTCTTGCAAACTAAAGTCTCATCTTTTATATCAATTCAATCATTTTTATATCATTTTTTGCATATCAATTCAATCGTTTATCTGATGATCCAATTTGATTGTCCCACAAATCAGCATTTAACCTCTTGATTCTTATATTTTTGGTTGTGAGCTTAGCCTTTAATGGCTGAGCCATCTCTCCAGCCCTAACCTCTTGATTCTTAGAAAAAAAAAAAAACAGCAAGTATTTTTTGTTATCTTAGAAATTCCTATGCAGGTGTTTTGGGCACAGCACTTGTGGTTGCTAAATCTAGACATAGAGGCTATATTTGTGTGAGAAAGTTAGCTTTCTGTTGTCCAGTTACTTCACTGCCTAAGCTTGACTGTTCTGGAACTTACTTTGTAGACAGACCTTCAGCTGGATTTGTAAACTCAATCAGCTTTGCTGGCTGGCATCCAAACCAGAGATAACCACACTCACCATGCATAGACCTAAACTCATTCTATCCCAGGCTGACCTTGAACTCAGAAATCTGCCTTCCCTTATAAACACAAACAGTAATGTGAGCTGTGTGGGATCTAACCTTTCGATCACAACTCCCTGACTTTCTGATGCTTTTTCATGACTTCAATCATTTGTCTTGTTTGTTAACTATTCTTTTTCCTTTACTGATTCCTTTGTGCAGCTGTATTTGTTATTTGGGTCTATGAAGCCCCTCATACAATTAATACTGAATTCTTATATTTTGCATACTTGAGAAATCCTGTTTATATATTCTTGAACTCATATTTTCAGAGTTCTTTTCCACTGACTTAAGAGCTGTTCTGAACATCAGAACATTACATTTTGTGGAAGAACATTAGACACATTCTCACTACCCAGAATTATGCTGTTTCTATTTATTATGGAGTCATTGATGTTGGCAGGAAGAACATTCCCCAGGACATGTAAAATAGGTACATTATTGTAAAAACAAGTATTATGCACACATCAACCATTAGCAAATTTGGAGACTCATGTACCAATGGTTATGCTCTAGGATCATGAACCATGCAGCATCATCCCTTCTATGGTCATACTAGACCTTGCACTGTGCCTTTGGAAACCAATCACAACAGAAGGTAGTAGAACTGCTGTGTACAGTTACCCAAAGTAACTAGGCCTGAACCACCCATTTTCACTAACACTTCCTGAACCTGTGTATAAGATTTATGATGCTGATTTTTGTAAGCTGCTTCTGGGCTAGACCCCAATATAAGAGAGATACCTGCACCAATATAAGAAAATATTTGCAATAAGATTTCCATTTTGAATTGGGGTTAAATAAAGTTTAAGTTTCCAAGAGCTTCCTATGAACTTACTTATCAGAAAGAGACATGCACATGGGTAACTGGTGTCTTGGTTGATAAGTTAAGACATAAATGTTAGAGCAAGTTTCTTTTCACAGTTTAATAGCTCAATGAATGGGAACAGGATAAGTGTAGAACAAAGACATGTTCCTATGGAAGTCTCCTATCCTAATATCCTGATTGGTGGAAAAAATTGGAACAGATGTTTGCATCAGTCTTAAAACACCTCTATAAGACCTTGATTCAATGTCATAGTCAGCTCCTTAGTCTGACATATGCCTCTGATTGATGCTATTTCGGTTGTGGAATTCAATAATCCAACAATAAACTAAGAATGGTGTATTTGTGATTTGTGTGGCAATTCTCAGACATTAACAAACCCCACATTAGCCACTGGGGGCAACCATTGGTTTGCAGACAAAAGCTTTCTAATGTGCTGGAAAAATCAGTGCAACACAGTCACCATAGAAAAGCATGTTTATACAGTGAGCTCTTCCAAAGTTTCCTATCTATTATAGATGATATATTTATTTAACAGTATTTTTGACTACCATTTGCCTTCGCCTAGTTACACTGTATTGTAAAATTAATTCTTTGGGGTTTTAAACACCCCAATGTTCTAAAATAACTGCTGGGCATTTTTACACCCACTGTAGATCATTTTAGGTCTAGAAAAGAGACAAAGAAACCTGGAATTTTTAATAATAAGTTCCAAACCTAACTGGGGAATGTTCTGAACTATTCTAATCCTATAAAGCTGCCAATTTCTAGTCACATGATCCCTTAAATTGCATCTGAGTCTTGCCTTGGATCACTCTTTACCATTTGAGTCTACATGGAAATTCGAATGGCGACCTGCTCATGGCAACTCCTCATGGTCTCTCCACACATTCTTCAACTTCTACAATTCCCTGACTGGAATTGGAAGTCCTGTCCAATTCTATTCTGCCCAACTAGTTGATTAATTAAGCTCTTTATTATCCAATCAAGAAGTAATGGAGAACAATGTTTACAAAACACTGAAACAGGTGATACTTCATAAAGTTAACCAATACCAAAGTCCTGGCCTGTACTCAGTACTCTGCCAGGAACAGCAATTAGCATTTGAATAATAAAAAGATAACCTTTATACAGTGCACAAACCACCATCCAACACTGAATGCTTTATACTTGTAGGATCTCTGTTTCTTTTGTGTGTAAGCATTATACAAGCAATGCCTCCTAGTAAGCTATTACCACATTGCTAACATAAATAAATAAATAAATAAATAAATAAATAAATAAATAAATGTAATAAAGGCAAAAAGATGAAATAGTATTCAACTTATAGTTATGGTGTCAGGAGTGAGATTTGGTCAGCTGAAGAGATCGTTTGTTCAGTAAAGCACTTGCTAGAAAAGCATGATAAGCTAAATTTGATCCCCTGTGGCACACATTAAAAATCTAGGTTTGGTGACATGTACTCATCACCCTACAGCTAGAGAGGTAAAGATAGACAAATCCTTAAGGTTCTCTAGCCACCCAACCAAGCTATCTCGGTGAACCCCACATGAGAGACCCTATCTTAAAAATAAGTTTGATAGTTCATAAGGAGATATCTCTAGCCTCTGTTCATATCTATACTATCTGCATGTGCATTCCTACACAGACACCTGCACAACACATACACACACATGAGATTCAGACAGATATAAGTAGAGAACACCAAATTTGACAACCATATTATACTCACCTTCAACTTGATATCTCTTCAGCACTTTCTCCAGGGCCTATTAGCCTTTGCATATAAATCTCCTTTGGCCACCAATATCCAGAGTGGACTGCAGTATGCCTCTGCTTTGGTGCTAATTATATAGCTATTCCTAAGTGCATTTAAAAGCTAAAGTCATAACTTGTTTGTTCAGTTCCTACATTTCTCTAGATGTCTGTGTGATCAGAAATGCATGTTGTCTGACATATTCAAGCTTTGTTCACAAAGAAGGGTACATGGAGATCAGAAGCAGTCAAAAACCATGTAATTTATTTCTCACAGAAGGTAAAGTGAAAGATGAAAAAGACCTAAAGGGACTGAGGAAATGGAGGATTTATGAGTACTTTGAACTGCAACCAAGGCAAGGCACAGCACTGCTGCACACAACTATTGGCGCGTTCTCAAATGGAAACAAGACACTTCACCTTATTTGTTCCTTACATCCATCTAAAGCAGTGTCTCTTAACTTATGGGTTAAGATATGCAACCCCTTTGGAGGTTTCATATCAGATATTTACATTATGATTCAAAAGAGTTAAAAATTACAATTATGACATAATAAGAAAATAAATTTATGATTTGGATCAGCACAAGACGTGGAACCATATTAAAGGGTCACAGCATTATAAAAGGTTGAGAACCACTGCTCTCAAGTTTGCCATGAGACTCATAGCAGAAGTTCATAACTGTCTCTTTGGGATGTACAAAATACTATCATCACTTATGATATATGTCACAAAGAACTTGTTTTTAACAGAAATTTGAATATAGAACTGAAATTTCTGTTTATAAAGCAGTATCACTCTCTATAACAGACCACAGCTGCCTCATGATCTCTGTTCTTCACTAGGGAAGTGCACAAAAGCAATTCTTGAAGGACACTGTGTGAGACTTTTCGTGGCGAGACACAATATACACTCTACTCACACCAGACAAGAAATCCATGAAAGAAATGTAAGTGATTCTATCAAATGTTCCCTTGGCAAACCAGTGAGGTTTCTTATTGTAGTTACTAACAGAAGTATGAGTGAGGAGTTGCTTACAAGGAGCAGAGTTATATCACAGAACCATGCCAACACAAGGTGATGACACTTGAAAATTGGCAACCTAGTGCTGACTGCCAGACTGGCAGACACATCAACAGTTAACAAATCTACACTCAACAACCCACTTGTCATTATCCATAGACACACACTCAGTTGCTTATTGTTTCCATAACCATGGCAGGAGCTTTCAAGAATCCTAGTAAATTTCCTCTTGACCAGAACTGTCAAGTTGGATTACATCATGTGTCTCAGAACATCCTCTCTCTTTCCTGAAGGGAATGTTTCATTCAAGGAAAATTTCTATATGACAAGTTGGTGACAACATAACAGGACAAAGTACAGTTTACATGACCATAGTTGAAAGCAATCTACCAAGTTGGGACATAATCAACATGACTCTCTCAAGCCTTAATCTTCTCCCACATTCCCTCAGCCTTAATAAATATCATTAGACTATATTCCTAAATCTACCCACCATGACCCATTCCCTTATGTGGCCATTCATCTTTCTGTGGCAGACTACCAAAGTTTCAGATAACACAGTACTGAAGTCCAGTGATCAAAGCCTCTCTTTTGACTGCACTATCTTGGAGAGTTTCTCATTTTACCTTTAAAAGCAATCATTTTTGTATGGTTCACATTGGTCTCCTCTCTATCCAGAGGTAGTCCTTTGTCTCTCCAAGATAAATACCCCTTCCTTCTTCCCTTGATCCCTCACTTCCCTTTGTTCCTTTCCTCCCTTTATATCCTGACTCTGTCTCCAGTTCCTGCCCTTTGTCACTCTGGGGCAAATAAATATGCTTTGTGCTGATAAAATGGTTTTGGAATGTCTTCTGCCAAGTACCAGTCCTATCAATAGTTCTCACAGTGTGAATGCAGTTGATAGTAAGACTTCAGGTCTAAAGGATGTATATTTATCACATATGTGAAATATAGATAAAAAACAAAAGACATGAGATTACAAGGGATTTATGGGTGAAAAGGAAGGAGACAAGCAAAAAGAAGAGCAATAATAGATAATGGGCATGATTCAGTCAAAGGCAATTATATACATATATACACATATACACATATAAAAATGTCATAATGTAGCAGTATCATTTCATAATTAATGTATAGTAATTAAAGGCATCACTGTAAACATATTGATGAGTCAAGGATTGAGAGACAATGATGTTAATGTGCTAGAAGGTACTTTGATTGAGTCTTGAGGTACACCATGGCAAATGAGATGCAAAGACATGGTAATGCTACTAATGAAATATGTGGGGTACATGACAAGTAAACTAAAGTGTTCTGAGGAGGTTAAGAGATACAGGATGGCGGAGGGTCTCAATGGGTCCTGGATTCTGCTAAGGAAAGTACTTAGATACATCCTTTAGACCTGAAGTCTTACTATCAACTTCATGGTGTGGATCGTTTTGATGTCTCTATTTTCATGTCCTATTTTTTCTCTCTTCTCAGTATTTGGCACACCATCTTTAAGCTCACTCTGCCCTTTGACATTTGTATTTGCTGTTCACTCTTTTCAAAATGAGCTTTTCTTTTTACATCAGAATGGTATGACTAATTATAAAAAGGTCTCTTGAATGTCCTATCAATTCTGATCTAAAATATAATCTGCCCTAAGGTTCAATCACTGCATCCCATTCTTTCCTTACTAGTCATCACTCAGATGTCTGTCTGCATGTTTGTCATTGCTAGTCTTAAAACTAAACACTAGTTGCTGTTATTTTTAATATGTGACATTTTCAATTATCCTAGTTTACATAAGTAGATGACCTAATGAGAAGACGTCAATGATTTCTTTTTGAGTGTTTAAAAAATTATCCAGGAATGTGTGCAAGTTGGGCAAGTTCATTACAACCAGATGACAGTTACATACCTTTTCTTTCTTTCAGTACATGGACTCCCTAATTTAGACTTGCCTTGAACATGATCCTCCTATCTTAGCCTTCATAGTAGCTTGGACTATGGGCCCATGCCACCATACTGTTTCCCTATCTATCTTTCTTATTAATACACACACATGCACACACACATACACAGTGGGGGTGATAAACTATAGACACTAAAGGTATCTTTGATTTCAGATTCTAGTAATTGTCACAAGATATACATACAAAGATACTTGGGAAATTTACACTGAATCCAATATGTGAACTGATGGCTCATGTCAGCTACTGTTCTTAAAGCTTATTGGTTGTTATAATGCACATTTTCTCTGAGTTTTATGGAGATTGGTGTAAACACCATTCAACACCTTCAGGTGTCAGTAGTCTCCTTCTTCATAAATGCCTACAATGTACATGCAGAGGGGGTAAAAGCCAGACCTGAATAAAAAGACAGAACAGTATGCTTGTATTCTTGGCATTTGCATTTTCTGCATGATCACTGGCTTAGATCAACAGCATTTCCACTTTTGATATACAAGAAATAGCTCTCTTTCATCATAATAAATTCTCCTTTTTTGTCAACTCAGCCTTCTTAGAGAGCTGATTTTTGCAACTAGAAAACCTTCCTAATGCAGACATCCAAGATGAAGAAGCCAAACAGCCTCTGCTTGTCATGCTGTTAAAGAGCTTGGATTTGCAAAGTGTGACCTCTTCCTAACATAATTCTGGAATCAAAAAATGAAAAATAGAGAGCTAGATTCAGTATGTAGGGTTAGGTTCAGTCAGTAGAGCTGGGTTCAGTCAGTAGAGGGCTTGTCTGGAAATTGTAAGGAGCTGAGATTAATCTTCTAAATCCTAATTTAGAGGAGAGGTGTGTAATGTATACACATAATACCAGCACTGAGAAGGCAGATACCTGTGTCTCAGATACAATGGACTATCTCAGGGCTCAGTGAACAACAAATGCAGTTTACTTGGTGAGCTCCAAACCTACACACAGACATTGTCTTTAAAAGAATGTTGTGAGTGACCCGAGGAATGGCAGCTGGTCTATATTTGAAGAGATATGTCTCTGAGTGCAGAGAAAGAGAGAGAGAGAGAGAGACAGAGAGAAAAAGACAGAGAGAGAGAGAGCAACAGAAAGACAGATACAGAATGAGGGAGATAGACAGAGAGACAGAGACTGAGAAATAGAAAGAGATGCAGAATGAGACAGACAGGCATACAGACAGACAGCATAAGACAATTAGTCCCTCTTTTCTATAGTTAACATCATGACTATGAAACAGGCATGTATTTCTTCCTTTGTTCTCCAATCATTTGTTCCAGGAAGTGTTCTCTTTGGTCTTTGGAGACACTGAAATGAAAAAGTCATGTATAGTTTAGTTGATGCAGCAAGCAACTTCTTAAAAACTGTGTGTGAATCACATTTTTTTTTAAATTGAGTCCCATTTCCTGATTGACTGTGACTGTCTTCTCATGGATGTTTTCTCTTCCTACATAATTTACTTTCAATTGCCAGCACCAATCTGTAACCCAAGCTTCACAGGTCTATCCTTCCCAAGGGGCTCATCAATCAATCATCAAAATTTCATTTCAGAAGCTATTATATGTAAGACATTGTTCATGACCTACAAACTGCCTAGGGAGTACACCAAAGGCAAAAGGGGAAGCTACTACATGAATCCTCTACAAAAGCCAGTGAATAGCCACAGTCTTATCTATCTCTTCTGTAAACTCAGAATCTCCTTTATGTGGTTTTTCCTAAAGCACTATCTAGGTTACTATAGAAATAGAAAGACTTAAAGAGTTATTTAGAAATGTAAGGACATCTATGAATCCCCAATAACAGCAATTGAGTTTGCTGAAAGGAATATTTGAATCTATTCATGGGATGTTCTAAGTTGGGGGAGGGAGAGGTTCAAATAACCCACCATTTTGTAGCTCCAGGCAAAACAAGAACAAACTAAAACTAATTTAACAATAATATCTTATAAAAAAAACACTAATATCTTGAAAAAAAGCCTGTTTCATAAAATGGATTCATACTACCGAGGGACCTACAAGTGAACCTCAAATATCTCTGTGGTCTTAAATTCTGCCAGTCCTGTCAGGTTTCCTATGACATCAAACTGAGGTTGTGACCTACCTCACAATTACTTACCCATGTTCCAAAGAAAGCATTTAAGATTTGTTAGTTCCTTATCATTAATTAAGATACACAGGGAATTCTGAGTGTCTCAGAGAACACTAAGAAGTACCAACAAATATTACAACACCAAAGGTGGTGTTCTTGATATTTGCTGTCTGTTACCAAACTGCAGAAATGAACTATGTTCCCTTAGTAAGTCACAAGACAGTGAAGTCTTGAAATAAAACATATTTAAGATTTTAGTCTATAGAGTTCAAGAGCAAAGAAAAATGGGCTTGGATATGCTACAGGCAGCAGGCAGATTTTCTTCAGATCTTAGGTTATACCAGACACTTATCTTACATTTTTTTCGTGCCTCTGGACATCTGTCCTCCCTCAGAAGCTTCACCTTCATGAAACCCAGAATAAACACCACAACAGCCTTGAAGTCTACATTTTAGGTTCAAGCTACATAGAGACTCTTTCTTGATGACTCTTGGTCAATACCAAACTCTCAGGAAAAACTGAGGTGTAGAACAGGTCCCTACAAAGGCCTGTCATTTACCCAGTAACTAGTCGAGGATGGGAGTGGGGATATATTCTTCATCAACTCGGAGTATCATTACAAAATATCATCAACTACATAGGTTAAGAAGCAAGAAGTTAGAAATGCTACCAAAAAGGTAAGTGAAGGATGAGAACCTACCTCACTTTCTTCACATGTTCTCACATGACCTTTGCTCCATACATGTACCAGAGAGAGGAAGCAAACACTCTGAGGCCTCTCATTAGAATATCATCAATATGTTCTGCCCTCATGACCATAACTAAACCTACTAATGAGCAGGGAAAACATCCAGGTACCAGTAAATGTGTCCAAAATGGTCCCTAATACAGAGTACAATGGATGAAGTAGTGGTCTTCTGGCTTTAACAGTGGTTTGCAAAAGAATATGACCATGTTCTAACCTCAGGATCTGTGTGTGTATGAGTGTGAGTGTGTGTGTGTGTGTGTGTGTGTACATATCTCATACATATCTCACCTTATAGAAAACAGGTCTTTCCAAATTAATTATGTCTAGAAAAGATCAAACTATATTTTTACTGATGCTAGGATCCAATAGCAAGAATGTTTATGAAAGAAAGTGGGAACAGTCAGGAGATAAATCAGTGAATGTTTTTAAACTTGCAAGGATGACTACATGATTTTGAGCTTCATAATCCAGATTTACAAATAGCTTGACCTTGTATCACCATCTAAAATTCTGTACTGAGAAGACAAAACATGTAGATTGCATGACCCATTGACCAACCCTGTCTGTTTTTTAGGACAATAAGAAACTCTGTATCATAAAGTAAGGTAGCCAGCATGTAAAGAATGACTGCCAACATCATCCTCCACCCTTCATATAAGTGAACCTGTACACATAAACACACACATACACACACACACACACACACACACACACACAAACACAGGGGTATATGACAAAGAGAACAAAGCAGGAAGCAGGCAATATAAAGGTGGCTATGGAGATGAATGTCATTTGACTACAAGTGAATGAAAACCTAGGTCTGTCACAGCCTTCTGAACTAGGAAAGACAGAAAGCAATCTCCCTTCTGAGCTTCTAGAATAAAGTAATGCTGCAAATACCTTGATCTGAGATTTCTCTGCAACAATAAAAGATAAAATTACTTTTTAAGTCATTGGTCACATAGCTATATGCTATGGTAGCCATGGGAAACTAATAGAGATGGTGATTTGATTCCATTTCACAGGAAAGCTGTATCAATTAGCAGTGACTCTTAGGAAACAGAAAATGCTAGGACCATTCAAACTCCATAAAGAAAAGTGCAACCATCTGTTGGTGATGACGAATAATATGGAAGGTGAATAGATGTTCTGGGTATAAACAGAAATGGCTGCAAAGTAGTCATGTATTTCTCTGCCTAGTATTTTAACAGTATTTGGTACCAAAATAGATGAAAACTAAGCATGGTGATGCACATTCAAGAGGCTGAGCCAGATGGATCACAAGTTCAGGGCTTACTTACTTGCAGTACATTAAAAAATTCAGGCTAGCTTAGGCTACACTATGAGAACTTCTCTAAATAGAAAATGAAAACAAATGAATATTGAGGGCATCTGACTTGAGCAACTTTAAAGGCTCAATCTCATCAACTCAAGACTCCTAATAGGTTCTGTCTGATCTTTCTTCTGAATAAAAGAAGATGAATTACAGCTACTCTTTAAATTTAACCTATCTTCGTGGACAGTACACAGTATTATCCTACAGCTTCCTTGCATACACATAGTTGTAAACACACACACACACTAAAAGGAGAGAAATGATATTCACAGATCAAAGGGAAACAGACAAGGATAGTCATGTCAGAAAGAAATCATAACCAAAGGACAAAAAATACATCCAAGGAAAGACAAATAATATGGAAGGTGAATAGATGGTTCTGTGAATAAGAGTACTTGCTCATCTTGCAGAAGACCCAGCATCATTTCCCAACATCCACATGTAACTCACTGTCATCTGTATCTCCGGATCTATGCAACTTGATGCCCTCTTTTGACATTTATGGACATTAGGCATGCACATGATGAGAATATGTATATTACAGCAGAGCACTGATACACATAAAATTAATTAAATAATTAATTAAATGTTTTCTTAAAAGAAGAGTAATATGGTGTGGGACTCAAGCTACAGATTTTACTTGCTATCAAATTCAGCAATACTCAAGGAAAAGAGTATTTTTTTGTTTGCATGTAAGTATAATTGTTTTCTTTCATGGGATTTAAGTATGTGAGTGTATGCTTGTGGAAGTCAGAGGCCAACATCAAGGATTTTCCACAAATACTCTCGACTGTTTGTTTCTTGTTTGTTTGTATTTGTTTGTTTGTTTTTAAGCTTGAGGATCACTTTTTAGAATGTAAAAGGAAAACCCCAAAGCAGACAAGTGGTAACTCTCTCAGTGTTTAACACAAACATAAATGTAAGTATACTATATGTAAAAGTATACATATGGCCATGTGTATTTGTATACATATAGAATAACTGCAAAGATATTAGCAACAAATACTTGCTGGTTTAAAAGTTGAACTTATCTTCAACTACTTCAGAAAATCTATTCATGTAACCATTCTGTTTTTAGAAACAGTATTGTAAGAACATCCAGTTATAGTATATATCCCCTTCATTCATCCAACTTTTCTCATTCTGAGCATTCTAATACTTCACTTTCATTGGGGTCATGATCATTCTTCATTAAGTAAGTAAGCCTGAATTTCAGGATTCAGTATTTTTTTATTTGATATTTTAATTTGCATTTTAGATGTTATCCCTATTTCCCATACCCCCCATTACCCCCTGTTCCATGCCTCCTCCTCCATTCTTTGCTTTTATACCTTTAAATTACACGCATGTATTAAGGTTAGTTCTAGGTTGAGGAACTAGCAATACAATAGATGCAAATAGTCATGGAACAAGCAAGACAATAAACACAAATAGTCAAGAAACAAGCAGGACAATAAACAGGGTTCTGTGATCACTCCCATGATCACTATTTCTAAGAGCTTATCAGGATGACCAAAATATCTAAACCAACTTCCCTGTCCTAGATCAAAGTCATGTTTATGCTTGAAGCCTACATCTTTGTTCTAGCCTATGATTTAGATTCCTGCCTGAAATTACTTCTTTGTTCTATTCTAATGTCAGATTTCTGCCTGCAGTCCATTTCCTTGTCCTTGGCCAATGCCAGATTCCTTCCAGTATTTGTAACAATGTCTTTATTTATATCTTAGGCTCTGTGACCATCTTTTTTTTTTTTTCTCTCTTTACACCATCCAGATAAAAGCCAAGGCTAGGAAAACTCAGACATGTGACATTTCTCTTCCTTTGTTCAAAAGCAAAAAGATAACTCAGACACATGGTACCACTGTATATTCTGACATACATGTGTGGAGAGCTTTTGGGGCTGCTTGGCAGAAATCTGACATTGACCAAGGACAAGGAAATGGATTTTAGGCAGGAATCTGACTTTGGGCCATGACAAGGAAGTAAGTTCAGGTAGGAGTCTATTTTTAAGCTAAAACAGGGAAGTAATTTCAGTCTAGAATCCAAGTCTTAGGCTAAAACAAAGAAGTAGGCCTCAGGCTTGAATATGACTGTGGGCTAGGACAGGGAAGTAGGCTCAGATACTTTGTCATCCTGATGAGCCCTTAGAAACATTGATCATGAGAGTGATCACTGGGTGATCACGGGACTCTTTATATATTGCCTTGTTTGTTTCTTGACTGTTTGTTTCTATTATATTGTTGGTTTCTCAACCTAGAACCTATCTAAATACTTGCATGTAATTAAAAGGGCTTAAAATAAAAATAGAATTAAACAAACCTGCCTTGAGCCTCAGAATTGGCTGGGGTCATGCTACAGTTTTGTCTAATCATCTCTTTTCTTTTAATCCTCACTCCTGCACTGGAGAATCTGTTGACTGACTGAGCGGGCTTGGTTACACATGTACAAGGCAGCCCACACTTCTCCCAATAAATCAAATGCTCCCATTTTGTTGTAGTTGTTTCTGCAATTACTTTTCTCTTCCTTCTCTCTCCACTATGAACATACTTCTCACTCATAACATTATTTTGCCTTCTACATCAGAGAGAAAAAATATACTATGAGACAAGAAATTTTCACAACCAAACTCACACAACATTCAATAGTGGAATTTATCCATCTCATCTTCCTTCAATCTGTTATGAGATAAGACCTAGCACAGCTCTCTCTCTCTCCATCTTTTCTTTGGGTCTCACACAAAAAAATATTTATTAGGTCTCACCTAAACAATCATTTTTCTTTTTCTTGTGATGTTCATGACCCATCTTTAGCTTTAAACCACTTCTCACTTCCAGCTAAGTCTACCTAGCCACTCCTGAAACTTCTCCAGGTCCTTTCAGACAAGAAAGAGTATAATCCTTTCACCTTCTGTCCCTTTTTAGGCCCTGGGATCCAAATATTACACCTATCATTTCACCTAAAGAGCCTTTGTTGGGTTCTTGGATGACAGTCAATGAATTTTTTTTTTTTTTTGCCACAATAGGTCTTCTCATAGACTGAAATATGGCCTTCCTTTCTTTGATTTTCAGGATGAGACCATCTTGGCTCATTTCCTAAATGAAAATCTAATCCTGTGCCCACTTCAGTAAAATATTTCATAATAGCAACATAAGAAAAAAAGGAATTTTTTTGTTTTGTAGTTCAAGGGTACTGGACTTCATGGTAGGAATTGCATGTTTTCAGAAGCCAAAGGGATATTGATGCATTTCATCCATAATGAGGAAACAAAAAGATGTTTGCTACATTCCTCTTTTTGATTCAGTTTAGAACATCATCCTATGGAATGGTTTTATCTACAGTTTGTAGCTTTTAACATCTTAATTAACCTAATCTAGAAACTTTCTAACAATCAAACTCAGAAGTGTTTTTCAATGACGAATTTAAATCTTATCAGGTGGACAATCAGAACTAAATATCATGTACACTCATCACTCTAATCCCTCTTGGTCTCAAACATTAAAAGAAGCACTTGTTTCCTATATGAGCTACTACATACTATACAACTCACTCCACTTGCAATTATCATCTCAGGCAAGGAACATGACCAAAACAACTCCAAAGTGGAAATTTCTGGTTTCTTTGGGACTCTGTCATTATGCGATGTTTTACTAGAGTTGATGCTTGGAGAACATGAATTTTGGAAAAGATATAAATACAACCCAACACACAGTAGATGACACAGTCTGGTACTGGATCTTCTTGCCATTCTTTGTTGGTCTTCATTGGACTTCAATAAAACTGGACTTCATGGATGATGCTATGTGGTGTTGATTTGCTTTGCCACACTTTACTGGTGTTTATTAGATTTATTGGGTCCTACTGACACTGGTCTTCGCTCATAAAAATGTGTGGTATTGGTTTGACTCACCTCTCTTTGCTAGTCTTCAGTGGGCTTTGCTTAGATAAGTCTTAGCTGATAAATGCTGTGTGGCACTGCTTACCCTTGCCAATCTTTGCTCATATCATTTGTCATACCTTCATAGAGAGAAATGCAACAAAGTACTTCTGGTTGTGTTTTGATGGTTTCTTGCTGCTTCTATGGACCAGCTTCACAGTTTCTTCTAAATAGAACTGCCATTGCTGATTTATAACTGGCGTTTGTTAGTGGACCAAGCTACCTCTGCTGATTCATTTGAACTGAACAGCTGATATCCTGATAACACAGATTGGATATACCCCAAAGAAATATTTTTAAACAGGTCCACATCCTTCCTTGTCCTATTACCCTTTCCTTCTTACTACCTCTGGTGGATGGTGGGGTGGGCTAGAAGGGCTAGAAATCATGTAAGTACATGTAGTAAAGTAGGTTTTGAAAAATATACTATGCTTCTAATGTACTAGAGGAAAAGACAGGTATTGATGGGTTAGTAATATTGTTTAAGGGGGTTTGCAAAAGAATAGCTGCTGCCACAGGGTGGTCTCCTTTCTTGATGGCAGAGATGGTATTTTGGTTTTGCTTTATAGTTTTCATGTATACAATTTTGAAAAAGTTCAGAGTCAGATGACAATTCTCTTCTGTTAGTAAATATTGAGGAGTAGGCTACATACTTACAGTGTTAGTGGACAGAGGCAGAAGTGCTTGTATAACAAAAATAGCCAGTGGGAGGAGAACAACAGGTTTTAAGGTTGATGTCTGAAAAGGAGAATTTAGCATGCAAAGATAGTAGGGTGGATGAAAACTAGGCTGGAAGGTAAATAGCGACCCCACCCTGATCCACTCATTTTCACTACTAGGGGTCCAGAGCTTCTCCTTGAAACAAGGGGCCAGGAAGAATAGGAGGCAGAAAAAACTCAATGGGTTCTGCCAAGTGAACCTCTAGAGGATGTGCATAGAGATACACAGGCACCTTCAGCTTTCACAATCTTAGAGTGGCATTTGCCTGCTAATGATGGTGGCCATGCTTATAGCGAGTTAACCAAGTATCAGGGACAGGTTATAAAGACATAGCAAAATGGTAAGTTTAGGCGAGGGTCATTGCTTAGGGCTATCCCACTATTGAATCATCATTGTCTAAGACCATCCCACTGTCGTATACTTATTTTCCAAGACTATCCCATTGTCATATCCTTATTGCTGAAGACTATCCCACTGTCATAACCTTCTCCCAGGAAGTGCCATATGTTCTTTAAGTTCCTGGGACCTGAAACCTGTGAATGTCCTTTCTTAACTTTGTACTGACTAGGCTTTCTAGATCAGCAGGTAATTTCCTGAGGTTCTCTTAGAACAGCAGGTAATTTCCTGGGTTTGGCTCCAGGCAAAGTATGTTTTATATTTTGCAGAATTGGGAAAACAAAGGTATATACATCATACTATTGACATGTCCTTGATGTTTCAATGGGCAATTGCTTTAAGTTCTTAAAATGATAATTATATAATTACACATTTATTGGAAATAATGGAAATTATGAGAATATGTGCACAAGTTAAACTTGCAATGTTCTCAAATATATACCCAATAAGATGATGCAATTTTTTGCTTATTACAGTATAAAGTATGCTATTGGTTTCCCATTTGGCCCCAAAGGACAAGCAGTTATAGAAAGAGTCAATCATACATTAAAACAGATGCTTATTGAACAAAAGCAGAAACTAATCAAAGCCCTCTACCCCACACACACTGGGGCAGACTAAATAGTGCTTTGCTAATGTTAAACTTTCTTAATGATGGTAAAAAAAAAAAAAGGAACAATAGCAGCTGAGAGACATTAGCTTATTGAAAAAAAAAAAAAACCTGAGGAAAAAATCCAACCAGTATACTATAAGAATAAGTTGACATTAGAATGAAAACTTCCAATAGTTTAAAGATGAATACATAGTTATGCTTATGTATCCACAAGGAATGAAAAAAATGATTAAAAATAAAACTTATGATAAATCTCAATAGGGAAAACTCTTAACAGCTGAGGTATGAATGTTTTCACAAAGCAAATAGTCCAGTGATTCACTCTCACAGAATGCTGATTTTTTTCAAAATATATATGCAAATCCACTTCAAAAGGGCTATCCTAAATGATTGACCTCATAGATACCTGGCAGACAATACATAAACTAGACATACAGAAATGTGACAGACAATACATAGACTAGAAAGATAACTCTGAGACTTGACAGACAACACATAGACTCAAAAGATAACACTAAGACTGGATTACACAGAAACTGGGTAATAAATGCTTCAGCTAATGTTTTTTGAACTAAATATCTTTTGCCTCGGGGCCTAAATAGGAATTCTTAGCCTTAACTGATCATGGTGCAAATATATATATTTGTCCAGATTCTTTAAGTTGAAGTAGATGATTTTGGTCATTTGATGTGCTATGGTTGTTATCATCTAGGGTGGCTGATGTGTTTATAAAAACATAAAGAGATAAAGTGGAGAGGTATAGGGGAAGGGGATGTCTCATCAGGCCCACGTGGAGGCATCTCTTCCCCCTGAGGGACCAGGCACATACCGGTTTAGCATAGAATAGAGTTTTTTCAGGGCATGGGGAGGGAAGCCAGGAGGGTAGTAGAGGTAGAGAGACAGAGAGAGAGAGAGAGAGAGAGAGAGAGAGAGAGAGAGAGAGAGAGAGAGAGAGAGAGAGAGAGAGAGAGAGAGAGGGGGAGGAGGGAAGGAAAGGGAAGAGAGAAGAGAAGAGAAGAGAAGAGAAGAGAAGAGAAGAGAAGAGAAGAGAAGAGAAGAGAAGAGAAGAGAAGAGAAGAGAAGAGAAGTAGAGGAGTAGAGGCCGGCCATGACCACATGGAGAGAAGGGGAAGGGAAAGGGCAAGGGGACAGAGAGAAGCTAGAGGCAAGAGATCAAGTGAGAGAGGATGGGACAAGCAGCCCCTTTTATACTGGGCCAGGCCTACCTGGCTGTTGCCAGGTAACTGTAGGGAGGAGCATACCTGCCTGCTGCCAGGTAACTGTGGAGATGGAGTTTAGACAGAATACTAACTGGCAGGTTATTTTAGTTAATTTTTGTATGTGGAGAGAAATTTAAAGTTTTTTGCCTAATTATTGCATATTGATAGAAATGTATGGTTGTTTTGCTTAATTATTAAATACTGACAGAAATTTAAAATTGTTTTACTTAATTATTTTATATTATCTTGATAGAAATTTAAGTTTGGTTTGTCATACTTGTTTGACTATCTTGTACGTAAGTTGTTTGATTAGGTGTGATACAAAGTTATAGTTTTTTTGTTCTTATAATTGTTTCTTTTGTTTGCAGACTCACAATGTTACAGACAAATACTATTTTTTAAATAGAAATGGAGAGATGAAGTACAAATTTCTGGTTTCTTTGGAAACTTAGTTGTTATGTGATTTTTTTTCAGGAGACTGTCTTATGAGAGGATGTTTTGGTTGAAGCAGACATGTGGGAGGATGTTTTGCTGAGATCAAATGCGTCATTTTTCTGGAACCAGCCTGGAAAAACAGGCATGTGATATTTTGCTAGAGTGGAAGTTTAAGAGAACATGTGATCTTTAGAAAAAGTATAAATATAACTCAATAGACACTAGACAATGCTGAGTGATACCAATTCTTACCACTCTTTGATGGTCTTCATGGGGCTTTTATTACACTGGTTTTCACTGACAATGCTATATGGCATTGCTTTCCCTTGTCATTCTTTGTTTGTTTGTTTGTTTGTTTGTTTGTTTTTGTAATTAATTTTTATTGATTTTTTTTGCATTTCAGATGTTATTCACTTTAACCATTCCCCACAACCACCAGAAACCTTATCATCATTTGTCATGACTTCATAGAGAGAAATGCACCAAAGTATTTCTAGTGGTCTTCCTGTAGCTGTTTGATGCTTTCATGAGCAATGGCTGATTGGTACAGCCTTGTGATTTCTTCTGGATGGAATTGCCGTTACTGACTCATTACTCATGTTTGTGAGTGGATTGACCTACCTCTGCTGATTCATTTAAACTGAACTGCTGATATTTTGACAACATAAAGCAGATTTGCCCCCAAAGAAACATATCTTAACAGGCCCACATCTTCCTTTGCCCTATTAACTTTTTCCTTTCCATTATCTTTGGTGGATGGTGAGCTAGAAGAGAGGTTAAAGCACTTAAAAACACTTATTATAGTAGGTTTTGAAAAATATAGCTTAAAGTGCCCTTAAAGAGTACCCATGTCTTCTTTGTCTTTGTAGACCTAAAGCATACCTAGGAAAGATTTGTATAAGTAAATAAATTCCACTAAATTAAACTCAAGACACCCATTTATTTATGATTATTTCACAATGTGTTCATATGTGTGAATGATACGTGTGTGGATATATATAGTGATACATTCTTCATGGTAAGCTACGGAACTCTGAGGAGATTCTTTGAGACTCAGATTTTTCCCTCCATCATGTTGAGACAGGCACTTTGTTATTTTTTTTTCTGCTACAACAAATACACCTGATAGCTAGCCACTAAGGTTTCAGATATTCTGCTTTCCATTCCACTATGAAAGCCCTGAGATTTCATAAATAAACCACTAAGCATATCTGCCTGGTTAATTTGATGGTTTGTTGGGTTTTAAGCATATGTTCTAAGGGATCAGAATGAAGGGATAAGACCTGTGCAATCAATTTTATTTACTCAAACATCTTAACTATCTAAAGTCATTCATTTCAACAATCCAATATTTGGACATTCTGGTGTTTTCTTAAATGACAATCTGTCCTCACTCCTTAATATTAGAAATAAAAGATTATATGTGTCCAAGCAACTAACTGTGGCTAATGATAATGTAAAGTTATGTTGTCAATACAGAATCTATGGCAGGGTAGTATAAAGAAGGGAAAGAAGCAGACTTAGGGATATTTGGCAGTTAGTGAAGTGGCTGATATGCAAGCATCATGATCTGAATTCAGATCCCAAGAAGCATGAAAAACAGCCATAATTGATGAGCTGTGCTTCTAAACTCAGACAAGAGGAGATAAAGAAAGGTGGGTACCCGAAACTTGCTGATCAAGCATAATTGGAAACTTCAGTTTCCAAAAATTATATCTCAAAAAACAATGTGGATGACTCCTGAGAAATGACACCGTATGTTGATCACACACACACACACACACACACACACACACACACACACACAGACACCACTGTAGATGTAGACATCAGTGGGCAGCTGGGATGGGGAGGATGAATTCTTCAACCTGCAGAGCAAGAGGCAAGAGAATGAAAGTTGTTATTGTGCTTCTAGAACATGTTTCCACTAGGATCCAGATCCCTCCCTCCTTTTCTTTAATGAACTTAAGAATCACCCACAACATGAACACTTGTCCATGACAGCAGATGACAGCAATAATAAAGCATGCTGGCAACTAAATAGAGACATGTGTCACAGAAATAGTCCCTCTCCCCTATTAAAAAAAATAGCTTATCTCAGAGATTCAGTAAATAGATAAAAACTATAATGAGACTTTTTTTTCCTATTAGATACAAATCGTCCAATGTGACATACAGTAATGTCTCCTACAGCCTTGCATACATGCTACAACCACTGAAGGATTTCCAAGAAGCTGCCCTGAGGCTCCACTGAGTCATTCACGTAGCTTCTAATCTAAGACCATAGATGTTGGGTTCTATGGAAGCCCAGGACCCACAGATGTCTGACCCACCAATGGATAGCATGTCCTCATCCCACCTGTCTTTGAACATCTGGTTCTGGACATTTTCAGAGACATATTTTGGAAGTTAGCTGTAGCTCACTATGATGTTACAATACCAAACGATAAAGTTGGGACAGGATCTGGATTTCAAACAAGTGTTAGTGCATGTGTTATGGCTCTATTAATTGTTAAGTTAAAATTACTTTTGTTTTTTTTTTACATTATTTAATGTAAGTTGTATTGATTATACACTTTATAATTGTGTTAGTTTGTTGAAACTTGGCATGTTTGTTATGGAGATCTATCAACCAGCTTTTGTTTTGTTGCCCTGAGTATTATAGGACCTTGGTATTTTGAAAGAAGGCTTGCAAGTACTAGAAGATGTGAGATATGATTTAAACAGAAGCAAGAGTTCAGTGGACTTGATTATTGGGGTATAACAGCTTTAATTACGTTAATTGCTATCACCACTGCTTCTGCAATTGCTTTGATACAGAATTTAAGACAGCTATTTTTGTTAACTCTTTAGCAAAAAAAAAGTTACTAATGTGTTGAATATACAAGAGAATTTAGGTAGGCATTTTGAACAATGGATTTATGTTCTTTATCCTATTCAAATTATTAGAATGAGATTCAGAGTTTAAGAGTAAGGAGCCATCTCAAGTGTCATGCAAAATACCAATGGATTTCTGTTACTTGTAAAATTTACAATGATATTCATTTTAATTAGGAAACAGTTTAAAGACACCTGCAGGGTATTTGACATAATTCTAACACCTTACTGGATTTTTAAAAATTGAATAGGGAGATATGAATTTAAAAACATTGCTCTGCTGAGATTTGATGCTGCATATAATGCTGATAAAATTATCTGTGGTGTGGGGTCAGTATTTCTACTTTGATCAAACTTCAAGAATGACATATATAGCTTGATCATGCTAGCCCTTTTTGTCCTGAAAATAATTTTATTCCTTCCCATCATGCTAAAGCTTGTCTTTAACAACATTAACATGTTGTTGGCCAAAGTACAGGGCTTGAAAGTGAAACTAGACCATCAGACAGAGTTATTGAGTTAACATGTTGGCAACCCAAGGACAGGTAAGAGTATACAGAGAGCCTTACCAACCTAAGACCAAAGTCCATTACTTTTGATAATGCATATCCCATGACAGGTAAGGAAGGCATTCTTGTCAGAATGACCAAAGACAGGATCAGTCTTGTTTGTGAAATAAAAGGAGTGGGGGGAATGTGAAGAACATTTGGGGCTGCTTTGCAGGAATCTGCCATTGGCCAAGTAAAAGGAAAACGGCTTCAGGCGGGAATCTGTTATTAGGCTCGAACAAAGAAGTAGTTTCAGACAGGAATCTAATTCTTAGGCTCAAACAAAGAAGTAGGCTTCAGGCATGAAAATGAATTTGGGCTAGGACAGGGAAGTAGGTTCAGATATTTTGAACATCCTGATAAGCCCTTAGGAGTGATCATGAGAATTTGTTTATTGTCTTGCTTGTTCCTTGACTGTTTGCATCCATTGTATTGCTAGTTCCTCAGCCTAGAATTTACCTTAATACTTTCATGTATTTAAAATGGCATACAAATAGATAAGGAAAGTATTTTGAAAAATACAAAAAAAAAGAAATATAAATTTGTCAGAAAGTAAGTAGTTCATTTAAAAAATATGCCCATGTATATTAGAGGAAATAAATAAATAAATATTAAATTGGATGTTTCTTAAAAAAATGAATAAAAAAGTTCATGAAAGGAAAGAACCAAGGGAATTCCTTAAGTACAAAGCTTGCTATCTGTACAGCCATGTCAAAGTGTATGCTAAAAGTGATCATTTTCAAAATATGCTTAGCATATTGTTCTGTGTACTTAATGTTTGGTAGCTACTTCTAGTCTGTCATTCCTTTTAAGTCTAGATTAGAAATCTTTGGGCAAATGTGAGTTGAATCTGGGTTGGTAGGACAAAGAAAAATATGTGTCTCCAGCATAGTCTTTGATAGTGTATTTGTTCTCTCTGAGTTGCCTCTTTTATTAATTCTCTGATATTATTGTGGTATATCCTCTCCAGCAGATACTCTTAAGAAGAACAGCATAAATACAGAAATTACTCTTACAGATTCTGTCTGTTATACTCACAAAAGGAGATACAAGGAACAGAGATGAGTCTTTGAAAGGTGCCACTTCCCATTTGTAGGAGACTTTGACTAGCCCCCTTTGCTTTTTCTTCATGGTGGGGGACAGATGAAAGTGTTATGATTCTACATGTGAAATATTTACTTTCAAGACAAGTTCTTAAGTCAGAGTTGAAAAGTTCATTGGTCTCTTATCCTCTCTTGACAAAGATTCATAGAGAAAGCCTAAAGTGAACACAGCTACTCATACCCACATCTAATAATGTATTTGAGGTACCTACCCAGTGCCTTGCTTGGAATTTAAAGCTGGGGCCAGGGAGCAGGTTCTATTGGTAAAATTGTTTGTCATACAAGCATGAAGACCTATGTTAGAATCTCCAGGACCCACATAAGAGCCAGACAAGTATCAGGAGTGTCCACATTCCCAGGAGGTAGAGACAGGGGAATCCTTGAAACTTTTCAGACCAGTTAGTTAGTGTGTGAAAAAAAAATGACCCTGTTTCAAGCAATGTAGAAGTCAAAGAGGACTGACACCAAAAGTTATCCCCTCATTGCTATACATGTATAATGGACCTTCCGTGCCTGTAAACCATACACACACACACACACACACACACACACACACACACCTCAACAGGAAAGCAAAGATTACTTCAAGTACACTTAAACTCTATTTTACTAGCCCCATGGAGCTTCTGTTCCTGTCTTCCTTCGTATAAATGTTCCAGGAGCTCTTTCTTACTTTGGAAGAAGATCATGATACAAAAAAGAATTAATGAAATGATGCAGACTTCCATTATCCTTTCTGTGTGCAAACTCAAGACAGAAACCAGTGGGTGGCTTCACATACATGCACACATGGGTAGCACTAATTTGACACAGTGGGTTATGAAAAAGCTAAAAAAGTTATGAAGTTGAAAAGTGGTATAATGAGTGATTGTGGAACAGTTAGAGAGAAATAGAGTGGAGATGATCAAAATACATTGAATACATGTATGAAGTTCTCAAAAAAGTTTAGAAATATAGTAGTATAATAACATCAAAAATGCATCATATGAGACTGAGGAGTCAGCTTAGGAGTTAAGGGTATTCTTGCATATGCATAAATACCTAAGTCCAAATCCCCACCATTCACATATATAGCACAATGTGACTTCTTGATATGACTATAACTCAGAGTGGGCAGCGGGCAGCCACCAGTGCCAAGAAGCTTCTTCTCAAGCTTCTCTCTTTCTGATCGTCCTCCCATAGGCCACTCGTTGGTTCTCTGGATTTGTGTTCCAGCAACCCTTGGCCACTTCGTTGATTGCTGCCAGGCTACTTGGAAGCCACTTTCCTGGAGCTCAATGTTGCTCACCATGCACGGTCAAACCCAGTGAGTAAGCTTGGACTGTAGCATCTGTGACAGGGCTAGACAACTTTGAAGAAAAGAGCAGCATTCCTCGCAGTGGACCACAACAGCTACGCTGGCTTGGGCTTGATGTGCTCCTGGGCTACTGGAGCCTTGGGCACTGGGGAGTGAAAGTATGTTATGCTTGCGCAGCCATCCCCTGGATGCTTTCTGCAACTCCGACATCGTGATCTGGGCCAAAGTGGCGAGAAAGAAGCTGGTGAAGGAGGGGCCCTTTGGCACGCTAGTCTACACTATTAAGCAGATGAAGATGTACCAAAGCTTTAGTAAGATGTCTCAGGTGCAATATATTCACACAGAAAGTCTTTGAAGCCTTACGTTAGAAGTCAACAAATACCATGCTGACAGGATGCTTATACGAAGGCAAAGTACACAGGTCTGTGCAACTTTGTGGTGATGTGGGACTACCTCACACTGTCCCAGTGCAAGGGGTTCAATTACTGCTACCACTTGGGTTGCAGTTGCAAGATCAAGTCCTGCTACTACTTGCCTTGCTTTGTGACCTCCAAGAATGAGTGTCTCTGAACCGATATGCTCTCCAATTTTGGGTACTGTCACTATCAGTCCAATCACTTTGCCTGCATCTGGCAGAAGGGTGGCTACTGCTGATATCAAGAATGCTCCCCACAGACAAGAGCATCAGCAATGCCACAGACCCCTGAACCCAGAACTTCCCCACCTCACCTCACCTCCTTCCCATCCTGCTGAATGTCCCAGATACTAACTCTTCCCAGATGATAACAGTGAAATTAGTACCTCTTTTGTTGCAAATTTAGCACTGGGGACACTTAAGGTCTCTGCTATCTATGGAGTTGATTTGGAAATACCTTCCTGGTTATGCCCCTAACAGCTTCTTTTTGGTTTTGACATCACATGTTTCCAACTAGGGATCTCTGTTGCTAAGCCAAAAAGAATGAGGCTTGTATACTCCTCTTTTTCATGATATATAGTCTATATATTTTAGAAAAAAAATTGAAAAATCTATCCCATTGGGGCATTTAATAGCTATTCTTTCTTCTTCCTTTCTTGACCACATCCTAGACCTACTTCCATATACACTTCTTCAACCCAGTACACAGGAAGCATGGATAAGGAAGTTGGCAGAAGTCCAACTGTTTCCAGATCAGTCAAGGGAAGTAACCAGACAGATGCCAGGTATTTGAAAGGTATATACAATAATGTGTCTGGATCAGACAGTCTGCCTATGTCTGCATGTCAGAGTGAAAGAGGGAATGGACAGACTATAGGAGTGTGTCACAGTTACCCAGCCCTGTGATACTTGGGTTTTCCAGATGTTTCCTGGAACAAGCATCCAAGAATAACAGAACTTTCTGAGTTGGCAAAGGCTTAAACATCTGCCAGTGTTCAGCAGGCAACCTACCTGTCTGTACAAATACTCAGACAAAGGGATGAAATGAATGTCTTTCTTCTCCTGCCTCCCATGAGACAGTTTCCTGTGAATCCTTGGGGAAATTTGGCTTGAAGCTTGTCAACATGTAAGCTGGAGAAATACACACCTGACACAATCCACAGATAGTATATTTGAGTAGAGAATGCTATTTCCAAGGTAGTGTTTAGCTCATTTAGGGGGATGTGTTTTTATATACATTTGCATATACCTGAAGGGGATTATAAGCTAATTTTTGTAGGACACAGAATTCTATTTAATGCTGTGAGATATGCAAATAGTTTAATCTCTTTTGCTGCTGTTTGATGGGAAATTGTGACATTCTAAATTGACTTTTTTTTATCTGAATTAATATTTGAAACTCTGACCATACTCAGAACCTTCTTGTTCCTATAGCTGGGGTTATCTGACCCTTCGTCTACTTTCTTCCTTCTGCTTTGTGTTCAGGATACCTTTACTTAGTTACTTTACTGGCTGGCTGATGGCATGGGAGTGTGAGTTTTAGATTAGGGGCCTTCTCATGAAAGGGACAGTTGCACATCACCCTACATCAGTGGAATGACTCCTCTCCTGGATCTGGGGACAGAATACACTTCTTCCCCTGGCTCAGTAGCTGGAGAACTTCACCTCCTGAGGTGGTCACCTCACAAAATGAACATGGTTTATTACTGAGGAAGCCAGGCTATGCCTTCCAACTGTACACCTTTTGGTGTGTTGTATTTTGTTTCTAAATAAAACTTTAGCATGATTTTTCCTATTAAATATGATCATTTTAAGTTTTAGTGTCAAAATTGCAATGCCAATAGTAGATGAGTGTATTGCACATAGTTGGAGATGTTAAGGTGGTGACATTTAACACAGTTACCCTCTTTCTCTTTTCAGATTATGGGTATTTATCTTCTATTACTATCGTGTCTTTTTCATCCCACTTTATGAAACACAGTTACTAATTACAAGGAGAGAGAGAGAGAGAGAGAAAGAGAGAGAGAGAGAGAGAGAGAAGTTCTAGTCTGCCTCTACTCCACACACACCGTTTGTCTAGGTGTTTGATAGCATAGCTGGCAGGAAAACAGTTCAGGAGATGGGTGTCAAGTTTCCTCTTGGTTGATTTCATTCCCCTGTATCTTTCTCCTGTTCTGACAGGGAGCAGAAGGCACAACCCTTTTCCATAGTGTGCAGCAGAAGGAGCTGAGATCACCAAGCCTGTGGTTCTTAAGTCCTGAACCTCTTGCTTACTGTTTGAAGTTCTATATTTCAACCACAGTTTCTCCTAATATGAAGTTCCTGATCCATCTTACACAAGTGCCCTCCTGTATGTACAGCCCAGCATCTTCTCCAGGAGGTCTCTGGCCAATCTCAATTCCTGTGTCATCAACTCCCTCCTACATGAACAGACTTGAGGTGAGGCTTGAATATGAGGCACCTGAACTTAACCTGAAAATAAAATCAACTGGCAATGACCCAGTTGTTTGTTGCATTCTTGGTGAGAAATCATGGACTAGAAAGTGTCTATTGTAAAGTCACATCATTGGAGAGCATTTTTTGAGCTTTCAATATGTTTATTTCACCCGTTCACTTACTCTATAATTTAAAGTCGTTTATGCACCTGAGTCACTTTGATATTTCAGTCATATTTTGAATGTTTTATTTTGCTAAATCATGTGCCATATGTAGGCTGTCATGTATACAATGTGTCTAAGAGAAGAAGAAAAGAAGAAAAAAAGAAACCTACTTGCCATTTTTTTTCTGATTAAAATTCTACAGTAGAATGAAGGGCAGAATACTGGGATATAAGCAGTCACCTAGAATGTGATTAAGGAAATGGAAGATACTAGAAACAGACTCCTCCAGCCTCCTCACAATGGAATCCTAAGGGTAGGTAGGAGAAGAAAAAATGCAAAAACAAAACAATAATCAAAAGTACACTGATGTCCTTGTCCTGTATCACCTATCCCTGGATCATTTGCCACCTACTCTTCAAGACATTTTTCCTACTCAACCAGAAGTCATGGTTTCTGCAGTCCAGGGCCATGGCAACTATGACTCTGAGATCTATTTGTATCATCCAAGCATCTTTTCTGACACACAATCAAGAAATTCCTCTGCATAGGTCCTTGCTGCTCAAGCTAGCCTTTTTCTACAGCCAGGATATGGAGCTTAAGGAAAATTTTGTGTCTACTTTCTCCAGCCCTAGCTCTATCATATAAACAGTGTTTCATGCTGTGCTTCTTAAATGACAAAAGGGCACAATGGCTTTTGGGAATAGATCTGTGTAGCCACCCAGTGACCGTGAACAAACTGTGTTCACTTAAGAAGAAGACTGGAAATGAAAAAGAGATGAAGGGGTGAAAGAAGCATGGAGCCAAGACAAAGTTCTCTGATGAAGGCTCAAAGTTTAATATTCAGCACTTGGTATACATAGGGGAAGCCCAAGGAACTCATCCTTTGTTTTAACTGGATTACATCACAAGGCAAGATCAGAGGACAGCCTATTCTTCTAAGTTCCTGTGGAAAGTTTTATATGAAGCCAGGGTGGATGACTCCACATGAATTGCTAAGGTCCTGCACCAAACAAGGTTTTTCTGGCCTGTTCAAGGCTGAAGAAGGGCACAGATCTGTCTGAGAGATAATGTGAGTCCAGGAGGCATTACTCTTCCCTATCTCACATCAAGGTGCCTTTCACATAGCTGGCTCAAAGCTACTTAAAGTTAAAAATATCACTCTAGTATTTTTATCAGAGAAATATAAATAAATAAATAAATAAATAAATAAATAAATAAATAAAGTCTGATGGTAGAAACCCAATGAAATGTGAAAAGGCAGGAGAGAGAAGTCTCAGTAGAACTAAGTTGGCTGTTTGGGTTGAGGAGGAGGAGAAGACCCAAGGAAATGATCATGCTCAGGGGATGGGGTACCTTAGATTCTCTCTTTAATTTTCCTCTAGCAAGTCAGTTGTGCTGAAGCACAGTAGTGTTGACAAGACACCAGAAAGAGAAAATCCCACCTAGAAGGAATGTATTTATTCTTAAATTTTGTAACACTGTTTATAGTTTTCCTCCATGTGATTTGTAAATTTTATACTTCATGAATATATATTGTCTTGTAATGTTGCATAATGTTCACTTTTTACAGTGTATTATTTATTCTAGACAGTAAAGTGGTTTTATTTCTATCAAAAAATAATGACTGTAACCCTAGCACTCTCAAAGTAGGGAGAACCAGAATGATCCCTGGGTTACAGGATTCCATCATAGAACCAGATTCTGTAAGAGACTTTGACTCAAAGGGACAAAGAAAGAGATAGTGCAGGAGGCTCAATTTTCTACTCTTGCACTCAAAACTTCATACAAGTATGTATCATATAGATACATATATTCTGTTTACGTGTATACATCATATATACACATATATCTGAATGTACACATACCTGTAAATATCCATGTGTATATCAATGGTTCAAGAAAATATGCAAATGGAATAGTCTTCTTTGATCTGGGGTGTCATATTTAATGAATTCAGTGATTCAAAATCAAGTATAGTCCAAAAATATTAGCAATAATCTTGACTCTTTTTAAGTTCCAGAAGCTATAAGCTTTTGGCCCCAGAAAGGCTTTCTAATGATAAGGAGGCAGTAATCAAACAAACTAGTACAAGTGCCCTAGTTTCCCTCTCCAACATCCATAGAGGACACAGTTTAGGACTTACCATTCCTAAGAAGACCTGGAACAAGGAGCAGTTTATACCATGGCCTCTATAATTATTAGCATAATCACTAAGATGGTGTAACAAACCAAAACACCTACTAGGTGACTATGTTAGCCAATTTTCTGACACTATGTAAAAATTTGAGATAAATTTAAGAGAAAGACATTTTTCTATGAGTTCATGGTTTCATTTCATTGTCCTTGGTCTGTTACCTTTGTGGTTGTGCAGTATACATACTCTGAACACAACAGAGGGATGATTCATAACCATCAGAGTAGAAGATAATTACAAAAGTGTTCATCTTACTATTCAGAATGAACCTCAGTTTAAAAGTTTGATTTTATTTTTGGAATTCTCCATGTAATATTTCAGACATCATTTGCCTGTGAGTAAATGAAATCATTCATGAAGGAAAACCAAGTAGAAGGGAGGAAGATGACTGCAGCTATAATCTCAAATGTCAGGAAACATTATGTCTCCAGAATAATCCAGCTACAGTAAGGAAGCAACGGAATTTAATCTCAGGCTGAAGATACACTCCAGTGGTTAATATCAAGAATTGCCCCTGCAGAGAACCCACGTTCCCTTTGCAGAGCCCATATCCAGTGGCTCACAATCACCTGTAACTCTAGCTTTAGAAATCCAGAACCATCTTCTGCCTTCTGTGGGTACTGCACGCAAAATCACATAACTCATGCACAGACAAAAACATGTAAAACACAATTAAAGATTAACTTTTAAACATTTAAAAAATAAATAAAAATTTAGATTCTGAAAATTACACATATAAATTCTAGTACATAATTCTCCATTGTCCCCATACAACACAGGAGGTCTAAAGATCAAGTCTACAGAATAGGAGACCTGTTGATGAAATGCAATGTACAGTTAGAGTCCCGGTTCAACCTAGAGGATAGAAAGCTCATATTTGAAGTAAAATGACTGGGGGAAGTATGTACTGGAGCCACATGTAGATGATGGACATGTGGTAGACACAGACACATGAGAGACAGTTGATACATGAGAGGAAAAGTTAGGATGTGTGTTGGAGCCTGAACAGTGACCACAGTGAACTAAGGGGACTTGATGACTTATGTTTGAATTGAGATGGACAACACTGAATGTTTATAAACTCAGAAATGAACAGACATGGTGAAAGAGACCCTATGGAAGCAATGTTAAATAAATGTGAATCTACCTCAATACCTAGAGCAGTACAAATAAAACAGATCACAAGTAAGAAAGAAATGGGCATTATACTCATGAACAACAGCAGAAGTCTAAGTAGGTAGTATACACAGGAAAAGAGACTCCTTAGCACATAAGATTTCCTAGCACAACATGGTTATTTCCAAGGGACTTGGATCACATCATGGAACTCCACAAAACCTTGACACCCTGACTGCCCTGAGGCTATACTGCAACATGGGTCTGAAGATTCAGTTAGTGCCTTGTAAACAAAAGGGGGCCTCCAAAACACTGCTGTAATGAAAATCATGAATTACATCAACATCACTATTAGATATGATTTCCTAGAAGTTGCATTATAATAACTAAAAGCAAATTTGTGAATATATATATATTTTTTCTTCCAAATCCAATCCAATCATTTAACATCTTGTAAATATTAAGTTTCTGAGAGGAAGACCTGGGCGACTGGCTTTACACCCACTCTCATAACACCCAGATGAAGCAAGACTATCAGGTGCTCTGAAACACTCAGGATCACAAGATCACAGGATCACAGAGGAACCTCAACTCACAGGAGATCAAACACACACAGGATCACTGGTGCTCTGACACTCTAAAGATCACAGGTGAGAACAAAACACCTTCCCAACACCCAGAGTAATTGTAACCACAGGATCCAGGGAAACACAAACCCCCAACCCAGCCAGAGGAATGAAAGAGAGAGAGAGAGAGAGAGAGAGAGAGAGAGAGAGATATTGAGAATTTCCCAGTTTCATCCATATCCCTATTGCAGACCACTTGCAGGGATCTGTCCTTCAACTTGACCTCTCTTTCCTCCATACTCCACAAAAATCTTTGAGAGAACTTGAAAGACCCCCGAGAGGGGAGATCCTCACTCAAGAATCCAGAGATCATGGCCACCCAATGACTCATGAGACACTGTTCTTGATGCAATCTTCAAGAGGTATATTTCAGGAAACAGGAAATCAGCGTGCTGAGGTCGAGACTCATAACCTATGCAGGGGCAGAGGAGCTCCACCCCCAGCTTGGGGAAAGTAGGGTATTTAAAGGAAAAAAAAAACACAAACCAGGTGGAGTGAGGGGGCACTGTAAAGTACCAGTGGAAAGTCCCAGCCCATTACTCAGCGTGTGACAGGGTTTAAGGAACAATCATGGACAAGTACAGGCCCTTTCTCTCAAGAATCCAATCTTATTCAACCATATCATCTACTTTATGATCAGCCAAGTTTCTGGAAGACAAAGCCCCAGAAGTAGCTGACCCGCTCTCCTGGCTCCACTCTATCTGCCAGTCTGTTAGGGGCAAAAATTCCACTAACCCTTCAAACTCAACTTACCTTCCTGAAGACCATCTCAACCCCTACTTCTAGGCCATGACCATTCCTTTGCATCAATCACTGATACCTGAAAACACACTCTACATGGGATACCCAGTATCCATATCAGTCAGAGCAATATCTTCCTTGTCCATTACAAGAAAAGCTTCCTCCTACAGTATACAAAAACTAACATGGGGATCCAAAACTCATTTGTACAGGAGAATACACACAGGAATGTGCATGAGCACACAAATAAACAAACACATACATACACACACACACACTCACATACACACAAGCATCTATCAACTCTTTCCTATTAGACAGAGGAAGAACTGAAACTAAAATATCTCTGAATCAAGATATATGATAAATATTGATGAGTATATACACATTTGTTCTGGTGAAAATCAAAGGCACAGTTAGAAGTGATTATCTCCAGGGAACTGAAGGTCGGAAAAGAGTCTCTTTGCTTTCCCTAGTTTCCCCACTTTATGGCTCAACTTTTCCAACCTGTGAAATACACTTAGTAACATGTTCCATGTGGGTTTTATTTTCTTCTTGGTACTTCTGTGACTTTAAAAAGTCTCAATACTCTTAGCTTCATTAAAAATAAAATAATAAGCCAAATCAGAAATTATGTATATCATCTTAATTCTTCATCTTTCTTTTCCAAGTTCCTTTCCATCCAAGGAATTTAAATAGTTTCAATGATCTCATAAAGGCAAAGGAGATCAACAGAGACAGATGGTCTAAATGAAGTATCTGGAAGCCTGGACAAGATCCTGAAAATAGGAATGGATGTCCCCCTAGATTTCAAAGCTGCTACACAACAGGTGGTTACCAACTTCTGTACCACCATATTATAAAACTGCTTGTCAAATGAAACAGTTCATTATTCAACTGTTGAAGCAGTAAAATGTCACCCACCTATGATTCTATTATGAAGAAATTTTCCATATTTCAACAACTCATTTCATATAAATGTCTATAACTCTAGTAGCAAAAGATAATTGACAATATCTTAAATTGCATCAGTTGCTAATAGTAATGTAAATTGGGACATATCTAGTAGGTTGAAATAAGTTTATTATGATTTTATATAAACTTTATTTAATCATAAGAACTATATTAAATTTACAAATCAAAACATAAATTCTGTACATTTATATTTAAATTTATTTGAACATTTCTTCAGCATTTAAAGTCTCTGGGTTGGTGTAGTGGCTCAGTAGGTAGAGTTACCTGCATTGCTAAGCTGGACCATCTAAGTTTGAGACTTTAGAGCCACAAAAGAATAGGAGGAAAGTTGTTTTCTGATCCCCACATGTGTATTATGGCACATGCTGCCCATCTTTGACACAATATAAATAAACAAAAATGTAATTAAAAAATTTAAAAATTAGAGTTAAGAAGGAGTTGAGTTTTTTGATATAAACATTTTTTTCAAATAAACATGTATAGAATTTATAATTTGATTTGTAAATTTAGAAATGATGAATAAGTACTCTAAATCTATGACTTTTACTCATTTATTTACCTGTTCGGTACTGAAAGTTAGACCTTATCTTAGAGCTTCTCATTATCTTGTGGTCTGAAGAAAATATACAAAAGGACCTACAAGATCCCTGGGGAAGCACATGATTAACAGGAGGAACCTGTGTCTACAAGCTGTCCTCTAATAAATCACACAAACACACACATGTACACACACACATGCACGTACACATACACACATGTATGCTCACATTTGTGTGCATGCACACACACATCACATACACAGAGAAGTACATGGGCACACACACACACAAGATGCTTGCATGCAAATGTATACCCAAATAACCAAATGGAATTTTAAAAAATTAAAAAATAACACACAAGTTTCTTCTACACAGATGATCTACTTCCTTAAATATATTAACCAAAAATAAATAAATAAATAAATAAATAAATAAATAACTGAAATGAAACTGGCCTATCATAAAATATCCAAATAAAAACATGAAAGAAATCTAGCTATTGAAAACCTATGGGTTGAGGAAGTAAAGTATTATCAAATAGAAACCATAGAAATATATGTAAGTCCTTAAAAGTTGGATAAAGAAGGTATGTTTTGGGCTCTGATAGCATCTTTATTGCAATGTGACTAGATTTGGAATTACCTTCTGGGGCATGTCGGTGAAGGCTTCTCCATATATTAACTAGTAGGGAAGACCCACCCTGAATGTGAGTGACACTTTGTCCTGGACTAGAATCTCAGACTGAATAGAAAAGAAAGAGGGGAGAAGCCAACTGAGTTCTAGGACTCATCTCTCTCTGCTTCCTGACTGGATTCTCAATGCTTTCTCCCAAGGCTACCTGGATTCAGATGCCATGATCAATTGTCTCCCCTCAAACTGCTAAACAAACCAACCTCTTCATTTCTCAAGTTACTTTTGTCAGGTAATATGTCTCAACAATATATAACTAATGTGACAAGACTACTAGGCTTCTGGCAATGCTTTCAAAATCAGAGCCATGGAAGTTGCTGTCTTACAACAAGAATATGGCTAAAAAAACTGAAAGTCAAGAGTTATTGGATCTGTTGAAAACTAAGGCTACAGGACAAACCTCTTCCCCAAACTGGAGGTGAACTTGTATTCAAGGAAACACAGTGGCTCAGAAGAGGAGACATGTGGGGAAACCTTCAAGGATCCCCATGAGAGTTCACCCAACTTCCTACAGTGAAGAGTAGAGAAAAATCCACTTCTGCTTAGGAAGGGAAAATGTGTCTGTTTTGAAATATATTTAATGTGTTCTTCTCTAATAAACAAAGTACTAAGAATGAGGATGTGTTTGAGACACTTGCATGAAATGCCTTTCTGTTCATCATAAAATAATGTACAGTAATATGAGAATAAATTTTAAAACACCAACAACATAGTGAATTATTCAGATACCAACTTACTCAAGCCAATGAGCACAGTTTGAGTGGTGCAAGCCCAGGCTCTCTCCTGTTTACCTCTGTGTTGAAAAACCTGGTGTCACTTTTATGAATGAAATTTGAAAGATCTAATCAAATATCTCTACATTATAACCACAGTGACCTGGACTTGGCCCTATCCAAATTTATCCTAACAAAATAATGAATGTGAACAGAAGCATATTCACTGACAGTCAGAGATATTTATCAAAGTCCTGAATCTAATGATAAAAAAGCAGAAGACAGTTCCCACACCTAATAACAGTTTTGACAAATAAACTGTGACATGTATATCTGATGGGCTCCTAGCCATCATTTGAAATTCGGTGATGGGAGCTTCTTGCCTCTAAATGTTCATGATGTATTAACAAGTAAAAAAGGAAAATTGCCAAATATGATACCTATCATGACTCCATCTTTTTATTTACTTAAAGGCAAAGAAGAATTTGAGAAACTATATACCACATTGATATTAGTATTTAACTCTTGGTGGCTTGAGTTACAAAAAACTATTCATTTACTTCTTAGTACTATATATATTTTATTATTAAGTTTATATGTTCATTAAGATATGTGTAAAACATATATAAATATATATATACATATATACATATACATATATACACTGACTTACAAAAATACTAAATTATGGTTATTGTTGCAAATGCCACAAATATGAATTAATATTTCTAAGTCTTATTTTAATCTTAGCTGACTCAAAACTGTGCATATTTACAGAGTGAGGTGGAAGTTTTTTCAGAATCTATTTATATGCAGTGATCAAATAGGGTAATTAAGACCTCCTTTATCTTAAACATTAGGCAACTCATTGTAGCAAGAACAATAAAATCACCTCATATGGCTACTTTGAAATATGTATTGTGGTTAACTACAGTCACCTACTGTGCAATAAGATACCTCATTATTCTACTACATCAATGAAAATCTTTAGGCACAATTTCTCTGATAATTAAAAAGTAAGTAAAGCTATTATTCCATATAGGTAGATAATTTTTGATGGAGAAAGGAGAGACATTTTGTTAAGCAGTGTAACCACTAGTATGGTTCCCAAGCTCCTATAAATAAACACCCACCTATGCTTCTATTAGCAACCTAACGAAACTCATTGGGTCACAAACGGAAGGTCGAAAATGACAAATGAAAAGTTTCATTAGTATAATGGTATCTTTGCTGGTAACAGGTCAGAGGAGCCCAGAAGATTGTGAGTTGGATCCCAGACATTGGATGGTTTGCAGTTTGATTTTACTTTTCATTGTAACTATGTCCTGATATTTTTTTTCCCTCTTGAAGGAAGAAAGTATTTTAGTCGAGCCCACAGTTAAGAGACTTTTAATTATAAAACGATTGAATTTTAAAAGAGATTGGATATTTTAAAGAGATTGAAATTTTAATATGTAAGAATTTACATATTAAAGCTCTAAAATTAATCAATGGAATCAACATTTTTCCTGTTGGCACTAATGGCCAATAGAAAGCCATTTATTTCCAGGAAGCAGCTCAATCATGCAACAAATAGCTACTGCTATAGTAAGCTTGGTGTACAGTTTATTTAGAACAGACTTTGAAGAAAGAAAAGAACATTCATTTGTTTCAATACAACAATTTGATAGGAACAATGAGTCCACAGTTGAAAATATCAAGAGGATTATTAAAGCCCTTCATCAGTAATGTTTTGTTTAGGTGCAAATACTAAATGAGAATAATCTGAAGAAAGGAATGCAAAGAGATGCACTTCATGCAATAGACACTGTACTGAGAAACCCACCATGGCTTCCAGATTCTGATAGACAGAAAGGAGCCATGGATGGTCTTCTAAACAAGAAAGGAGCCATGGATGGTCTTCTAAACAAGAAACATAAGCCAGCCATATTACTAGGGTCTTGGGATTCAGAAGAGAATAGATACCTCAGTGGTTCATATTGACTGTCAACATGACAGGGTCCAGAATCACTCAAATACAAGCCTCTAGGCATATGCCTAAGGGACTTTCTATATTAAGTTAATTGTGTTGCAACAACTCACCCTACCTATGAGTAGCACAATGCCATGGCCTGGGGTATTGAAATAAATACAAAGGATCAAGTGAATTGAGCACTAGCACTTATTCCTTCCTGCTTTCTGACTATAAATACAATCTGACCAACTGCTTCAATTTCCCACTGCCCTAATTTCCTCACCATTGTGATTACAGTTTCAAACTCCCTTATGTTGCCTTTGCTGAGTATTTGTTGCAGTAATGAAAAACCAAACCAAAATATTCTCCCTTTTCTTACAGACCTCACAAACTCATAGAAAGAAGGGTGGGGACTGGAGAGATGGCACACTGTATAAGAGTGCTTGCTGGTCAGGCAAGAGAACCTGAATTTGAAACCCCAGGATACATGTAAAAGCCAAACATGGCCTCATGTGCCTGTAATACCAGAATTGAAGATGGTGAGATCCTGAGAACTTATTAGCCAACCAGGTTAGCTAAAGAGACATGTTTCAGGTCCAGTGAGAGACCACATCTTCAAAAATAAGACAGAGACCAACATAGGAAGATATCCATTGACCACCTTTGGCCTCTGCATGTGAATTCATGGGCACATTCACCATGTGGGCATAAAACACCAATACACACACACACACACACACACATACACACACACACAGAGGGGGAGGAGACAGAGACAGACAGAGAGACCGAGACAGACAGAGACAGACAGAGACAGAGCATAGCCTTACATGTTCCTATATGTGTGTATCAGCTCAATATAGGTAAAGATATTTTACATATCAGCAAGAACATAAAGAGCCTTAAGAATGAGCAGGCTGTGTCCAAGGACTTCTCAGTGTTCCTTCTTTAAAATGTATTGTGGGAGGAGGGATGTGATGATAGGTAGGCACTGACGTTAGACTCAGGCCAGACTGCTATATATTCTGATTTCATTCCATAATCAAGAACTAGGCCATCCATCAGCTGGACAGCCAAAAGAACAAAATAAAGGAATCTCCCCTTTATTCCTTTATGATACTACCTATGTTCCCAGTACAATATATCCCATGTAACATGTTGTAATGTTTAATATTTATTGTCAAATTGATAGGATACAGAGGGTACAGACTATGACAGTTTAAGTACTTGTGTAATTTTTGGCCATTCTTTCTGTTACTTGTGATGAGATTGAAATATGAGCTCCCAACTATCAGTGTCTAGCTAGAGTCACCATGTGGTCATGGTGTCATGACATGATATTGCTACCATGCTACCCATGATGATGGATCCTAATCTTCTGAAACCACAAGCTGAAATAAACTCTTTCATGTATTGGTTGCCTTGGTCTTGGTGTTTTATTATAGTCAGAGGTAAGTAACTTATACTTGCCCCATGTTACATCCTGAATTGGCTTTTGTCTTCTTGTGACTTCTCAACACAATGTAAGAAAGTCTGATCTTCTATTCCCAATTCTACCCACTTAGTTGTAATTTACAACTTGTTCCAAGGTCTTTGCTTCCACTTAAATTAAAATTTTGCAACAAAATAATTCCTTGTAATTTTCCAGTGGAAGAGGAAAAAAAAGCCCCAGTCTAACTGTATTACAGTGATATTTTGTTCTTCATATTCCATGGCAGGAGTAGCTGGATATTCAAGGAAATGGCATTAGTAAAAATTAATGATTGGTACATGTAAGTGTGGACAGAATTAATCCTTTTGGGCATAAAGGGGCCACCAGTGTATCTCAGGAAGGAAAAATGGGGTCTACATAAAACAGAAGAGGGAAAAGCAGATGCTGCTATGGAGACTTAAGCCGGAGCATTGAAGAAGAAAAGTATGATGGTTAATACTCACTGCCAAATTGACAATAGCTACACATAGAATATGCACTAAGTAAGCAAGGCTTATGGAAAATCATCTGAAGTCAAATGTTAGTATTCATTCCTGCTCCCTCCATTCAATTTTTCCAGTGGAGGGAGTTTAAACCCTACCCTATGTGAGGTTCATTTTAAGGAGTTGAAGGAGTTTAGCAGGGGTCTCTGTAATCCTTACAGGCATTAGAGAATCAAGTCACAGGAAAAAAGAAGGTTGTTCAATTCAAAACAGTTAAGTAGCCAATGTTAGTTCAAACTTCAGGAGTCTAACCTTGAATTGCTTATTTCAGACATATTTAAATGTAGGACAATCTGTTGAAAACCATTCTTGTGACATCTAACTCATGTGCAAACTAAAGCATACCTAAATCTCTTTGATATCTCTTTGATTAAAACAAAGTATTTTCATTTAAACTCTTTGTAAAGTATGCATGACATCTTCCATAAAGATGAGTTCTACAGATTGACTGAGAAAAAACACATTTATGAAAATGGGTCTGGAGAACAGTCAGTACCAGAAAGTCTTTGACCACACAGATTGCACAAAGATCCTTTGGCTGATTCATGCCATCCTTCTGGGCATAGACCAAATTTTACATTCCTTCCCTTCGAAGAACAGTCCTGTGTACTACTTAACATTTCAGGATCCCCAAGTGTTTGTCTGTGAGCACAAAGACTTTCATGTCCCTTACAGTGTTTCCCATTTCCCTTAGGCACTGAAATGTTCTAACACAGTGAGGTTTCACATGCCTAGAAAGCAAAAGCGAAAAGTCCTGTGTAAAGTAAGAAATAGGAAGATGTAAATTTAGTAGAAAACATGAATATCTACAAAGGGCCTACCTCACTCACCTGGTCTCCTTGGATCCCAGGCTCATAGGCACCCTGTGCCTTGTGGGTCAGGAAAGAAAGGGAAGTTTTTCTTGCCTCTATACTCCTCTGATAACTTTGTCCCCTCTAACCTCACAGTTTCCAGAATTAACTTTATTTCTAAGAAGCAGGTATATGGCTAGTGTCTAATCAATGTTTGTCTGATTTCCAAATGCAGATGTATTTATTGTGTTGCTTTTCTCTTGCTACATACATTACTTATCAATGTTCTTCTTCTAGGAAAAACAACAAATAGCTCTGAGACAATGCTGTCTGTAGGGTGCTCATCTCCTACCCTATGAGACTCAATATGTCTTTTGAGAAGAATGATCTGGAAATATGTTAACCTGACTACATTCTCCTTCTGTGGGGTCCCAGATAGTTGCTGAAATTAACAAAGATATCACTGTGTAGAAGTAGAGGAAGGGTCATAGCACCCCTGAAACCTTGAATAAAGGTGAAGCTTATGGTGTGTGTCCTGCCAAACATCTTTTGCCATCTAGAATGTTTATACAAACTATGGGTTACATGTAACTCAAAGTAGCTATGAATGGCACCCAACCAAAAGGAAACATTGAGTCTATTTTGTGTGTTTTTTTGTGGCACCATTTTTTTTGTATATTTTATTTATTTACATTTTAGATGCCATACCCTTTCCCCATTTTCTCTCCCTAAAATGCCCTATCACATCTCCCCTCCTCCTTTTTACTTTTATACAGTTTTAATTACATTCAAGTATTAAGGTCAATTCTAGGTTAAGGGACTAGCAATACAATAGATGCAAATAGTCAAGGAACAAGCAAGACAATAAACACAAATAGTCAAAGAAAAATCAAGTCAATAAACAAAATTCTGTGAACACTCCCATGATCACTGTTTCTAAGGGCTTATCGGAATGACCAATATATCTGAGCCAACTTCCCTGTCCTGGTCCAAAGTCATTTTCATGTCTGAAGCCTACTTCCTTGTTCTAGCCTAATATTTAGATTGCTGACTGAAATTACATCCTTGATCTAAGATTTAGATTCATGCCTGAAATTACTTCTTTGCTCTAGCCTAATGTCAGAGTTGACATTAATGTTGAAGCCCACTTCTCCATTTTTTTAATAGAATATCTTTTATCAATTTCAATAGAACATCTTTTAACAATTTCATACATGTAAACAATGTATCTTGATCATATCTACCCACAAGTCTCTGGCATCCCTTCCTCTAGGAATCTACAACATGTCCCTATCCCAAAGTCATGTATTCTCCCCCTTTTTTAATCCCACTTCATCTAATAATTGCTGCATGGTAGAATGTTGACTGATCTTGATGGCTTGATCTTGTTCATATTTTATGCAGGTCACTACAGCTGCAGTAAATTCAGTGGCACAATGGCTATGTCCTGTTTAGAAGATAACATTTCATAACATTCCTCCTCATTCTCTGGTTCTCACATTCTTTCTACATCTTCTGAACTGTTCCATGAGCCTTGAGAGAATGGCTGCTATACATTTCCTATTTAGAGTGTGTCACATTTTTGTTTCAGGACACATTTTAAAGGTGATGTGAGAAATAGACTTCCTTGTCAATGCAGCAGAAAGCTTAAAAGTCAGAATTATCCTAGGGAAATCTTTCACTGCCTCTGCTCTATTGTGTCATTAACTTACATGATAATTTTTAAGAATCAGGCAACCAATTCTCTGGTTTCCATTCTTAATTTTTGCATGGTAATTGGGCTGGTTAGGCTTTTTTTTTTTATCTTGATACAAGCTAGGATGATCTAGGTAAAAGGAGTTTCAGTTGGGAAAATGTCTCCTCAAGGCAAGATTGACCTGTAGGTAAGCATCTGGGGACATTTTCTTGATGAGTAATTGATGGCAGAGGACACAACCTGCTTACAAAAGTGCCATCCATGGGTTGGTGGACCTGAGATGTATAAGAATGCAAGCTGAGGGAAGCATGGAGAGAAACCCAGTAAACAGCATTTCTCCTTGGCTTCAGCTTAAGACCTGTCTCTAAGTTTCTGTTGTACTTTAGCTCCCATGCTGTCATCCCTCAGTGATGCACTGATACCTAGAAGAGTAAATGAAATAAACCAGTTGCTTCAGGTCATGGTGTTTTATCATAGCAATTGACATTAAAACTATGACAGACTTAATTTTAGTTATAGTTTCTATTGCTACAACAAAACACCATGACTCAAAAGCAAGTTAAGGAGGAAAGGGTTTATTAGGTTACAGTTCCACAGCACTGTTTGCCATTGAAGGAAGTCAGGACAAAAACTCAAACAGGGTAGGATCCTGGAAGCAAGAGCTGTTGTAGAGGATACGGGTGGAGAGGTACTGCTTACTGGCTTGCTTCCCTGGCTTGTTCAGCCTTCTTTCTTATAGAACCTAGAATTAACAGCCCAGGGATGGGCTAAGCCCTACACTGTTGGTCAGTAGTTGAGAAAATGCCTTGCAACTGGATCTCATGGAGGCATTTTCTCAACTGAGACTCCTTTCTCTGTGATAACTTTAGCTTGTGTAAAGTTAACACAAAATTATCCAATGCATATTATGATGAGAAATTTTTAAGTCAAATAAACCATTTTTTCCCTTGGGTTGTTTTTCATAGTCTTTATCAAGGCATGATTAAGCAAACTAGAACAGTGGTCTTTCATTGCCTTCAAGTCTTGAAATGAAAGTGATGGGCTAGGAAGAAAGTTCAGTTGCTAAGGTGCTTTCCACAAAGGCATGAAGACTTAGACTAACATGCCAGAACCTTTTAAAAATGTTTCATGTGGTGGCCTGTACTTAAGTTCCCAGAACTGGGATTGTAGACAGGAGGATCCCTAAAGTTTTCTGACCACCACACTTGGCCAAATCTGCAAGCCAAGGACCAATGAGAAGTCTTGGAACTGAAATTAAGGTGGATAATATCTCAGGTAGATATTGGAAGGATGACATCTGGCCTCCACGTACAAGCATGTAAAAATACATACACATGTACAAACACAAACATATACACACATAAAAACTAGGCTATATGTTATTATTAATATTTTATCCTATAATTTCAGAAAGGATTTGGAGCCACTAATGTGTTCCACAATACACAAAACTCTGAGGATTTGTGACAGCTTACTAAACAAGCATACTTAGAGACTTACCATAATCATATAATATTTTTTTAAAATCTAAGCAAGAAAACAATTAGAAGAATGTCATAACAATACCAGGGAAACAATTGTTTATTGTTTATTGTTATAAACATCAGCCTGCCAACTGCCAATTTAGCACTGTATTCCTTGGCAGTCAAAATGAGAATAGATTATGTATGAATTATTCAATTAACCTAGTCTATGATAAAATGTTTTAACAGTGCTCAAATAAAATAAAGTTATAGTGCACAGATTGAAAAAGATGCCCTGCTCAGATTTTCTTATGCTGGACACTTACAGAAGAATAGAAATAAATATGAGAAAGTTTTCATATTAAACACATACTTGATCTCAGTGGAAACAGTTCCTAAGAGACCATAAACGTTTGATGCTATAGTTCAGTCCTGAGAATATTATCTCAGCATCTTCAGTTTTATAAACTACGTGTCTTAAAGCACGAGAAACATCATGGTTCTCATAGTGCAAGAGGATGAGATGGCCAAGATAAGGCAACAGTTTTAGTATCTGATGAGGTCCTGTGTCCGCATTCAAAAACGGCCATTTCCTCTCTAGTTCCCCATATAGAGCAAGGATCTCCCTGTGATCTCCCATTAACTATTACTCAGCTATTAAAAACAAACAATTTCAGAAATTTTTAGGTAAATGGATGAAACTAGAAAATATCATCCTGAGTGAGGTAGCCCAATCACAAAAGAACACACATGGTATTCACTCACTGATTATTGGATATTAGCCCAGAAGCTTGAAATACTCAAGATTCAACTCACAGACCACATGAAGATCATGAAGAAGGAAGACCAAGTCGGGGTGCTTTGGTCCTTCTTAGAAGGAATAACAAAATACTCAAGGGAGCAAATATGGAGACAAAGTGTGGGACAGAAACTGAAGGAGGGGCTGTCTGGAGACCATTCCACCTGGGTATCCTTCCCATGTGCAGTCACCAAAGGCAGACGCTGATGTGGGTGTCAGGAAGTGTATGCTGACAGGAGCCTGATATGGCTCTCTCCTTAGAGGTCTGCCAGAGCATGACATATTCAGAGGCAGATGCTCACAGCTAACCATTGAGCTGATCAAGGGGTCCCCAATGGAGGAGTAAAAGACTGAAGGAGTTGAAAGGGTTTGTGGCCCCATGAGTAGAGCAACAATACCAACCAACCAGAGCTCCCAGGGTTTAAACCGCCAGCCTCGGAGCACTTAGGGAGGTACCCATGGCTCCAGCTGTATATGTAAGGGAGGATAGCCCTGTCAGGCATAGGTGGGAGAGGAGATCCTTGGTCCCATGAAGTCTGGACACTGTGTGTGGGGGAACTCGAGGGTGGGGAGGTGGGAGTGGGGGGTCGGTGAGGGCACATCCTCATAGGAGCAGGAGGAGGGGTGTTTGGATAGGGGGTTCCTGGGCGGGGGTGGGGAATGGGGTAAGGGGGTAACATGAGAAATATAAATAAAATACCCAATAAAAATAATTTTTAAAATTAAATAAATAAATAATCAAGGACTCTGTCTCTTGACTCCTCACTTACCAAAGCCTCTACCTTATAAAACCATCACTTTGATGACTAGTTCTCAACAAATGAGGTTGTGTGTGTGTGTGTGTGTGTGTGTGTGTGTGTAGGTACACATGTGTAGGTGGGTATGTGTGTATAACTGGAGGCAAGACCCCAACCTCAGTTGTTATCCTTCAGGTATTGTCCATCTTATTTTTGTGAGGTAGAATATCTCAGTGCCTGAAACGCATCATCTATGATAGCCTGGGTGGACAAGAAGCCCCAAAGGTTTGTATGGCTCTGCTTCTCCAGCTCTGGGATTACAAATATATGTCACAATAGTCAGAATTTTTAGCATTACAGAGGTCTAGGAATGGAACTCAGGTTCTTTTGCTTGTAATAAGACAAATGATTATCAATTAAACTATTTTACCCATCCAAAATTATAAATTTTGAAAAGGATACAACATTCAACCATTTGCATATATAATCCAAATAGACAGACATCCTGCAAATGAAGGACCACCTGCTTTGTCCATGATGAGATCACTTTACACTCTGATCGTGCTAGAACTTTCTCTTATATGACATCATCCTTTGATCATGCTAAACTTTCCTTAGCATGGGGATCTGAAATGGAATGGACAGTAGTGTTTAGAACAACATTTATTCTAGAAGGATAATTCTGTTAGACTCAGAACTTCTCATCTACAGAGAGAATAATGAATGACTCGCTAGTGCTTGGTTCTTTCAGCCCCCTCAAAAGGAGACACTTGTGACCAAATTTGTTTTAATTAGCGAGGAGGTAAATGTCAAATATGACCAAAAAGTGCTACCGAATGCCAGCAGTAACAGCTGCCTGGAGGAGGCAAAGAGATCTGGGGCAGCTTATGGCCAGCAGATTTCATTGCCCAGTGTATTATGTATGGACTAAACTCAGTCCCAGGGACTATGCTGATCTTCAGTGACAGGTGTCTGGACATAATCCTCAGAATTCTTTCTCCATGGCATATGCTCATGGTGCCCACCTGCTGGGATGGCATGTCGCCTGCCATGGCAAATACGTTCCATCCACTTGTCTCTGGCATCCAAGCCCAGATTGAATAGAAAGAAGCAGAAGTGTGGCCCTTGTCATGCAAATTAATTACTCTAGTATCCAGAGCCCACATGAGACTCTTGCCAATGACAAGCAGTGATTCCAAATGGCATCAACCTCCTCTACAGCCTGAACCAAAGAAATAGTCAGAATATAGCAACTGCAGGGCCTTTCAGAGAATTTGACTCATTTCGGGGCGGGGGGGGGGGGGTGATGACATGTAAGAGATGTATAGTTTTCTTTACAGGTTGGGTGAAACACAACATGAAACATTGATAGAGGTCCAGACCCTCATATTCAACAGATCAGCAGATCTGGTTGATAGGCTGTGAACAAGATGGGTCCACTGATACCAGGATTCAGTAAGAGATGCCAAAGGGAGCCCTGTGCATGATGGTTCCTTACATCAGAGTCTGGAAACATCTTTGTTTGAACAGTCTTGTAAACGAGTAAGATTGTAGATGTTATCATCCACATATTTCATGACCCTCTGCAGACTTCTACTGTATAGTAAGAACTTATAGGCCCTTATCCTAATTACTAAATAAAATATTTTATTGTATATATGTATAATTCTCACTCTGGAGAGGAAGAGAGGCAGATTACTGGGGTTCATTGGCCAGCTAATTGTCCACTTGATATGCTTCAGTGAGAGATTCTGTCTAAAAAATCAAGGTAGACAGTACCTAAAAAATGATACCCAAGGTTGTTGTCTGGCTTTTACACATGTACATATGCATGAAAATAATAATTCTTTTAAAACTTCATTAAACAGGGATTTCTTAACTAGAGAAGATATAAGCATGAAATTTATGCATTGGTCTATGGGATGTCTAATTTGTTTCCAGATTCTGGCTTTTATGAGTAAACCTGCTTGTGAACATATTTGAGCAGGTGTCTTTGTGGTTTATTGGGACATCTTTTGGGTATACGCCTAGGAGTGGTATAGCTGAATCTTGAGATAAAGCTATTTCCATTGATTTCCACAGTGGTTCTACTAATTTGTTTTCCCTCTAGCAATGACATAGCATCCTCCTTGTTCCACATTGCTGCCATCATATGCTGTCACTTGAATTTTTGATCTTAGCAATTCTGATGAATATAAGATGGAATATCAGAGTCATTTTAATTTGCATTTCACTGATTACCAAAGATATTGAACATTATCTTAAAGAGTTTCTCAGCCATCAGAGATTCCTCTGTTGAGAAATTTCTGCTTAGCTCTGTCCTTCATTTTCAAAATTGGGTTAGTTTGTTTGTTGATGTTTAATTTCTTGAGTTTTTTAAAACATATTTTGGATATTAGCCCTCTCTCAGATATAGGGTTGTAAAGATGATTTTGCATTCTGTGAACTGCCATTTTGTCCTACTGAGGGTATCATTAGTCTTGCAGAAGCTTTTGTGTTTGATGAAGTTCTACTTACTAGTTTTTCACTTTAGCATATTAGCTGTTGTTGGTCACCTCAGGGAACTTTCTCCTGGTCCAGTGTATTCAAGACCATTTCCACTCTCTATTCTACTACATTTACTATATCCTGTATTATATCGAAGCCTTTGATTCATGCGGATGTGAGTTTTGTTTTTTTTTTTAAGCTTTAAAATGACTTTATTTTTTTTTATTGGATGTTTTATTTACATTTCCTATGTTGTCCCCTTACCCCATCCCCCACCCACCCCGGAACCCCCAATCCCCTCACCCCTCCTCCTTCTTCTCTGTGGATGTAACCTCTATCTACTCCCCCCCACTCCCATCTCCCCACCCTCAAAATTCCCACCCCCTGGGGCATCCAGCCTTCATGAGGTCAAGGTTCTCTTCTTCCACCTATGCCCAGCAGGGCCCTCCACTCTTACATATTCAGTTGAAGCCCTGGATCCCCCCCCTAAGTGCTCCCAGGCTGGTGGTTTAGACCCTGGGAGCTGTGGTTGGTTGGTATTATTGTTCTCCTCATGGTGCTGCAAATCCTTTCAGCTCCTTCAGTCTTCACTCTAACTCCTCTATTGAGAAACCCATGATCAGTTCAATGGCTAGTTGTGAGCATCTGCCTCTGAATATGTCAGACTCTTGAAGACCTCTGAGGAGACATCCATATCAGGCTCTTATCAGCATGCACTTCCTGACTTCCACATCAGCATCTAACTTTGGTGACTGCACATGGGATGGATACTCAGGTGGAAAGGTCTTCAGACGGCCCCTCCTTCAGTTTTTGTCCCTCGCTTTGTCTCCATATTTGCTCCCTTGAGTATTTTGTTGCTCCTTCTAAGAAGGACCGAATCACCCCCACTTGGTCTTCCTTCTTTATGGGCTTCATGTGGCCTGTGAGTTGCATCTTGTTTTGTTCAGGGTGATAAATAAGAATCTTCTTGCTTTCTTTCACAGGCAGCTATGCTTTTAAATTAGCATCAATTTTTGAAAATGCTTTCTTTTATCTACTGTATGATTTTGGCTTTGACATCAAAAATCAACTGTGCTAGGCATATGGGTTTATTTCTGGGTCTTCAATTCAATTTCATTAATCAACCTGCCAATTTTTATGCCAATATCATGCAGATTTTATTTCTATTGAATTACTATTGATCTGTAGTACAACTTGAGATCAGGAATCATGATAGCTCCAAAAATTCTTTTACTGTACATGAATGCTTTAAATATCTTGGGTGTTTTGCTTTTCTATATGAAGTTGAGAAGTGCCCTGTCAAGATCTATAAAGACTTGTGTTGGAATTTTGATGGAAATTGCATTGAATATGTAGATTGTTTTAGTAAGATGGCCATTTTCACTATGTTAATCTTACAGATACATGAGAATTGGAGATCATTCTATCTCCTGTGTCTTCCTTCATTTCTTTTTTGAGAAACTTGATATTCTTGTCATGCACATCTTTCACTTCCATGGTTAGATTTACACCAAGATATTGTATGTTGTTTGTGGCATTGTAAAGGCACAATATAAAAAATATGCTTTCTCATCCTGTTTATAATTTGTATAAAGGACAGCTTCTGTTTGTTGTTGTTGTTGATGATGATGATGTTTTGTTTTGTTTCTTTTTTTTGTTTGTTTTTTGTTTGTAGTTGATTGTGTATCCAACTATAAAAATGAAGGGTATATCAGCAAGAACAATTCTCTAGTAGAATTTTGGGGGTTACATAAATTTACATAAACTAGTATATTGTATGTGAATAGTGATACCTTTGACTTCTACCTTTCCAGTTTGTATTCACATTATCTCATTTACTACTCTAATTGTTTTTGCTAGAACTTTAAGTAATATGTTGAATCAATACAGAGCGCATGTAGCCTTGATTTGTCCCTGTTTTTAGTGGAATTGCTTTAATTTTATCTACATTTAATTTGATGTTGGCTATTGGCTTGCCATATATTGTCTTTTTATGTTTTGATATTGTTTTTGTATATCTGAGTCTTGAAGACTTTTAACATGAAAGGGTATTGAATTTGTCAAAGAATTTTTGATCATCTAATGTGATGATCATGTAGGTTTTTCCTTTCAGTTTGCTTCTATAGTAAAATATTTTGGAGGATTTTTATATATTGAGCCATCACTGAATCCCTAGGGTAAAACCTATTTGATCATCATGGATGATTTTTTAAAATGTGTTCTTGGATATGTCAAATATTACTACATCAATGCTCATTAGGGATATTGGACTGAAATTCTCTTTTTGTGTTGTTGAGTCTTTATTTGGTTTAGGTATCATAGTGACTGTGGCCTTATGGAATGAGTTTGACAATGTTCTTTCTGTTTCTATTTGTTGATATTAGATAATCTATGAAAATCTAGTACAATTCTGCATTAAAACCAGCCTTCCATGTGCTTTTTTTTTGCTTGAGGAACTTTTAAATACAGTTTCTATTTCCTTAGGGGGTCATAGGATTATTTATGTTGTTTGCCTAATTTACCTTTGGTTAGTGGTATCTATCAAGAAGATCATCCATTTTGTTTACATTCTTCTATTTTGTGAAGTACACACTTTTTCTAATTATTTTTTCTAATTATTTAGATTTCCTCACTGTCTATTTTTATGGCTCTCTTTTCATATCTGATTTTGTTGATTTGGATGATGTCTTACTGATCTTTTGTTAGTTTGGTTAAGGGTTTGTCTATCTTGCTGATTTTCTCAAAGAACCACCTCTAGGTTTGGTTCATTCTTTGAATTATTCTCCTTCTTTCTGATTAATCGATTTCAGCCATGAATTTGATTATTCCCTATCATCTAATACTCTTGGGAAAGTTTCTTCATTTTATTCTAGGACTTTCATGTGTGCTGTTAATTTGCTAATATGAAATCTCTCTAATTTCTTCATGAAAGCACTTTATGCTATGAACATTTCTCTTAGCATTGCTTTCATTGTATCCCATAAGTTCTGTTATGTTGTGCTCTCATTTCCATTGAATTTAGAAAGTTTTTAATTTCTTTTTTATTTCCCTTCTGACCCAGTGCTCATTGAGTAGACAATTGTTAATTTCCATGTTTTTTTCTGTTGTTATTGAATTCTGGCTTTAATTTATGGTGATCTGATGAGAAATCAGGGATTATTTCATATGCATTGTATCTATTGAGACTTCCTTTGTGACTGGCTATATTACCAATATTAGAGAAGATTCTGAGAGATACTGAGAATTAGATATATTCTTTTGTGTTTAGGTTAAATGTTCTATAGGTTACGTCCATTTGACTAATAACCTCTTTTAGTTGTCCTGTTTCTGTATAGTTTCTGTCTCCATGTCCTGTCCATTGGTGGAAGTTGGGCCTTGAACTCTCCTGCTATTAATGTGTGGAGTTCAATGTGTGATTTAAACTTCAGTAATGTGTCTTTATGAATGTTGATTTCTTTGCATTTGGGACATCAATGTTCAGAATTGAAATGTGATCTTGCTGCATTTATCCTATTATAAGTATGAAATGATCTTTCCTATCTCTTTTGATTAAATTTAGTTGAAAGTCTATTTTAATTGATATTAGGATTGCTACTCCAGCTTACTTCTTAAATCCCATTGAATGAAATATCTTTTTCCAGCCCATATTTTTGCAATGTCTACATTTGTTTCTGAGGTGTGTTTCTTGAATGCAACATAATTATGGATCCTGTTTTCACACCAATTCTGTTATCCTGTGTCTTTTAATCTAGTACATTGATGTTGAGAGATATTAAGAACAAGCATTGTTATTTCCTATTATTTTGATGCTGTTGGGGTCTGTGTGTGTGTGTGTGTGTGTGTGTGTGTGTGTGTGTTTTAGTACTTTTGATTTGCTGGTGTGGGGGTATTTATTTCCTGTGGGATTTTTGTTTCTTTGAGTATAGTTAGCCTCTGTTGATTAGAAATTTTCTTTTAGTATCCTCTGTAAACCTGGTTTTATGGATAGAAAATGTTTAAATTTTGTTTTATCATGGAATATCTTGTTTTATTCATATATTGTGAATGAAATTTTGGGTGATTATGATAGTCTGGGTTGGTATATGTGGTCTCTTAGAGTCTACAAGATTTTAACTCAGGCCTTCCTGGCTTTTAGAGTCTCTGTTGAGAAGTCAGATATAATTCTGACAAGTCTGCCTTTATTTATTATTTGGCATTTTTGCCTTACAGTTTTTAGTATTCATTTTTCGGTACATTTATTGCTTTGATTATTATGTGGCAGGAGGATTCTCTTTTTGGTCCAATCTATTTGATGTTCTGTAAGCTTCTTGTATGTTTATAGACATATCTTTACTTAGGTTGGAATATTTTCTATGATTATGATGAAAATATTTTATGGACTTTGTAGAAGGAATATTCTCTTCTTTTACTATTCTTAGATTTTGTTGTATTCATTTTTATTAATAAATCACAGCACGGGACTGGTACTCACCTCAGTGGTTTATGTTTCTGAATGAAAGACTCACATACCCTCTTTTTATTTTAAAATGCCTTAAGGAACACAAAAACAGACAGATTGTCTAACTTCTATCCTGCTAGAATTTGCCTTCCACCAATAATTCTGAATTACTATTCACTAATTTTATGTTTTATCTTGGCTTCTGTGGACACATTTTGTGGTGCCCTCTGGGTCATACTTCCTTGGTCCAGAGCCCAGGAAGTTCTCCTTGCTTGTCTAACCCACTGTGGTCTCTGTCTCTCATCTCTACACACTCTCTTAAAGCAGATCCCTTTCTTCCTCTCCTCTGAGTCTCAAGCCCAGGAATCCTAAAACCTGACCTCTGTCTGTCTTCCCTAGCTATTAGCTGCAGGCATCTTTATTTACTAATTTGAACCAACTAGGGGCAGGTGAGCAGCCTCTCCCATGCAAATACTTTTTGGGGAACATAGTTTGGATTTGCAAAACTAGCAGGTGCAGGTTTGTTTTTCTTCTAGGGCCACAGACTTCTTGGATATTTTGTGTTGTGAACTTGTTAGATTTCCCATTTTTTTTTTTGATTGACGTATCAATTTCTTTAGCTGTACCTTCTATATCTGAGAATCTCTTTTCCATCTCTTGTATTTTGTTGATGATGCTTGCATCCGATTTACTGTTCTCTTCCTTTGGATTTCCATCAACAGAATTCCCTCACTTGGTGTTTTGTTTATATCTTCTATTTCCATTTTAAGTTCTTGGACAGTGTTATACATTTTACTTTACTCTTTGGTTTTATTTTTCTGTAATTATTTAAGGGATCTATATATTCCCTTTTATAAGGCCTTCATCATCATTAAAAGATTGGATTTAAGGTCATCTTTTTGAACTTCAGCTGTGTTAGGATATCCAAGCCTTGTTGTAGCAACATAGCAAAGGCTGTGTGGCCTTGGAAGTCAGGTAAACTAGAATTGATCCTGATCTGGCCTTTTCCACCTGAAAAACCTTGATTTCTTTTTCTGGATGTGATGGTTTACATAAGTAGTACTATTAGGATATGAGGCCTTTTTGAAATAGCTGTGGCCTTGTTGGAGTGGGTGTATTACATTTGGTGAGGGCTTTAAAACCTCATCCTAGCTTCCTGGAAACCAGTCTTCTCCTAGCACACTTCAGATGTAGATATAGAACTCCCAGCTCCTCCTGAACCATGCATGTCTGGATACTGCTGTGATGATACTGGACTGAACCTCTAAACCTGTAAGCCAGCTCCAATTAAATACTGTTCTTATAAGTGTTGTCTCAGTCATGGTGTCTGCTCACAGACATAAAAGTCTAAGACAGAAGTTGTTACCAGAGACTTGGGCATTGCTGTGACAGGCCTGATCATGCTTTTGTTTAGAAGAATATGGATTTAGAGACTTTGGATTTGGAAATCAGTGGAATCATTTAAGTGGAGTTTAATGAGCTCTCCTAGTAGGCATATGGAAGACTGTGCTACTGAGAGTTATTTGAATTGTACAGACCTGGCACGAGATGTTTCAATGGAGAAGAATTTCAGTATGTGGCATAAAGAGTGGTTTTGTGGAATTTTGGAGAAGATTGTGGCTGCTTTTTGCCATTGTCCAAAGAGCTTGCCTGAGGCTAATGCAGAAGGATTTAGATTAATTGCTTTGAAAAAAAGACATTGCAAAGCAGCCTAGTATAAATTCTGTTGTATGGTTACTAAAGTTCACTCTTATGAAGAACATTTTAATGAAAAGGAGCAAGTTGAGAAAGGAAAAATACAAAATATATGGTTCAAGTGTTAAAGGGGCATCAGAAAGTAGAATGGACCTGAATCCTTTGTTCTAGGAGATAACAGATTAAGGGAGTGGGATTTTGGGGCAAGATCCCACCCAGCTAAGTTTAGGTCCAGACATGGTGGTACATACCTTTAATCCCAGGAGACAGAAATATGCAGATCTTTCAATTCAAGGTCAATCTACAAAGCAAGTCTCAGCACAACTAAGCTTAAGCAGTGAAGGAGCTGAAAAACAGAAAGATGGTGATAATGTAATATAACAAGGGGGCCATAGTCTAGCTCAAGCAAGCAGCAGAACTTGGCAGCTTCCGCCATATGGTTCTGACTTTAGAGTTAAAAACAGAAAGGACTTCTGGGACAATTGATGCTGGTTACCTGGAGCTAAGAAATTAATAGTGATTAAGAATAGACCAGCATCACTGAGGTGAATATATTTGAGAAGTATTTTCTGAGAGCAGAATGAAGCTGTGTTTCAAAGATAGCAAAGATCGCACCCCATGCAGCAACTGGGCATGGTAATGTGTAAGAATTAAACAGGTAGTACTGGTTTTGCAGGTATGAAGTGGTTATCGAGAGCAGCTGAGACTTGGCACTGTGAAAGGACATGAAAGGTGAAGGTGTAGCCTCAGATTCAGCAGATTCCCCAGAACTGAAAGTGTCATGAAAAGAATGTAAGGTTTAGCACCATGAAGAGAGCCTACAAGAGGTTCTTGGTGAAGCCTAGCTGCAGTGGGAAACCCCAGTGTATTAGTGTATGCCAGTACCATAGGTTGATCACCAGGAAGAGCAGGAACAGTGGAATGGAATCCACCAGAGCCTAGAATGCTAAAGAAGGCAGAGCTGGAGAGGTGATTCAAGTCCTTTGGAGAAGCCCAGAAGATCCTATGTGGATCCCTGACATTGAAACAAGAATCTGTGACATTGAAGTAGACTTAGAGACCATAAAATGTTAAAGATGGCAGAGCCGTGGCATACTTGCCTATGAAATCTCCAAACAGGGAGTGAAACTAGCCCAGAAGAAAGAAGTTTGTTGCAGTCAACAAAGATGAAAATAGAGTGATGAGCTGAAGACCACTTTTACATTCGACATGGCGATGTAGAGTTTGGAGTTTGGCCACCTGGTTTCCTGTCTTGCTTTGGGGATTACAGTTAAATAACTGGATGAATCTCAGAAAAGACTTTGAGCTTTTGATTCTAACATAGTTGAGCCTATGACTCTATAGCTCCAAAGACTATGGGAACTTCAGAAGTTGGACTGAATGTACGTTTTGATTATGCTTTGGCTAGGAATGGCCCTATAGACTCATCTGTTTGAACAGGCCTGTGGGTGACAGGGAGTGGACTATGATGGTTTGTATATGCTTGGTACATGGAGTAGCAATATTAAAATGCAAGACCTTGTTGAAATATGTGTGGGCTTGTTGGAGTATGTGTCTAACAGTGGACAGCACCCCATGCTTCAAGGATGAAGATCCTCATCCTTGATGTCTAAAAGCCAGTCTTCTCCCAGTAGCCTTCAGAGGAAGATGTAGAACTCTCAGGTCTTTTTGCACCATAGGTGACTAGGTGCTGCCATCCTCTTGCCTTCCTGATACTGAAATCAACTTCTAAATCTGTAATCCAGGCCCAATGAAATATTGTTCTTTAAAAGTTACCTTGGACATGTTGTCTGTTCTCACAAGTAAAATCCTAACTAAGACACTCATTTTCTCTGCACATCTATGTTTTTTGTTAAATTAGGATAATGTCAGTGCACAGATTTCATAGGGATTAAACATGTTTGTACAATGCTGAAGTAGGCAGTGGGTGGAAATTACTTCATTTTAAAAATGTTCAGCAGTTTGTGTGTGTGTGTGCGTGTGTGTGTGTGTGTGTGTGTGTGCATGCATGCCATGCACATGCATGAGCCTAAATTCACATGCATAAGCATAAACACAAATGATGCCAATGTCATAAACGGGGCACTATATCCCCTAGAGCTGATGTTACATGTGGTTGTGAGCAGTTGGACATTAGTGATAAAAAATGAACTCAAATTTTCTGCTAGGGCAGCCAATGCTCTTAACAACTGATTCATCATTTTTTTGTTCATGCTTTTATATTATGTAACTCAAATTTCTTAAAGACAGCTACTATCATATTTATCTATTGATAATTTATAGTGATTACTATGGCCCTGTACTACAGGAATTCTAGTGAATGAACAGCTAAACTTGGCTTTTTTGAAGCTTCAAATCATGCAAGTTTTGAGACTTGGAAAATCTATTTTTTTGTCTAAAATACCACTAGGAGCAAAAACATTTACAAACATACTTTTATTTGCCAGAAAAGAGGAGATAAGAAATAGCTGTTAGGGGGCTAGCTCCTAATGTCTGCTCTTAGATTTCCTGAGAGCAGAATTCAGGAACCACAACATAGAATGAAGGAAGGTCCCTAATTGCCTTTAATCCTATTACCTAAAGAGAGAATCTCATCAAAATGATTATGACTTTTAAATTATTGTGTATGTGGCAGGAGCTAGAGAGAAAGTTGTCTGTATTTCTATGGGGGACAGTTACATGTTTTAGGGCATTTGTACACATGCCTGTAGTGACCAAAGTACAATTTTCAGTGTCATTGCACAGGAGCCATTAGTTTGAAGATAGGGCTTTTTATTAGCTAGGGTCTCACAAAGTAGGCTAGGCTGGCTGGATAGTGAACACCATTTATGCATCATCCTCTCTCTCTCTCTCTCTCTCTCTCTCTCTCTCTCTCTCTCTCATATGTTTA